>NC_056744.1:1277125040-1277457540 GCF_019279795.1 Protopterus annectens
ACTGTCCAAGATTTCATTAAACAATCTGGTTAAAAAACTCCACTGCCATTTCACCTCCATGCTTCCACAGGTATGTCATCTGGACCAACAGCCTTTCTATTCTTCATCCTCTTCATAGCTATCCTTACTGCCTCCTTGCTAGTCCATTTCACTTCATGATTCACTATCCCCACATCATCCAACCTTCTCTCCCTCTCATTCTCTTCATTCATCAACCCCTCAAAGTACTCTTTCCATCTGTTCAACACACTCTCCTCACTTGTGAGTATGTTTCCCTCATTATCCTTTATCACCTTTACCTGCTGCACATCTTTCCTAGCTTGGTCCCTCTGTTTAGCCAATTGGTACAGGTCCTTTTCTCCCTCCTTAGTGTCCAACCTTTCATACAACTTTTCATATGCCTTATCCTTAGCCTTCGCCACCTCTCTCTTTGCCATGCACCTCATCTCCTTATACTCCTGTCTACCTTCTCCATCTGTCTGACAATCCCACTTTTTCTTTGCCAACCTCTTTCTCTGTATACTCTCCTGCACTTCTTCATTCCACCACCATGTGTCCTTGTCATCCTTCCTCTGTCCAGATGTCATACCAAGCACCTTGCTGTCTCCCTTACTAGCTCTGTTGTAGTTACCCAGCTATTTTGTAACTCTTCACTGCCACCCAGTGCCTGTCTTAACTCTTCCCTGAACTCCACCTCACAATTACCCTTTTTCAGTTTCCACCATTTGATCCTTGGTGCTGCCCACACACTCCTCCTCCTCTTCTTGATCACCAACGTCATCCTACAAACCACCATCCTATGCTGCCCAACTACACTTTCCCCAGTCACCACTTTACAGTCTCCAATCTCCTTCAAACTGGCCCTCCTACATAAGATATAATCCACCTGTGTGCATCTTCCTCCACTCTTGTATGTCACCCTATGCTCCTCCCTCTTGTTAAAATACATATTCACCACAGCCATATCCATCCTTTTCGCAAAATCCAATACCATCTGACCTTCTGCATTCCTTTGCTTAACACCATACCTACCCATCACTTCCTCATCCCCTCTGTTCCCTTCACCAACATGCCCATTGAAATCTGCTCCAATCACCATTCTCTCACCCTTGGGTACAGTCATCACCACTTTATCAAACTCACTCCAAATTTTTTCTTTCTCATCCATCACAAACCCAACTTGTGGAGCATATGCACTAACAACATTCATCATTACACCATCAATTTTCAGCTTCATAAACATCACTCTATCCAACACTCTTTTCACCTCCAAAACACTCTTAACATACTCTTCCTTCAGGATAACTCCTACGCCATTTCTCCTCCCATCCACACCATGATAAAACAATTTGAACCCACCTCCGATTCTGTTAATCTTTATATAGTGTTTATTATGCCATTCTGTACATGTTGTTAGGCCATACAGATAAGTAATTTAGACATTATGTGTACATTCTTTATGGTGATCACGATACAGTGGGGTTAGGAAATTAACTTTTTCCCACTGTGGTGTGATCTTGGAGTTGGTTTATTTAATTTACAGGGGGGGTATGGGTGGCAGAGCCCTGTACTTGGGGGTGCAGGGCAGCTTGGCTCCCTGCAGAAATGGAGTAAAAAGTGTGTTTTTTCTTTTGATGTTGTTATAGGTGGAGGAGATGTTATTTACATTTGCTTTGTAATTTTCGATGTTGTGAGATTCGATGCTATGAGTTTTAGATGTTTTGAATTTTTGATCTTATGGTCTCGCTGTTTTGAAATTAGATGTTATGAGTTTTTGACGTTTTGTAGTAGAACCATATATATATATATATATATATATATATATATATATATATATATATATATATATATATATATATATGTGTGTGTGTGTGTGTGTATATCTGTATGCATACATATACATATATATATATATATATATATATATATATATATATATATATATATATATATATATATATGCTGTAGTTTTGTTGACATCTGTTCAATTAACAGAATGTGGTCAGCTAAACACATGGTCATCAGGTGCACAAGATCAGACAATTCTCAGGGATGAGGAATATGCCCTTTCCCCAATAATTATGCAATCTCAGACTTGGCATATATAATTAGTAATGGGTGTGGGGTGCATCACCTCCTCCATATGGTAGGTGCAGCGGGGTTGCCTATTTTAATAAATATTTTTTTTGTTTTTATTTTCATGCACCAAAAATGTTGGTTGGCATATGCATAGTACCGATTCGACGTGTATAATATTAACAGTTTTGTTGTTGATGTTGCATACGTTATTTGGATCATTCAATATATTTGAAAATAACCAAGTGTGTGTGTGTGTGTGTGTGTGTGTGTGTGTGTGTGTGTGTGTGTGTGTGTGTGTGTGTGTGTGCGCGCGTGTCTGTGTATGCATGTGTAAATCTGTATGCATACAAATACATATATATATATATATATATATACACACACACACACACACACACATATATATATATATATAATATTTTATATATATATATATATATATATATATATATATATATATATATATATATATATAATATGTATATATGTATATATTTTTTCCCCAAAGAAACCACGTTAATTAATCTTTTATTAAATAGCATAGTTAGAAGTCGTATATTATTATACAAGTATTACATTTTGTGTGTAAGTAATATGTTTACTTCAAAGCTCTGTGTTTTTCCCTTAAAATATGCATGTATGTGCCAACTCACTGGTCACCCAACTGTGTCACTGACAACTTGGAATTGAATTGCAATTTAAGAAGTTTGAGGATTGTCCTTGGGCATAGCTTGAGCAGTCAGTGGCCAGTTTGCTTGTCTCAAGGAAGGGAGGGAGGGTGTGTTTTGTTTTTTACAGCACATGAGTGTCTCACAATGTGTGTATATGGATGGAGGTAGTATACGTCAGTGCATCACAGACAGATGCACTAATGAGCTCATGGACATGACAATGCATGAGCCTCTGTCTGGAATTTGCCCTTTCCCCACTCTAGTGTGATCTCGGAGTTGGTATATTTAGTTAAGGGTTGTGTGGGGGGCATAGTGCATCCCCCACTTTGGCAGGTTTTAAATTTTATTTATTTATTTTTTCCTGTCACTCGGTTGATGAACCGCTGGTTTGCCCTAGTGAAAATCCACCATTTGATGAAGAGCAGCCTTGCTAAATAGGTGTTCGATGAATAGTTATTTGGTGAATAGCCATTCAACGAAATAACGTAGACCAGATTTCTGCTTGATGTTTACTGATGAATAGCATTATTTTTTTTTCTTTTGGGGGAGTGGTGTTGAGGAGCAAGAGTGCATCTTGTATAGATATTTCAGTATTGGAGAAGGCTTCTTCTTTTTTCTTTGCAGTTCACATAAAGGTACCGTACAAATAAGGGTGGCACCATTGGCATGCTGGACAATACATACATTCATGCATACATAAATACACCCATACATACAAAAATTTCAAGCACAGCCATTAATACCCTTCTAGCCTGCCAACATACCAAAATGGTTGTTCCCATAATAAGTGTCCAAGCTGTTCTTAAAAATATCTAAACTATTGCTTGGTTTAATGTAGTTTGGTAGTCTGTTCCATACATCAGCTGCTCTCTCAGAGAAGCAATTAGTACAATTCAAATTCCAATAAAATCTTCTACATAGGCTGTCTGAATCTTACTACTTTTTGCTAATCCCAAACATTCCCAGAGGCAGTTATCTCTAAATGTCTAAATGTCCTATTGCTTGAAAAAGATTTCCTCTTAGATATCTGTATGAGACATTGTACAAGTTTAGATATTTTAGTGTTTCATAATAACTTAAATTTTCACATCCATGGATGGTATATTTCTGCTGTACTTTTTCCAGTTTGCTCATGCTTGTTTTCTTATAGGGTTTCCATATTGTTATTCCATACTCAAGTTTGGATCTAATGTAATTAACAAAGAATGACTTCTTCATTTCTAATTTCCTAGCCTTTATAAATCTTTTTGTACAACCTATCATTCTATAATTATCATTAACCAATCGGTAGATATGATTAGAAAAACTCCAAGCTGGATCTACCAGAATACCCAGGTCCTTAAATGAATCTACACTTTCAATCACTGTGTGCTGTATTAAATATTCACCTTTCAGTTTATGTCTCCCAAATCTCATAAGCTTAGCTTTTGATGTATTTATCAGCATGATATTCAAATGTGCCCACATGGTGCATTTAGTCAAGTTCTTTGCAGACGTGCCCTGTCTAACCCAATTTCAAGTCATCTGCATACAGACTGTAGAACACTTCAAATGAAAAAGATCTGAAAGATACAATCTAAACAAAAATTAACCTAGGACAGAGAGCCTTGTGGGACATCACTGAGTTTAACCAAAATTTTCATCTGTCTAATTGCTGTATGATACTTGTCATGTCCTATTTGTAAGCCCTACAGCTATCCATCTTATCAAGAGTACATCAATGCCTAGTTCTAATTTATTGACTAGTGTTTTGAGTATGACACTGTCAAATGCTGAAATTAGATCAGTACAAATTACATCACAGCACAATTTTTTTATTCACAGCTGTTATTATATTGTTATAGAACATCATGTTACAGGTGGTAATAGATCTATTTTCAACATATGCATGCTGATATATGGTTTCAAGTCCCAACCTTTCCAATTCTGACAATAGCCTATCCAACATTACCATCTCCATTATTTTTCCACAACATGAAAGTGTACTTGTCTGTATGACTCTGAGTTTGTCCTACTCCCCTTTCATTTAAAAACAGGTTTAATATGTGCATGACTCCAATCTTTAGGAATCTCCCCATATTTATATGACCTAGCAAATAGTTGATATAATGGTACTGCAAGTTCTTGCTGAAGTGTTCTTAGGTCATTATTACTAATTCCATCTCCTCCCTGTGCTTTATTTGGATCCAGTTTGCATAGTTTTTTTTTTCAATATAATCTAGTTTGATTTCAGTATCTATGGTTACTTGGATGGCACTAAGACAACTAATTACCCACTTTGTGGAACCAAGCTGTTTTGCATAAGATTTTGTAAATATATTTATAATCTTTTATGTCTGAAAATAAGTTTTAGACTCAATACACAGTTCATAAATGTGTATGTCTTTACATTCTGAAGCAATTGTTATTCCTGAAAATATGTTGTGAATAACTCCCTTACCTTTCCTCACTTGTCTAGTGGAAAGCAGTTTTTAGTACTTAATAAATAACCACTTATCCAGGCATGTCTAAGGGTCAGCTCCCATTGATTTCTCCTGTCTACCTGATGAATCTGGGCATCTTGGGGCAATGCAGCAATTGCCTCATGTACACAGACAACCCTCTCCTCCTACCACCCAACACTACAACCTGTGAGAGATGCACTTATATAGCCAAACTGGAAGCAAAGCTCTCTTCACCCAAGACTGGACTAGACAGTCAAGAGGAGAAGGTAAACACTTGCACCACATCACACTCATCACATAGTCCCTCAAAACCTACACCACCAAAACACACACATAGAAATACAAAACACACACCTACATTCGCGGAGGCTCTCAATAAAAACCTGCCCAAGCATCAGGGACATCCAAACCATAAACGCAAGCAAACTCCACCTCCCAACACAACCCAAATGACACATAGCCCACAAACTCAGTGTGCCACTCAACCGCAGCTCATAAGGCATAACAACGAACCCAACACTCTTGTCATAGGTGATTCTATAGTCAGGCACACTGATGTTCCACTCACTAGACTAAACAAGGAGAAAGTTACTGTCAGCTGCCTGTCAGGTGCCAGGATCCGCCACATAACGCATGCACTCAGGTCACTCCACAATAAGTACAAATATGACACTGTCATTGTCCATGTTGGTGTGAATGACCTGAGACGTACCTCCCTGGACTACATGAAAAGAGACATGGAGGAGCTCTCCAATCTTGTATCCCAGGCAGGTACGACCCTAACCCTGAGTAGCATCCTGCCATCACCCAGAATGATACCACAGTACAAGGACAAAATGATTGACTTCAACAATTGGCTAAGCTTCTGGTGTCATTCTAAGGGGATCCAGTATTTGTCTGCCTGGGACGACATGATCGACAATCCACAATGCTTTGCCAGAGATGGCCTGCACCTGTCGCCCTTAGGATTCCGGATACTGGCTAAGGCTCTTGCCACCCTATAGTGCCTTTTTTAGGCAAGGTTCAAATGACAAATTCACCACCATAACAGGTACAAGCAAGCAAAATCTGAGGGTAATGCTACTCAATGCTAGAAGTCTAAACCTCAAAATGCACTCACTTGAGGCACTCCTTAAAATGGAGAACATTGACATCTGTGCAGTGACAGAGACCTGGTTCAAAGCTCCAGAGAGCACCCCTGCATTACCAGGCTTCAATTCATACCACACCTTTCGGCCACCTAACCCAGAAAGAAGCACTAAAGGCGGCGGCTTGTCCATATTCATTAAGGATATCCACACCTCCAGGCTAGTTGCACAGCATAATGCATCCGAGATTATCCAAGTGCAACTAACTCTGGGCAAGACCGCAATCCAAACTGTAGCTTGCTACAGACCCCCCCACCATGCCCCAGGATTCACACTCCTCATTTCTTGATACACTGGAAAGTATTAGGGTACAACCCAACACCCTAATAATGGGTGATTTCAACTACCCCACCATTAACTGTGAAAACTGCTCATGTACCAACTCTTTTGCTCAACGTTTTCTAGAATTCATAAATTCCAACGCCTTGGATCAACTTATTCACACCCCCACCAGGGGCAGTAATATCCTAGACCTGGTCATTACCAACATAGGAAACCGGTGTTCCCCACCAGAGGTCAATTCCTTGTTGGTCAGATCCGACCACAAGCTAATCAGCCTAGACATCCACATCCCACCCCCAGCCCCAGTTAGGGAAACCATCATAAAAAACTTCTCAAAAGCCAACTTCACACTTCTTAAGACAGACGTGGCAAACTTCATGACACCCATGCAGACGGACAATAGAGGTATGACTGCCGAATCCTACACAAATGCACTTTATAAGCACTTACACGAGTGCATGGATTATGCTATCCCTAATAGAACCAAGATGTTATCCTCCAAAAAAAGGAAGCCAATCTGGTGGTCCTCTGCCATAAACAAACTCTACAACAGAAGAAAGAAACTGTTGCAAAAAGAGTAAAATCCCATGACTGGAGGAACTCCCTGGTCAACCTCAGTAAGAAGCTGAGATCCCTCATAAAATCCTCCAAAGCTAGTTACGAAATCAAAATTGCCACTGACTCTAAAGACAACCACAAAGCATTCTATAGCTATGTCAAGAATCTAAATGGGAACACTCAGATCTGCTCTGAGTTACAGCATAATGGCACTAAATATACAGAACCAACTGATATTGCCAACATCGTAGCAGATAGGTTCAGTGCTAACTTTACCCCCCTCTCACCCCCTAGAGGGCCCATCTCTATACCGGAAGAATGCAAAGTTCCTATAATCACGGCTGCACAAGTAAAAAACACACTCTCCAAAGCCAAGAACATAGCATCCATGGGACCGGACAATATCCCAGGCTGCGTTCTACACGAACTACAGAATGAACTGGCATCCTACCTAAGTACCATGTTCAATCATAGCCTCACCTCAGGCTTTGTACCCACTGAATAGTGCACTGTGACAGTTATCCCACTCCACAAAGGGGCAACCACAACGGACCCCAGGAACTACCGCCCCATTAGCCTGACGAGCCTGGTCTGCAAGGCCATGGAACGTATCATCATGGAACTCATAAACAAAGACATTGGTAATCTCCAAACTCTGGACCCTACTCGGTTTGGATTTGTAAAAGGCAGATCATGTCTCCTAAACCTGATTGACTTCTTTGAAGCAGTCACCAAAGCCATAGATGAGGGTAAAATGGTTCACACAGCTTATCTAGATCTCGCCAAGGCTTTCGACACCATCCCCCACTCTGGAATTATAGATAAGCTCACTAAACTAGGTATAAATCCCTATGTCACAAGATGGGTTGCCAACTGGCTCACGGACAGAACCCACACTGTGAAAGTAGCGGATTCCAAATCTGACATCAGACCAGTGACAAGTGGAGTACCACAGGGTTCAGTCCTGGGTCCTCTCCTGTTTGGTATCTACTTCTCTGAAGTGCAGGCCAACACAGAAGGTCTTTGGCTAACAAAGTTTGCAGATGACTGCAAACTAGGAGCCATAATCAAAACTCCTAACGATGTGGACAAACTACAAAAGGGCCTCACTGAGACAGATACCTGGTGTCAAAGCCATGGCCTGAAGCTCAATGCCAAAAAGTGTATTGTCATCCCCTTTGGTAAAAACTCTGTACCCATGAACTACCACATAGCTGGTAGTCTACTTAATGCCAAAAATGTGATAAGAGACCTTAGTCTCTCCTTTGATAATCACATTGCCACAGTGGTCAGGAAATCCTTCTACGTGGCTCATCTCATCACAAAAGGATTCTCATCCAGAAAAAAAGAGGTCATTGTTCCCCTTCTACTCATCACTCATTAGACCCATTATAGAGTACAACGCCCCTTTTGGTATGTACCTCACAAGACATCTACAACAACTGGAAAGGCCACAGAAATACCTCACAAAGAGGATTACTGGCCTCAAACAGATGCCCTATGCAGACCGTCTCAAAAAATTACAGCTTTACTCCATCGCATATCGCCTAGTCAGGGGTGATCTCTGCCTAACATACAAAGCTATGTCAAACCCAGAGCTGTTGGACATGCTCCACTTAAAGAAATCCCAATCCCTCCGAGCTACATGCTCTATGGACCTTAACCTTGTCACCACAATAAACAGAACATGCTGGAGGGATAGATTCCTGTCCCAGAGACTTCCCATACTCTGGAACAGACTACCTATTTATGTCAAACAGAGCTCCTCATTAGCACTCTTCAAGAAAAATCTTCATGATTGGATGGGAAATGGGAAATTCACCCCGGGGATCACTTCTGTGGCTCTGCTCGACAGGGGCACAGGAAAATAATTTTCTTGGGTGGCGAAAGCCAGGGTACATTTTTTGGCTAGGCTTGTATAGGCCCTAGGGCCGATAGCCTAGTACCTACCTATGAACCTATAATGTTGTTCAGTCAATATTATTCTAGTCTTTTTCTGGTAAATTTAAGTGCCAAGCCACTGTTATTCTTCCTTCCTTTATTCTATGCAAAACAGTATGAATTTCTCTAGGTCATCAGCACTTGACTTTGGTAGTCCATACACCCCAACAATTGTTAATGTTCCAGGATTGTCTTTATTGTCATAGTCACACAATCTGAAGTATTGCGTTTATCATTGAACTTGTGATAATCATGGGTCTAATAACTATCTTTAATCCCTATCATAACACCTCCACTTGACTTTTTTGTTAGAATGTCTGTTACAGCAAAAATATTTACATCCTGACAGGACTTGTTTCCAGTCATTGCTTTGTAACCATGTTTCACAAACAATAACAGCATCAGTCTTGTGAGAATATAACACATTTTTCAATAAAAAGAAAACTTTATTATTAATGATCCCAGCATTGACAACCATCAGCGATGCATCATATGTTGCTGTCTGTGAACTGTTACATTTTCGACCTGGAAAAAATCTTGCCTTGTGTTTATCAAATATTGCAAAATATCTGCTGCAAAAATTATTTTCCTTGATCTTGACAAGGGGTGCACCATCCTGTCTGAACATATGTGAGCCTAAAATTAAGCTTGGATGCTCTACACATTTCTATTTTTTAAAATGGGATATTTTTTCATGTAGGTATTTACCCTAAAAATCTTTTCATTCATGGTGACGTGACTCTCCTTCCTATATGGGATTTGTAAAAAATACGTCCTAATACCTGTACAAGCTATGCTATCTAAGAGGGCTGTAAGTTCCCTACTAACAACTACAGAGTCCTTGCGGATGAGATCATTTGTACCAACATGAATAAAACAGATCTGTACTTCCTTACATTAAAGCATTCCAAGACCTGTCTCACATCCTCCATTTTTGCTCCTGGCAAACATAATACTATTCAATGTTCATTATCTTTGCTGCAAATGCAAGTATCAGTTCCTCTAATAACTGAATCTCCAATTACAGTTTGGATAAGGAGTCAAGATGGTGGCACCTTGTATGGCAATGGACTCTCCGGCTCCGGTTGTGCACTTTTTGTTCTGTGATGGATTTTGTGATTTTATTCTTGTGATGGTGAGTCGTTTTTCATCTGTTGAAGCAATGTTCATGGTGTCTGATGGTCCTTTGTTGTCCTTGTTGGATAATATTACCTGTTCCTGGAAACATTCAGAGTGGTGGAAGTTTGGGCCTGCAGTAGTGAGCCGAGCTGATGAGGAGTGTGGGAAGCAGAATACATGGATTTAATGGACTGTATTTGCTTTTGTTGGGATGTGGTGGTTGGTGTCAGAAAATGGAAAGGATAATAGTCTGTACGGTGGTCTGTGAGGGTTGGAGGTGTAAGAAGAAAGAACTTTGGACTTTGTGCTCTTTTTCTGCTGGTGTTGGTGGTGGTCATTCGGGCCTGCATGTAGCAGTAGTTGCAAGGTATGTGATTTGAAGTAAGGTCAGAGGAAAGACTTAACCTTGGATGTTGCTGGTATTGGTATGGCCATTCAGTCCTGCATGTAGTGGCAGTTGTAAGGTCCGTGGTGCTGTGAGGAAGGTCAGATGAAAAGACTGGTACATATATGTTGATGATGATGCATGGGAGAAGAATCCTGTTCAGTTTTCAAGCTTCTAGGTCTTTGGTTGGCTCATTTTTCACTGTTGCTGTATGCACACACACACACACACACACACACACACACACACACACACACACACACACACACACACACACACACACATATATATATTTATATGGGGAAAAGGGCATATACCTTTAACTTTAATGTGTCAGTGTTATAGTTTAGGTAAATATTGTTTTCTGCAAAGAGTTATTAATTGCAGTTATAAATATCCATGTGTATGGTTTAAAATGTATAAAGTATGTGGGGGGCTGTGTACCCTACCCCCCCTAACTATATATACTAACTCCAGGATCGCACTACAGTGGGGAAAAGGGCATATACCTTTTACATTAATGTGTCAGTGTTATGAGTTTTAGTCAAATGAGTTTTCAGTCTTTTGAACTTTCACTGTTTTGGTCACAGTCAAATGAATTTCAGTCAAATGAAATTTAGGTCATATTAAGTAGACCCAAATATGGTTTACCTTCATATCGTCGATCACATATGATCGACCGGCCACATCGTCGACCTGTTTCCGTTCGATCACATATGATCGACCGGCCACATCATCGACCCGTTTCTGCAAAATCAAAACCGCAAAACATTTAAAATGTCAAATTAATGTTGAATTTTGACATTTCCGGCTGTACCACACCTCCACACCAGTGCTACCATGGGTCGAAAAGGGGGCGAGATTTAGCCATTCACATATGTGGTTTTCGTCGTTTGGGACGTTCACACTTCAGTGTTTGAGGAAGCGGGGTCGACCATATTGAGATTGCCGTTATGAAGGTAAACCCATATATATATATATATATATATATATATATATATATATATATATTTTTTTTTTTGCTTCTTATTTATTGCTGTTGTGTTTCTGTTTTTGTTTTTGCTTTTTTGTTTTGTGCATGAGCTTGGAGGAACAAAATTTCATTCAGCTTCACACTATGCACGGTTGAATGACAATAAAGTTGCTTTAACTTTTATCTTTTCTGACCAGATCTGAAGAATCTTCATCTTCTAATTCAGTAATATCTGCGCTATCAATTGTTACAAAGGAATGATCTTCATCACCATTATTCTTATTAATCCCTCTGTTTTTGTTACTTATTACATTTGCAAGAAAACAGCCATATTGTCAACGTTTGTCTTTCTCCTCATTTTTTTTTAAAGTAATGTTCTTCAATATTTCTATGTTCAGTTTTGATTTCTTCCTTTTCACTTGCCCCTTGCCTTTTTTTTCTACCTTCTCTTTTGGAGAAGTTATGCCTTTTTCTGTAGACTGAAGGTTTTCTGACAAAAACATGTTACCATTCCCTGTAATTTGTTGGTTATATAACAAAGCAGTGTCCTTTTTGTATGTATTCTCTTTGCTTTACAGACGTTTATCAGTTTCTTTTTCTTCCTTGTTATTTCTTGTGAACTTTTTCTTTCTTTCTCTTTTTATTTATTTTTATATGCTCGGAATCATCATTTTGCTGAAAACTTGTATCCAGAATTCCAAAGTTGTCAGTGGTATTATCTTTTGGTTTCAGTGATCTTTACAGACAATTTTAAGCTTCCTTTCCTAAATGTGTTCTACATACCCTTTGTCTAACATTATTTATCTAATCAGTCCAGTTATTAATATATGTGACAACATTTCTCCAAACCTTGCTGATTGCACAAGTGCAATCATCATCAGTAAGTCTAAATTTACTACTAATAGAGGTAAGCAAATCATCCAGCTTTTCACTTGAGGAACCCAGATCACCAGTGTTATCAGATGTTACCTTTAATTATACATAGCTTTTATTACACTGTACAAGATATTTGTGCTTTAGAAAATCATTAATGGCATACTCATTTAAGGAATCCATATTCAGCTACAAATGCATAAAGAATTCTAAAAGGAAAGAATAATCAAAATAAGTTACCACAGAATTCAAAGAGAATTTAAATAAACTTCTATGAGAAAAATCACGCAAACAATATACAACTAAATATTAAATTAAGTACAGTAAAGTTGTTGCTCTGACTATACAAGTTGTGAAAGCCACACAAAATCTGACAGCCGCACCTCTTTTTGATCAGTAAAGATCAGTGAATCATAAACCAAGACAGGACTGTTTAGATAAGCTCTGTGTTGTCCTCTTTGCAATCTGCCTGAATTTATAGTTGACTAGGGCCCTTGAGATGGCTAGAGTTTGCCTGCCTTAAAACCAATCCCTTTCTAACAACAAACAGTGAAAATTAAAGGTTGTTGTTGTTGTGTCTTTTGGCTTTTCCCGGTTAGAGGTCACCACAGCAGAACTCCGGCCCGCTAATGATTGGCAGTAAAATTTTATGTGCCGAGTTGCCGGCCCTGACGCACAACCTTCAACGAAGGTACGCCCATTCACGCATGTCTCCACACAGAAGACGTTCTAGCTGAGAATCGAACAGGACAGCGTCTTACTGTGAGGCGACAATGCTACCGCAGCACCACCACCACAGTTAAACAGTGAAAATTAAAGATAAAACATTAAAAATATAAATGGAAGTAAGTCTTCTTGTCTGCAGGCTATCCTTTCCTTCTTGCAAACAGTGAAAATGGTGGTAAGAAATAAAACATAAATTCAAATAAAATAAATAAAATAAATCACTGTATTGGAACAAAAGACTAAAACAGACACCACTTGGATGTCTAAAAGAATTTAATGCCACAAAGTTAAACGCTTTCGACCTTTCACAGAGGTCTTTTTCAGAACAAATGTTACAAAGAAAGTAAGACTAATATATTTAAATTTCTAAAAACAATCAACCAATAAAAAACAACCAATAAATTAACATGTTTCACTATGTAAAAATCATAAAAAAATTTACTTCGCTGTTATAGATCATGTACCATGTGATTTTAATGGGGACAGAGAAGGGGAGTTGAATTTTGCAGAGTTTTAGTGGCAGCTATTATTTAATGCTTATAATACTCCTGGGTTAAACAGCAGTGTGAATTATAAAGTAGTATTGTATAGGAGGTCTTATTATGAAAAATGTAAATAAAAAACTTTACGTTGTACTGGATGTATATTCATGGATATTCATATAGGTAGCACATTTTTATTTATTTATTTATTTTATTTATTTATTTAAATTTGTTGACCGGGAGTGTCCGACTGGACGTGGGTCCATTTTCAGCGGAGGCCCGGGGAGAAAAGCTCCACAGTAAAATAAACAGACAGTAGTTACATTGGATTACATAGTGATTAACAATTTAACATAGAAATTACTTACAACATATTTACAGATGAAGAACATAGTACATCAGTAGACAACTAGAATCTTTATCTGTGAAGTACATAACAGGCATTAACAAATGTAACAATGAGAAGTTCCTGCTGTAAAAAGGATGAACATAGGTTTTTGTTTTTTCATTTGCCTAGTTTATTGGTTGTTTTTTATTGGTTGATTGTTTTTAGGACTTTAAATGTATTAGTCTCATTTTCTTTGTAATATTTGTTCTGAAGAAGACCTCTGTGAAAGGTCGAAAGAGCTTAACTTTGTGGCATTAAGTTCTTTTAGACATCCGAGTGGTGTCCATTTTAGTCTTTTCTTCCAATATAGTGATTTATTTTATTTGGTTTGTTGTTTTCACTATTTTGAGGCATTTGAGGGTTTTTTTTGATAAATTCAAATAAACCTTCTCTTACCATACCAGGTTACTGTACAGTTAATCACAAACCAAGACAGGTTGTTTAAATAAGTTCTTGATGGTGGCGAATTTCCTGGCTAAGAGACTCGAAGGAATGTAGAGTAGTGGTTTTGACACTTCATAGATCGCTATCTATCTGATCAATTGCTGGGAAACCATGATATTGTGGATGTGGAGAGGCTGAAATTTTACTTTTGTTTGAAATTTGGTGTAATATTGTATAAAAAGCCTTAGATATTTTTACAGATATCACAGAGAGTTCATTACCTACATTCCTAGTTACATTAACAGCATTTAAGAAACTAACTAGGGCTGTGCTAGTGCTGTGGAATAGCCTAAAGCCATGTTGTGTGGATAATAGGATGTTTGAGTCAGCGAGATGTTTAAATGCAATTCTTGCTTGAACACTGTTGTAATAAAGAATCAAAACTTGCTTTCATTCTTCCATTCAGAACCCATTGCTACAGTGCTCTATAGCACTATACTGGGTGGAACTATCAAACTAGCTCCATGTATGAATACATTTTACTGGTAGCGGGCGAGAAGAGTAGTTGTGTGGTAATTTGACTGTTCTATTGAATTTCCTCCTTTATACAATGGGATGATGTAATATCATTTCCAGAGGGAAGGGGCATAAGATTCTTGGATGGCACTGTTAATGAGAATGAACACAAGATAGGCAAGAGCATCAGTAGCCATCTTAATATATACTGTGCAGGTAGCTTATCTACTGTAAATATAATGAGTTTTAGTTTAGCTAGATACTTTTCAATTGGGATGGTTAGGACAGTGTTCAGAGTGAAGATAGGAGTGTAGTTCATTGTAGTGGGCATAACTGGTGGATTGAGTATACTATTGTCTTTTAGGAGTGAAGCAATGACATGGATTAAGTGGGTATTAAAGGTGATGGCAGTGTTCTGATTAGGTTCATTTGGGTATGAGTTTGGCTGAGAGCATCTGCCTGAAAGTATGAACCTATTTACATTTTTTCAGAAATGTTTGGGATTGTTTTGGTGAGTGTTTTGCAGTTGATTGGCATGGCAAATTTTATCTGAGATGATATATGATTTAGCAAGTGCGTCTAGATCTTGGTAATTTTTTTTTTCAGGAATGCCATTTTCCCATGCCTTCTCATAGTCCTTCATTAGTTGCTTGGTATTTCTAGTTAGTTAGGGGCTGGAGTGTATGTAACTTTTTTTCATTCTGATTGGCGTTAGGCTTTTTAGAATGTTGAGAAAGGTGGTGTTGAAGTGTTGTGTAGTGTCATCTAAATACAGGGGTTTTAGTATGTTCTAATTGTGGAGTTTTAAGGTTGCAGTAAAGGTATCCTTATTAATGGTAGATAGGTTGCAGGACAGACAGAAGTGGTGATGTTTTGGAGTGGGAAGCATGATGGCATAAGTAGGTAGATAACCACTAAGTGTATCTGGAAGGTGTTGAATTAAGTGATGTTTTAGGCCTGGAGAAGAAGGTCCAGTCTGGGATGAACTTTTTACTGCTGGTTTTCTGATATCTGGTGGTAATGTTTATGAGCTGTGTGAATCCATCAGACTGGACTTTTTACTGCTGGTTTTCTGATATCTGGTGGTAATGTTTATGAGCTGTGTGAATCCATCCAGGTTTAATTCATACTGGATTGGGCACAGGAGATTACGTCTGCTTGGTTCCACTCTATATTTATGTCTATAGATGGCACAGTGGTGCAGCGGTAGCATTGTTGCCTCACAGTAAAAGGTTATCCGGTTCAATTCTTAGTTGGGGTGCCTTCTCTGCGGAGTCTGTATGTCCTCCCTGTGTTTGTGTGGGTTTCCTCCGGGTGCTCCGGTTTCCTCCCATGTCACAAAGACATTTCTCCCCAGGCCTCCACTGAAAATTGGCTTCATTCCAAGTCGGACTTTCCTGGTAAACAAATGTTAAATAAATAAATTTAGGTTGTCTAAGATGAGTGTTTCATAGGAGATTTATAAGTGTACCCAGTCTAATATATGTCCTTGGTTGTTAAGATATTTTTGTATGGGGGGGTATAAAAGAGAAACAATGCAGAGTTATTTCTGTTGGTTTAGTTTTATGGAGGTAATGTGTATTTCTGCATTATCAAAGCATAGGATATAGTGTTAGTTTGAGGCCATTTCAATAAAATATAGCAAATCTTCTAGCTCTTTTTCCCTCTCTACCTTTCTGCTGATATTATATCTAGGAGGGATAATTTGTTCCTTCTGTGTATTGGGTATTAGCCATGTTTCTGTTAAAACAAGAACATCAGGTAAGTATTTAGCTATCTGGGCACAGAGCTCAGCAGGTTTATTACATATGCTTCTGATGCTAATGTGATAAAATGAAATTAGACTTGGGTGACTTTGTGATGCTTGCTGAGGAAGAGATGGTTAGAGCAGGATGGGGTGAGGGCTCTGGGTTGGGGTGTATGTCAACACATAACTATAGACTTGACAAGTGTTGTATAGTAGAAAGTAGAACCTTGAGTTTAATTTTCTACTTGAATTGAAATGGGTGTATGTATATTAAGTTTAGATTTATATCTAGTGTAGATGGGTGGTATTCAAGAGGTTGTCAGAAATGGGAAAATTATTATGTTTTTTTTTGTGTATAAATGTAGTAATTGATGTGAGTAGTGGCAGGATGTAATATGTGCAAGGGAGAAGACTGTGCTGAGAGAGAATTAGTGAAAACATGTTAGCTAAGCAGGAGTGTTTGGCTGAAAGAGTCATCGATGGAGGTTTGGTGTACTTTTGGGTCATGTCTATTGAATAGACATGATTGTGGCTAATAAGAATTGAAGTGGTTTAAGATTATAAACCCTTTACAGGTATGAGGTGGATAATTACAATGGTAGTAGGTGTTTATGATGAAGTGGGATATGATGGAGTTTTCAGACATCAGATTATCAGTTTCTGTATAGAAAGATGTAATGTGTTAAAAGAGGGCTGCTAAAGTAAGAAGGATTGGAGGAATTAAAGGTATTACAAGATTTGTAATGTAATATGAAGTACAGTGTTGATGTGTACTGGGATATTAGCTGAATGTGAATTGTTGGTAAAGCAGTGGAGCTGAGAGCTGTATGTAATATTGTATGTTATTGATTAGAATGTTTGAGAATGTAATGTTTCTGGTTGATGTAGGAGAGGGAGAATGTGGTGACAAATATTTTGGGAAATGTGTAAGGTGTGCTGTAAGGCTGACTATAAGAGTAGTGGGGAGGTGTTCTAAGGATTATATCTGAGTGTTGTAATGAGCAGGTGAATAGGGGAATTCGTAAGGGGGTGATGAAGTTGTAGTTTTATGTTTAAAGTGATGAAGTTGTAATTTTATGTTTAAAGTATTGGCAGGTGGTAAGTGGATGCTGAACTATTGGTAAGATTGTGTATCGATATTAGGGGCTGTGGGTGGAGCCTATTGTTATATACAGCAACAAACATCTGGGGTGGAAGGAATTGAGGCAGGAGGGGAGCAAACTGGCCCAGACTTAATCACATCAGCCTATTAGTGTGGGCAGTTGCATTGACACCCAACAGTAAGAACTGGAAATGCTGATAAGTTGATAATTGCACTTGTACTAGTCACTGATGGTGCCTTTACTTCACACAATTTGTGTTTTACAGCTTAAAATTTAAGACTTGCACATCTTACAAAACACTGCTGTCCAGCCAAAAGAAAGTGTATGAAGTCTGAGAAATGTATAGCACTGAAATAAAATTTCAATGAAACACAAAATAAGTATTACCATCAGAAAAGGGGCTTGCTATGTGGGCTAATGTTGCTCCAGCTTACCCCAACCTTGTACTTGGTTGGTGGGAGAGGGAATTATTGCTACAATACAGGAATACAATAGGATAGTCTTCTATAAAATATTTGTAGACAATTTGATTTTTATTTTTAAAGAGAATGTTGATCGATCTATTTTTTTTATCATTTAAATGAGATCTTGCCATTTTTAAAGTTCACTGTAGGAGAGTTTGGAAATTACATCTCTTTCTTACATATACACTTAAAATGAGATCAGGGCAAAATGAGTTTTGAAAGTGTGATAATCAGAAAAAAAATGTTTTCTAACAGTTAACTTCATTTTTTACAATAACCATCTGCACTTTATGAAAAGAAATATACCAAGAGGACAATTTATCAGGGCTTCACGTATGAATAACAATGATGAGGTTTTTGAGCATGAGAAGCAATTTATCATTAGCCTCTTTGTTAGTAGGGGGTTATAATTCTGATTTTGGGTGACACCAATATCAATTGGTCATCCATTCATTCTTCCTCAAATCCACTTAATATCAGCCTTTACAACTTCTCACAACTAATTAATAATATTACCCGCCCCTCAAAATCTCTTTCTAAGGGTAGCATTCTAGACTGGATTCTATTCTCTCACCCTCATTATTTGTCCAACAGTGGTACCCTTCCAGACTCCTTTAGTGACCACCTACCTATCATCACATATCGACTACCAGCACCTTTACAGAGAACACATAATTATATTACTACCCGCAACCATAAACATTTCAACCCAATAGCTTTCTCCAACTCTCTAAAAGTAGTTGACTGGAACATTCTAAAAACTTTACCTCTAGATAATGCCGTAGCCCACTTCAACACAACCTTCTTGAACCTTCTAGACTACCATGCTCCTATAAGGACTAAAAGAATAAAACTAAAAACTAGCCCTTGGTTAACCAAAGACACACTAACAGCCATGTGACACAGAGACAAGGCCTGGACACTTTATCAGAAAAATAAAACTCCACTCACCCACAATGAATTCAAAACACTTAGAAACAAAGTAAAACGGCTTGTCATCACCAATCGGCAAAACTACTTTTCCATACTCCAAAACACTAACAACACAAATCCTCAAAAATTCTGGAAAGGAATCTCTTCCCTTATCAATCCTGGCAAAATAACCAACCCCAGCCCAGACCCCAATGTTTCTGACATGGACTTGGCTACACAATTCAACTCTTTTTTCATTAATTCTATTTCCAAACTAACCTCCTCTTTTTCTGATACCACTACATCCTCAACTTCACCCTCATCCACCTCTACCTTTCCCTCCACTCCCACCACCACTCTTACTTCCTCTCCAATACCACAACCCTCAAATACCCTACCCCCCCTTTCTCAACCTTTCTCACTTAAACCTATTCCCACATCTACCATAAAAAAACTCCTCCAGAAACTAAAGCCATGCTCTAATGCCCCAGACAATATTCCTTCTTACTTCCTTAGCATAACCGCAGAAGCTATAGCCTACCCTATTAGTATTCTAATCAACCGGTCTATCCAAGAAAGCATGGTACCCCAAATTTGGAGAAAGGCATTTATCATACCATTGCATAAAGGTGGCAATAATAACAATATTACAAACTTCCGTCCCATAGCTATTCTGTCTCCCATCTCTAAACTCCTAGAAAAATGTATCCATTTGCAGCTCCTACCTTACCTCTTAGACAATCACCTGCTGACTCCAACTCAGCACGGCTTTAGACCCAGCCATAGTACTATGACAGCCCTCCTCTCCTTCCTAGAAACTATAAATAAAGCCCGGGACTCTGGACACATTGTTTCTACCCTTCTACTAGACCTCTCAAAGGCCTTTGATACTATCTCTCACAAACTACTCCTAAAGAAACTCTCCCAACTTAACTTATCTCCTTCCTCATTAAACTGGTTCTCTAGTTACTTATCTAATAGAGCTCAGACAGTTAAATGGAAAAACCCACCTCCTCATTCCTTAATACCCCAACTGGGGTCCCCCAAGGTTCCATATTGGGTCCTCTTCTATTCAACATCTTCATAAATGACTTCCGTAATTCCATCCCATTCTCTAATATTACTCAATATGCAGACGATTCAACTATTATCAGCTCGGCCACATCCATCCCTGCACTCCAAAAGCTTACACAAGACGCATTCTCAATCACTGAACAATGGATGAGAAAAAACACCTAGCACTAAATGCTTCTAAAACCAAACTAATGGTATTTACACCCTCTAAACACATCTCTATCAATCCAAACTCTTTTTTAATCACTAGTAACAACAACACAACCTTGGAATTGGTGCCAGAAGCTAAGTTACTTGGGGTTCAGATTGATAGTCAGCTTAAATTCAACTCCCACATACTACTTAACATAAAAAAAACTCATCAAAAACTAGGCATGCTCTATCGACAAAATCGTTTCCTTACACCCTCTGCTAAAATCACTCTCTCTTCCACATTCCTGATTCCCTCTCTTCTTTATGGAGCCCCACTCCTGACTAACCTACAATCTTCCCTCAAAACACAACTTTCCTCATGCTACAATAAAATAGCCAAATTCGCTACTAGTCATAAAGCATCTACTCACCATTGTTCTTCTCTCCACAAACTAGAATGGCTAGAACTACCCAACCAGCTCATCTATTCTCAACTTACTCTTGTTCATAAGCTCATTTTCAAACCCTTCCTTTGTCCATCTCTCTCCTCTGCCTTTAAAATGCACATGCCCAATAGAGTACTCAGAACTAACAACCAAAACCTAATTGAATTATACAAACCAATTCAACCCCCAGGTAAAAATCTCCTATCCTATAGTCTAGCTCGTCTCTGGAATTCCCTACCTCCAGCTATTCGTACCACCTTCAACCATTTTACATTCAAAAAATCCCTTTACTCTCATCTACTAACCCAGTGGGAATGCTCTTGCACCCACCCTTCATAAATCAAGACTGCCTTTACCTCTCTTTTCCTACATACCAACAAGAACTCATGTCTGCCTTTACCTCCTTCCTCCTCCTTACCTACAATTTCCTTGTTTCTGCCTCTCCTATAGTATTACTCTGTATCCTTTTAGCTAACTTCCTTACTCAAAATGGCTCTCAGTATCTCCACTGAAATGTTTTCATCTCCTAATCAGTTTCATCAGTAATTCCACCTAAATGTTATACTCTTACTATGTAATTTTGTAAATACTGTAATATGAGTTGCTTCTATAGTATGTACCATCTGAAATGTTGATCACCAGTATAATGCTTAACTATGTAATTTTGTAAATATTGTAATACATATCCAAAAACTATGTAACCTTGTTTCTGGAGCTTTTCTCCCCAGGACTCCATTGAAAATGGGTTCATCTTGGCCCAATGGACTATCCTGGTAAACCAACTGCAAATAAAATAAAATAAAAATAAAATTTTTTAGAGAAAACACCACAAGAAATCTGAGTTAAGAGGTATGTTGTTTTCAAACCCATCCTTTTAGAAGGGTTTGTAAGCAACAATAAATCAAACAGCAATAGTGAAGGAGAAATTAACAACAAGGAGGTTACAGGTACAAAATGTATTCCACACTGCTCTTGACATGTCAGTGGATCTAGCATTAGAAACATCATTTAAAATAATTGGAAGGTTACTTTTGGCAACAAGGAATTATTTGACATTTTGTGAGAACAGCCTTTATTTGTTCACAAAAAGGAGCTTTGTTTTAAACATATGCTGGAGAAAATTGACACAAAATGACCCATATATTATTTTGCCACACATACCCTACACAGTGATATATTCTGAAAGATTCCATTGTGGTTCTGTGAGGATTATTTGTATTGGGATGTGTTCAGAATGTGATTGTTTTTATGTTGGCATGGCTACAACGTGTCCAGATTAAAAAGAGCATCTGTATACTATCAGAAGTCATGACACTATCAATGCCTTGTTCAAACATTCTGTTACTTGCAAGAATTTTAAAAAGCTTTATTTTGCTGTTTTAGAACAGGTTTGTCCAGATAAAAAAGGTGGCGACTTTAAAAACCAGGTAGAAAAGAAGGAGGTAGAATGGCAGATAAAGTTGGGTGCTGATACTCTACCTGATTTAAATGAATATATTAACATAAAATGTTTTTAAAAGAGAGAAAAACTGAAAAATTGGATAGTTATTTAATTGAATAATTGAAGATTTGCAGTTGGTTGTAATATGAGCACACTGTGTATAAAAGCTGTTTACTTTTAAATTTTGTATATGTTCTGAAGGAATTTTATGAAAGTGGATATTAGACACTACGCTAACCTTGTTTCATTAAAGTTCCTTTGCACCTTATTTTGGTTTATTTTACACTTCAGCCTAGTCTTTGATTTGGTTTTTCTGGTTGCTGAAATAAAAATGGCAAAGGAGAGGAGCAAAAACAAGGCTGAGTGGTTTCATTCTAATGTTTTATCAAAATCTAAAACAAATTAAAATAAGTTCAGGTACTTTTCCGTTAAACCCCTACCACTTTGCGCCAAAATGTTTTGGCAGTATTTCAGTAGCGGTATTTCGACCACATAACTGGACATGGACAAGGTTTTCTGCAGCACAGGTACTCCACTACCTAGACGTGTTTTCTGCAGAAAGGAACAGTGTGTGTGGAAGGAGTAAGTATGCTGTGCCTGTTGACAAACCAACACCCTTCCTTTCTTGCCTTCGTTCCGATGTGAGTACAACAATACATTGTGTACTGTGTTGCATTTAACATTTTACCTTAAATGAAGACAAGACACTTCTGCCTCTCTTTCAGTGGTATTTATTACACACGTGCGGGAGCCTCATGGAAAGTACCAGGGAGACGCCCTGAACAAAGGAATGCATAAGCTTATATACTGGTGATACTGCTGACAGTACAAAAATATAAACTAGACCAATTAAATTAGTACAAAAGACAATTAACCAATCAGTGGTTTACCCATAGGCTTAAAGCAGTTCACATTACTACATCTCTAGGCAGAGAAAGAAAATCGGATACACTTCCATATAAGGCACATTTCCTGCTTTCAAGCAGGCTCCTGTTTTTCAGTGCTTTCCACTATTCACAGTTTACTCAGAGTTCACAGTACAAAGTTCATCTCAATGTATACAGATTGTCACGTACTCAATTTCCTTAAGCACATACTTTGACCATTCATATTCTACAATCCCCCATTTGATGCTGTGTAAGCATCACCATTTAGTCGATCATACATTTGCCCTAAATCTAACATAACCATGTGGCTGGTACCTTCAACATTGTCACACATTTTTATTTCATCATCCATATTCATAACTGCAGGCATATAAAATTTTGGCACCTTTTTAGTAGTCTTAAAAGACATTAATTTCAAAATCAATGCTTTGATTAAAAACACAACAAGAAAAGCAATAAGAGCTAATACTGCGATTAATAAAATTAACTTCAATAGTCCACCTCCTCAACCTGAGAACAGGTTGGTTAACGATGCCCATGTTGAGTTATCGGCCTCCTTGGCCTTAGCGAGTTCAGAGAATCTCTCTGAATGAGTTTGAGATGACTTTTAATTTCGTGCTGATTGCCAGGAATAAACGTATAACACTCCTCCTGGATTAAAGCACAAGTTTCACCTTTCGCCGCTAGGGTGAAATCGAGAGCCATACGATTTTGAAGGACTACAGCTCTCATGGCAGTCAGTTCATCAGTCACTAGTTTTAAAGCAGAAAATGTGGCATTGCTTAATACTTCAAGCAATTTAGACAGTTTTCTCAGTTCCCAAATTGATTTTGCTGCTCTGTATGCTGGAATTATACCAGCCCACGATATGACATCATCATCCAAGTCCATATGAGATAGTCCTTTGTTGCCAACATGAGCTAAGTCATGATGATAAATCCATGAAGCGCCAATTTGGGCTACCGGATTGGCAGGCTTTTTGACCTCTCGAACATTCCGAATTTTTCCTTGAGTTAAAACAGATGTATGTCGGATGGCTGGGACTAAATAACCTAAGAAACAGCTACCAGAGCAGTTTCCTGGTAGCCATTTATAAGCTCTTCTACCACACACAAAGTAGCAATTTTCCACCTTAGTGGTGATATTACTATTTATATAACCTTGTTCGGAATGAAACACCTTCTTATCGATCAATCCCAGCTGTTGGTATAGAACAGAATTATTTCTTACCTCTTCGTATGTTTTATGCCCCAGTTCACAAAATGAATCGTAGGTTGTGTTACAGTAGGAGGAGTTATTATTACACCTGTAGGGAACTGTCACATTACAAAAACTCCATCCTACCTTGACTTTACCAAATTTCTGAAAACACACAGTTCCATTTTGATGGTTAAACAGATGTAGTGCTATCCTGTCTTTTGAAGTGACATTTGAAGTGTCATAGATCTGATTCATCCAGGTTTCATTAGCCCCTAAAGGGACTGTACTTAGCATCAATCCCCCATGAACAGTAGGTAAAGCAGTACAGATCCAACAGTCAGAGACATTGAGGGATGATGCATAGGCAAATTTAATAGCTTGGTAGGTGTTGAAAGGTGGATGCCAAATAGCTTGCTTGGTGTGATACGTCGATGGAGCGGGAAATAAAAATGGCAACATTAAAAATAACAGTACAAAAAGAATGATCACCAAAATGGCTGTCCAATATTTTTGTGGAAATGGTTGTTGAGTCTGCGTAGTGTCAGGAGTTTGGAGTTTTCCAAAAGGGTAAATGTTAGGCATCGTCAGGTACTACTTCGCGTACGAGTAGCAATGGGAGGAGAAAAGGCTGTTGATCTTCAGATGGCACAACTTTTTTGACGTGTGAAATGTGGATCCAGGTTGGAGATCCTTGCAGTCGCACAGCAGATGACGTTTTCAGAAGAACCAGGAAGGGCCCTTTCCAGCACGGCTGGAGTGCTGTTTGTCTAGAGAAGGACTTAACGTAAACCCAATCTCCTGGTTGTAGGGCAGATAACAGGAAAGGATCTGGAAGGTGTTGACCGGCTGCTACTTGTTGGTGGTGAAACTGTAGGAAAGAAACAAGAGATTTGCAGTACAAAAGTATATCATTATCAAATGCATCATATTCAGAAAAGGGTGGTGGTGGTGTCATAGGCATATGCAGAGGGCGACCCATGAGAATTTCATGTGGAGAAAGACCCTTAGTAGGATGCGGTTGTGACCACATAGAAAGTAAGGCTAGTGGTAAGGCCTGCACCCAAGTTAAGCCTGTTTCTGAAGTGACGTTAGCAAGTCTAGTTTTCAAGGTCTGGTTCATGCGTTCAATAATACCTGATGCCTGTGGTCTATACGGACAATGAAATTTCAAAGTAATGTCTAGCATTGTACAAAATAATTCAACTAACTTAGCAGTAAAATGCATTCCACGGTCAGAGTATATTTGACAAGGAACACCAAAACGAGGTATCAATTCATAACACAATTTTTTTGCAACTGAAATAGTATCATTTTTAGCACATGGGTAGGCTTCTAACCACCCTGAAAAAATATCAACAATAGTCAAAACATATTTAAAACAAGTACAAGGTGGGAGTTCAATAAAGTCCCACTGTAAAACACAAAATGGTTCCATTAGTTTTGGCACCGGTTGAGCAGGAGCCAGTGCGCCCTTTGAAATGTTATGCTGTAAACAAATGGAGCACATGCTCAAAAAATGTTGCACAGAAGCAGAAGGTCCTGGGGCAAACCAGTCCTTCTGGATTTGTTTGATTAATGCTTGTACCCCGACATGAGCTGGCAAATGATATGCTATTATAAGAGAATTTAACATAGATGTAGGGCAAATTAATCTGCCATCAGGATGTTTCCAAATTGAATCAGAGCATTGGAAACAACTGTGGGCCAGCCATGTTTTTCTTTCTGATTCAGATGCTTCACTTTGTAAAGCTTTCAAAACAGTAGTGTCAAAAGTAACCATTTGTAAAATAGGCTGCAGAAATTGTCCCTGAACAGTATGTGAAAGAGCAGCCTGCTTGGCAGCCCAGTCAGCCAAATTATTTCCCTTAGCTACTAGGGAGTCATTAGACTGGTTGGCTGCACATTTGACAACAGCAATTTTGGAAGGTAATAATAAATCCTGTAAGAGGTGATCAATATACAGGTAATTTTTAACTGGTGCCCCAGAGGATGTCAAAAACCCCTTCCTTCCATAAGGTACCAAAATCATGAACAACACCATGGGCATAACGTGAATCAGTATAAATAGTAACAGATCTGTCTTTGACCATTTTACATGCATGTGAAAGTGCCACTAATTCCGCGGCTTGTGCGGAAGTGCCAGGTGGTAATTGTCCAGTTTGTAGAACTGCAAATGGTGAGCAGACTGACCATGCAGCCTGACGTTCGCCAAGATTATTTCGTAAACAGGATCCATCTACAAAAAGAACTAAATCAGGATTAAGCAAAGGAACATCTTGCAAATCCAACCTAGGAGAAAGAACAGTGTTAACTACAAGTACACAGTCATGTGGTTTGCCCTCATCACTAATTGGAATCAATGAAGTAGGGTTTAGTGGTGGGCAACGTGTAATTTGAACAGCGGGATTAGTTAATAAACTTAACACATATTTAGTAAGGTGAGCATTAGAGAAATACTGTGTTTTTGTTTTTAAAAGTAATGCTTGCACCGTATGAGGTACTGCTAGTATAGTGTCATGTCCTAATGTCAATGGTGCTGCCATATCGATCAAAACAGCAGTGGCTGCCACTGCTTGTAAACAGGGTGGCTAGCCAGAAGCAACAGGGTCTAATTGAGTGCTGTAATATGCTATAGGTTGATAGCCTCCCATGTGTGCTTGCCCCAGCAGGCCCAGGGCAGTTTTATTTCTTTCACAACAGAAGGAAACAAAGGGTTTAGAATAATCTGGGAGCCCTAGAGCAGGTTTTAATAGCCTGAAAGGCGTTTTCATGTTCAGGGGACCAAGGCAGAGGGTCTGTGACCTCCTTTTTTAAAAGCTGTAACATAGGCCGAAATTACTGAAAAATTGGGACCCACTGTCTACAATAATCTGCTAGGTCGAGGAATCCCCTGAGTTGTCTCTGAGTTACAGGGCGGGGGGCAGTCTGGATAGATGTAATTCTACTTGGAAGTATTTGACATGAATGCATAGAAATTATGTGTCCCAGGTATTGTACCTTTTCTTGACAGAACTGCAGTTTAGATTTATTTGCCTTAAAACCTTGTTTAGCTAAAAACATTAAACTAAAAGTGAGTGCTCTATACAAGACTTGGTATCTTGTGCAGCTATAAGAACATAGTTTACATATTGGACCAATACTGAATGTGGTGGTAACTGTAAATCCTGCCGTTGTCTGTGCATCTCTCTAGAGAATAGGGTTGGAGATTCTACATATCCTTGGGGTAGTTAGGTCCAAATATACTGTTGGCCTTTATAAGTGAATGCAAAGAAATACTGACTATCTGCATGTACTGGGATACAGAAAAAAGCTGATGAGATATCTATAACCGTAAAACAACGTGCTGTAGGTGGGATGCAGCTTAAAATAGTAGCTGGGTTTGGTACGATTGGAAAAACAGGCAAGACAGCTTTATTGACTTCTCGCAAGTCTTGCACAAATCTGTAAGCTTGTTTACCAGGTTTCTTTACCAGTAGAATTGGAGTATTACATGGACTTGTTGTAGGTACTATAATTCCTTGTTGTACCAAGGCAGAAATGATGGGGGCAATACCAGATGTACCGTCAAAGAGTACTGTGGTACCCGAGGTAACTTTGCTCCGGGTTTAAGGTTATTTTTACAGGAGTGGCTGAAATCAGAAACCCAACATCATTATCATGAGTGGTTCATAGATGAGAGGGTAATGAGGTTAAATGCTTATTCTTATCGAGGTCAGACTGCATACACATTGTTTGCAGAGTGACATTTTCATCTAAATTGCCAAAATACTATCTTGTTTATCTGAAGGTACTTGTAAATATACTCCTTCAGCTGTGCAGAAGATGATTGCTCCCATCTTACAGAGCAAATCTCTTCCCAATAAATTCAATGGTGCTGAGGGCCCTACTAAAAATGCATGATTGTCTTGTAAAGGTCCCAAAGTTACTGGGACTGGGACGGTTTCAGAATATTCAGTAGGAATGCCAGAACACCTACCCCTCTAGTTATGTTGTTGGAGAGGGGGACATTTATTGCTGCTTCACCAGCTAACATAGATTTGGTGACTCTAGTGTCAATCAAAAATGGGTATGGTTTATTTTTGACAAGTAACATAACATGTGGTCCATCTTGATCCATAGGGATGAAGGGGCATAACTGCTGTTGTCTTTGTTCAGGGAACCTTCATTGTGATGGCTGCCGATTGGATGGAGTCCAATTAGAATTCCACTGAGGTGACATATCAGTGGGTGGGGCAGGTTGCTCAGCCAGATATGGATGTTCATTTCTCCAAAGGCCTACTTGGCCACAATTGAAACACTCCATCTGATTATTATAGCTTTGGGGTGGGGCTGATCGATTTTCCTGCCAGTTTTGTCTATTTTGGTTTCCAGCCCCTTGACGTCCACCTCTCCTTCTTCCCCGTCCTCGTCCTCCCCGTCCACACTGCCCGAAGGCAGTACACATCTGAATCTGCGCTTTAACCATTTTTTCCTGTAAATCCTTTTTTCCTGTGCTAAGTGGTCAGAGAGGTATTGTACTTGTGTGACTAATTCATGCAATCCAAGACTAGGCCAGTTTAAACATACTTCCTTTAGCTTATCCCGTACTTGTGGGCGTAACCCATCTATGAAGCAGCCGACAATCCGCTCTGTGCCGGCCCTTTGGTGGGTTCTGGGTAACCAGAGTAAGCCTCAAAGGCTTCAGTGAGATGATTTAAATACTCATCCACAGGTTCATCTTCTTTTGAAGAACTGACTTAATTTTGGACCATTTGGGTGTGGGTGGAACTATCACTGTAATAGCATCTACTATTCACTGTCTGACCACTTCAAACCCATTATCTCCTTCTGCATCATGTTTTAGAATCAGAGTAGGGACATTAGCATGGTCCCCAATCTGTTTCATCAGATCATCTGGTATGGCATACTGAAGAACTGCCCTGACTTCTTCTATTGTAGGATTTTGTAAACAAATATGTCCCGCCAGCACACGCTGGAACTTAGCTGGATTAGTATGAATAGGCGGTAACGATTTGGTAATGGCTTGAGAATCAACCGCTGACCACGCCCTAGGTACTATAATGGTCAGTGGTTCCTGTGCACTTCTAGCATGGGCTGGGTTAGGTACCTCCCTCAAAGGTAACAATCTATCGTCATCTGACGACTCCGATTCTGAATCTGGATTAAATTTATCTGGCCCAAAATACCCATCCCCACTGTCAATTATAGCGGGGAACTGGCCAAAATGCCTTTGTCAGTGTAAATGTTGCCTCCCTTTACCTTTATAATAGGGTTTAGCTCTAAAATACATTACAGCTTTTGCTTCTTTATGAGTCTTACTACGAGTTGTTGGCCCCTTTTGTCTATCGCTCGTTTCTGGATCAGATTCACTAGAGTGACTGTCCACAGCTTATTCTCTTTCTCTAGGGGTGGAATCTTTAGTGGTGAAATCTGGCTGCTGTGCTTCTGCTCCTTGTTGAGTGAGGGGGGGCTGATACTGCGGGGGGTGCAATCGGTGGTGCAGTCGTTGGTGGGGGGAGCCAGGCATTATCGTCTTCTGACGATTCAGTTATCTGTAATTTAGCTAATTCCTTTACAGGATAAAGCGCCTTAAAGATTGGGTCCTTCAAGCATTTACCGTTTACTACATCTAAATTACTAGCAGTTTGTTGCAATTCCCTCAATTGCTCTTTTAATTTCTGCTGATTATCTTTTAAACTACTAATAACCTAATCCTTTTCTCTTTCTTTTGCCTCTGTCATCCAGTCATTAAATGCTGCCCAGCACAACCCTGGTATTCTTCTCCCTTTTTTCTTTTCTTGGAGATTGAGCAAAATATTTTTATTAAAACTACCATTTTCTGGAAAGGCGAGTTTACCATCACCCTCAGTGAGGGTGACCCACTGACTTATAAACATACAACTGTCCCGGGACAGACTAAAATACATATAACCAGCTGGTGTACCTCTTTCTGGCTCTATTATGGTTCCCACACTCACTCCCATTTTCATACAATAAGCTATACTGTATTTTACAGATGTAGCTGTGACATTTTGTAAACATCATTTTCCGCACTCTCTTATCTCCTTTCACTCTTATGTCACCAGTTTTTTGTTTTAACCCACTCTCATACTGCACAATCAATAGCAGAAAAAAAATGCATGCCACTTACCTCAAAACAACTGAATGAGAGGAATTATTACATTTCTATAAAATTATCGATACCAAATTTTAAAGCAGGCAAGTACAGGAAATGAAAGAAACACTGCCAGAACAGAAAATTCTGTCATGGGCCCTTTCACTAGCAGTATTTCGTTCAATCCCCAACTGCCGCAGCTGTTGTCAGTTCAGATCCGAGAAAACGGCACCAATTGTTGCATTTAACATTTTACCTTAAATGAAGACAAGACACTTCTTCCTCTCTTTCAGTGGTGTTTATTACACACGTGTGGGAGCCTCATGGAAAGTACCAGGGAGACTCCCCGAACAAAGGAATGCATAAGCTTATATGCTGGTGGTACTGCTGTCAGTACAAAAATATAAACTAGACCAATTAAATTAGTACAAAAGACAATTAACCAATCAGTGGTTTACCCGTAGGCTTAAAGCAGTTCACATTACTACATCTCTAGGCAGAGAAAGAAAATCGGATACGCTTCCATATAAGGCACATTTCCTGCTTTCAAGCAGGCTCCTGTTTTTCAATGCTTTAAACTATAGTTCACAGTATAAAGTTCATCTCAATGTATACAGATTGTCACGTACTCAATTTCCTTAAGCACATACTTTGGCCATTCATATTCTACAACTGCACATCCTCAGCTTTCCAACGCGCAAGTCACGTCTCCTCTACAGCCACTTGACAACAACAGAAAAACTTTCTCATATAGCGCTACACTTTTAACAACTGCAATAGTCACAAAACACTACAGATTTTATTTCCACGTTTCAGCACTGCTGTGATTCACCACTGACACACTTAAAGGAGGTTATGGTGCGTTAGCCCCTTCACCTAATATATGTCTCGTACAACAACCAGCTTCTCGGGATTAATCACAGTTTCATCACGATTCATACATACCAAAGTCACACAAATGATTTACAAACATTACACTTTTTTCAATTCTCTCCAGTCTTTGTTAAGCTTTAAAACCGGGGTTAGTGACCTAAACTATGACTCCTTATACTACACATGACTGTTGGCAAACTCAAACTGTACAAATGTATTATTTGCATGATACTGACTGCAAGTTTTTTGCCAAGTCACTCAGCACATTAGCGTGAGTCACAGTACAGCTTACAATAAAATACAAGTAAACAGAATAAAAAAAAATGATGTTTCTCTTCTTGTCACCATACCTCTATAAACCGTTACTTTGAGAACAACCCAATTACTTCATTCTTCACACCAGCACAAAGTGGTAGGTGTTTAATGGAAAAGTACCTAAGTTCATTTTAAATATAGCTCCCTCTCCCTTAATCATATGACAACCAACCAATGAAAACTTTAAACTATCATTCCCATAAAAACTAACAACTGAAAATCAATGAACAAACATTGACAAAACAAAGAAAACAACCTTTTAAAATGATGAGCATTTAATCACATGTTTAAACAGAGCACTCTTAGAATTTTTGTTCTTTATATATAAACAATGTTCTTATATTCTTTTGTTTAGAGAGTGCTCCATCTTACTTACATAAAATGTTTCATAAGAAATGCATTGGGCTAAATAAACATGTGCCTTTGTGTTGCAATTGAAATTAACAGTGTGACATCCCTCCTCTGAGGCAGTAATCAAGGAGTCTCAATCCTCACCACTGACACTGGTGGGAAACATTCACTTAGAACAAAAATAGATACACATAGTATGTTCAGATGCTGCTCTCTGCACCAAGCACATTTTCCCTTAAGAGCACACAGGGAGCGCACTCTAGACCTGGGGCTGGATTTTCCTCTCCAAGCCCCAAATAAGATGTTACCTTTCTCTCTGCAGAAAACAGTGCTGTGTGTCCCTGTTACAAGTAAATCACACACACACACACACACACACACACACACACACACACACACACACACACACACACACACACACACACACTCTTTGAGATTTGATTTTCACACACACACACCTGGGAAAGGCTAGTACAGATTTACTAGCTCTGCCAGCTCCACCCAGACTATAAGGTAGATTCACTGCCACCAGCCAGCTACTTTAAGACTCTTACCAGGATATCCAATTACTCTTAGTAAAATTAATACTTATACAGATGGCATTATTACCCAAGTGGCAAGACTTTTGTGAGTATAAAACCACAGTGCCACCAAATAAATGCAATTACTCTCAAAGGTTAAAATATTTTCTTAAAGAACAGCCACAATGAAGGGTTTAGATATATTTAATAATAAATAATAAAATAAAAACATGGAAATACTGAATATCTACTAACAATAAACACCAGAGTTTCAATGCCGAGGAAATATAAAAAATAACACAGATGGAAAGACTCAGACAGATACAGAAAACAGTATTTAACTAATCTCATTATATTTTCTAAGTGAAGAATTACTGTTCCCTAATTAAGTTGCTTACAAAAGCAAGGCAAGATGAAGTGGGTGAGTGGTCTTTGTTGTCAGTTCCAATAACAGAGTACTGAGTGTCACTATCACATCTGTCACTAATATCTAAATACAGTTTCAGTGCTAGCTATAGAATGACATCACATCTGGTAACCTGATTCTGTGGTTCCCAAATTACCCACCTGACTACAAGCTGAACCAGGATCTAGCACAGATGTGTCACAATACACACCTAGGATTTTGCTAAGGCATCTGGAGACTGTAAAACAATTCCAATACATTAATCCTTCCTGTAGAGACTAACTAGCCATTCTCTGCCATCCCAGAGTAGCAATTAGTTCACAACTAAGAAAAATAAGAGCCCAGGCCTTTCCCAGACATTTCATCTCTGACTGCATTCAGGCCTGTGAAGAAAAAAATCTTTATGGCCAAAACCAAGTAATTTAATTTCTGGCCACTTTTCTTAAGATAAGCTGAGCTGAGCTAAACCCCTTCCCTTCCAGCATCCTCTGTTACCATATATACATTTCAGCAGTTACAGCACTAAAGCCTGACATACATGTATATTTGTTTTCTGTCAAGCAGGACCCACTGTTGATACATTTTAACACAAGCATAGGTACTAATCATTTTGATATTTAAATGACATAAAATTCTTTACAAAACTCCAGCTAGTTATGATGGCATATGTTATACATGCACTGCCCTACTCTCTCTGGACTAGTTGGCACTACCTCACATCATCACAGCCCTCCCCCCTTTGAAGACTCAAGCTAGTTTCTCAAGTGACCCTGGAGAAACATTGCTTGAGATGATTGAGCCTGTCTGGGAATACATTAACCCATACCCAGTCTTGAGATCCCATCTGCATTGGCATTGCTGACCCCACTACAGCGCTGCACTAGGTGGGTGCATCCAAGTTTCCCGTAAACATGTTCCCAAATGTCTGTAACACTGCTCAGATTTCTCAAACCTGGGTAGTGGATAGCCACTGGGATACTGCTACCCCTTTCACTGAGGTGTCAGTTTGAGCCTCATTGAGGAGGTCAGTCACCAGATCCTCCTCAGGCTCCTTCTGCCACCCACTGCAAATACGTAGCTCAAGGGATTTCCTATCATGGTAAGGCTTCATCATGTTTACATGGTACAGTGTGTTCCCCTGCCTCTTGCCTAGCAGTTCTACCATGTAGTTAACATCACTGACCTTCCTTACCACTTTGAAGGGCCCTTCCCAAACTGCCTGCAGCTTATTGTGTCTGACAAGAATGAGCATCATAACCAGCTGTCCCACAGCATACTCTCAACATTCCGGTCATACCAGACCTTTTTTTGCTGCTGGGCCCTTGCCAGGTTCTCCTGGGCAAAGCCCATGAGCTCCCTGGGCCTTGTCCTGAAGTTTAGGACATATGCCACAACAGACTTCTTGTTGCATTCACACTCACCCTCCCACTCATCATGAATCAAATTCAAGGGCCCCTTCACCCTATGCCCATACAGTAACTCAAAGGGTGAAAATCCTGTGTATTCCTAGGGTACCTCTAGGAATGCAAACAGCAGATGGGGCAAACATTTGTCCTGATCTCTCTTAAACTTGTCTGCACATGCCTTCAGCATGGTCTTTAGTGTAGAATTGAACCTCTCCACAAGACCATTAGTCTGGGGGTGGTAGGGGGTGGTCTTTAGCTACTTCACCCCTACAGAGCTCCCCACAGACAAGCCAGCAGGTATGACATGAAATTGGCATCTCTGTCAGTGTTTCTCTCTGGAAATCTATGCTGCTGAAAATATCTAACAAAGAATTTGCCACCTTCTCTGCCTCGATGGAGGACAGAGCCACAGCCTCAGGGTATCTAGTAGCATAATCTACTATCACTAGGATATATTTCTTCAATGTGGAACATGGGGTATTTAGAGGTCCCCACAATATCCATAGCTACCCTCTGAAATGGCTCCTGAATCAGAGGCAGAGGCATCAAAGGAGCTTTGACCTTGTCTTCTGCCTTGTCTGCTTTGAAATTGGCACCTCTGTCAGTATTTCTCTCGGGAAATCTATGCTGCTGAAATTATCTAACAAAACATTTGCCACCTTCTCTGCCTCAATGGAGGACAGAACCACTACCTCAGCGTATCTAGTAGCATAATCTACTGCCACTAGGATATATTTCTTCAATGTGGAACTTGGGGTATTTAGAGGTTCCACAATATCCATAGATACCCTCTGAAATGGCTCCTGAATCAGAGGCAAAGGCATCAAAGGAGCTTTGACCTTGCTCCTGCCTTGCCTACTTTTTGGCACTGCTCACAGGTCCTGCAGTACCCTGTTACATCCCTTGGAATCCCAGGCCTATAAAAGTTCTGCATAATACGTCTCTTAGTACGTTTTATGCCCATATCAACTGTGAAAGGAATGTCATGGGCTATAGACAGAAGTGCCAGATGGTAGTCTCTAGGTATTATGAACTGCTGTATTACCTCACCCTATAGCCCTCCCTCAGGGGTCCACTCTTTATACAGCAATCCTTTGTTCCAGTACATACACTCCAAAAACAGAAGTAAAAAGGCTGGAAGGAAACACACTAGGTCACAAATTCCTCCAAGGTTTAATGTCACAAAATAAAAGCAAGCAACACTCCAACTTAGACTCCCCTTTTCCTTGATAATCAGGTGCCTCCTTAGCTACCTTCCTCAAGCCTTATAGTGTCTGCCTTTGTGACCCTTCCCAGCTCCTCTTCTACAGGAAGTCTGGTATTCTCTGACAGCGGTGCCTCACTGTCAGCCTCGGTTCTACCACTCATCTTTGACTTTGCAGTCACTGTATGCAAAGGAACATCTGTACCACATTGAAGAAATATATCCTAGTGGTAGTAGATTATGCTACTAGATACCCTGTTTCATGGAGTTTTCCTCCCCGCGTCTTCACTGAAAATGGGCTCTCTGGGCCCAGTGAACTTCCCCAGTAATCAAACTGGAAATAAATAAATAAATAAATAAATAAATAAATAAATAATAAGTACCTATCAGCAGCTGTGGCTCACCTTCAGGATCACTGCTACAGGGTTGCTCCCTCCCTGAAAGAGCCACATCACCAGCTCTGGCTTCAGGTGTGACGTCTGTCAGGTTCTCCCCCAGGATACCAGACCCACATACCGGTCTCCAAGAGCCTGACTGCATGTAACTGCATGCACACAAAGTACTGCATTATCAAAATCATTCCCTATGAAGACATCTGCAGGGATATCCTCAAGCACACCTACTTGCTTGCTTCCTTTTCCACCCTCCCAGTCATGGTGAACCCTGGTGAAAGATATTTGGAATGGGGTCCCTCCTAAAGCTCTGACTGGAATGGGCTGCCCAAGCAAGTACTGCTCCTGTTTAACCATTTCAGGCTTCACAATGGTTATATCAGAGGCTGTGTCTCTCTTAGCTGTGGCCTGTTTTCCATTCACTAAGATAGGATACAAATTCAGGTGATAGTTTGGTACCCGAGTTATCTCCAGACAACTTACCACTGGCATACTATTATTCCCAATTGTTGGCTCCCCACCTTTTGTTCACCACCTTGCTGTAGTGGACATTTGTATGCTACATGGCCCCTCTGGTTACATTTAAACATCTAAACCTTGATCCTGGCCATGTACCTGAACTAGTGGCTTCCTCCATTACTGGTGGTCTCTGTTTGGGTGGTTTAGGCTGCCCATCATAGGTTCCCTCATATCCATGTGCAGCATTGGGTATCCCTTTCTTGTTCAATGGTGCCCTGATTGCTAAGTAAAGGTCCCCTTTTCTCCCCAGCTCATCTGCAGAGTTATACTCCTAGTCTGCCAACCAGATTCTCATGTCCTCAGGCAAAGTGCTAAGGACTTGTTCCCTCTCCAAAAGGTCTGCTAGCCTTTCAAAACTGGTGACCTGACACCCACTCACCCACCTATGAAAATAAGTGCTTAGCTTTGCAATATAATCACATACACTTTCACCTGAATTACGTCTATGCTCACAAAACTTTTTTCTGTAACCTTCAGGTGTTAATGTAAAACATTCCAATAAACATTGTTTAAATTTGTCACAATTTAAACAATCAATAACAGACAATTTAGAAACAGCAATAGCTTTACCATGGAGTAAGGGGGCAGGAACTGGACCCAGAGCCCTTGGTCAGCATCATATTGTCTACATACTCTTTCAAATATCTGAATAAAACTATCAAAACTATCACCTTCTTTATACTGTGGAAGAAATTTGCTGACCTCCATGTTCCTGTCGAAGAGTTAGCATGTCCGTCTCATGTTGATGCTGCTTCTCATTTTCTTCAGCCTCCAAATGCTGCAGTCTCTTATTTCCTTTGGCCTCCAAATACCACAGGTTCTCAATTCAGCTTCCAAATGCTGCAGTCTCTCTGCCAACTTTTTTCCAAATATTTGGCTTCCAGTTCAACTTTCTTTAATTCCAGATGGGTTTTTAAATCCTCTGAGGAAAAGGTGAACTGTCCTGTTTCTGAGAGCTGCACATCCTCATCACAAAACTGGTTGTCTTCCTGGTTGCTGGTCCATGCTGCAGCTGCAGTTAAGGCTAAAACCATTTCCTCTTTAGTCAAGTTGGCATGCACCAGTCCTTTGAATTTGCACAGCTTAACCAACTGGTTCACTGTCAGCTTACCATAATCCTCTGCTGACATCTTTGTCTGCTGTCCCTGACTAAACTAAACTAAAAAAAAATAAATATGTATGTTTACTTTGTGGCTGCTAAGAGTACACACACCTTTAGTGACAACTGCTTACAGGCTACAGAAGTTCAATTAATATCCCACTACTGCCACCAATATGTGACATCACTCCTCTAGGCCAGTAATCAAGGAGCCTCAATCCTTACCACTGAGACCTGTGGGAAACATTTGTTTAGAATAGAAAATGATACACACATTATTTTTAGATGCAGCTCTCTGCACCAAGCACACTTTCCCTTAAGAGCGCACAGGGAGCATACACTAGAACTGGGGCTGGATTTTCCTCTCCAGGTCCTAAATAAGACTTTACCTTTTTCTCTGCTGAAAACAATGGTATGTGTCCCTGTTCTAAGTAGCTGACACACACACACACATACACACACACACACACACACACACACACACACACACACACACACACACACACACACACTCTTTGATATTTGATTTTCACACACACAAACACCTGGGAAAGGCTGACATAGATTTACCAGCTCTGCCACCTCTGCCCAGACTGTAAGGTAGATTCCCTGTCACCAGCCAACTACTTTAAGGCTGTTATCAGGGTATCCAATTACTCTTAGTAAAGTAATACTTATACAAATTGTAGTATTATCCATTTGGCAAGACTTTCAAGAGTATGAAACCACAGTGCCACCAAATAAATGCAATTACTCTCAAAGGTTAAAATATTTTATAAAAGACCAGCCACAATGAAAGGTTTAGTTATATTTAATAATAAATAATAAAACAGAAAACATGAAAATACTGAATATTTATTTACAATAAACACCAGAGTTTCAGTTCACAAGAAATATAAAAAAATAACACAAATAGAAGGACTCGGACAAATATAGAAAAACAGCATTTAACTAATATCACTATATTTTCTAACTAATTGAAGAATTACTGTTCTCTAGCTAAGTTACTTACAAAAGGAAGGCAAGATGAAGTGGGTGAGTGGTCTTTGTTGTCAGTTCCAATAACAGAGTGCTGAGTGTCACTATCACATCTCTCACTAATATCTGAATACAATTTCAGTGCTGGCTATAGAATGACATCACATCTGGTCACCTGATTTTGTGGTTCCCACAATATCCCCTGACTAGAAGCTGAACCAGGATCTAGCACAGATGTGTCACAATACACACCTAGGCTTTTGCTAAGGCATCTGGAGACTGTAAAACAATTCCAGTACTTTCATCCTTCCTGTAGAGACTAAGCCATTCTCTGGCCCAGGGTAGCAGCCAGTTCACCACTAAGGATAAAATAAGAGTACAGGCCTTTACCAGACATTGCATCTCTGGCTGCATTCAGGCCTGTGAGATAAAATCCTTATGGCCTAAACCAAGTCATTTAATTTCTAGCTATTTTTCTTAAGGTAAGCTGAGCTGAGCTTAACCCCTTCCTTTCCAGCAACATATATACATTTCAGCAGTTACAATAATACAACCTGACACACATGTATATTTCTTTTCTGTCAAGCAGGACCCACTGTTGATACATTTTTAACACAAGCAACTTTACAAATACATTTTTTAACACAAGCATCTGTACAAATCAGTTTGATATTCAAATGACATAAAATTATTTACAAAACTCCAGTTAGTTATGCTGGCATATGTTACACATGCACAGCCCTACTCTCTCTGGCATAGCTGGCACTACCTCACATCATCACAACCAGCACAAGGTATAACTCTTTCATAGTTCTTAACTTTGTTAGAAGAAACATCTAAAATATATCTACCTTGTTTACATTTACAACATTTTGACATATTTCCACCTAGTGTGGCCTGTGACATCACTCTAATGTGAACACCTCTAAAAAATATGATTTTAGGACTTATTCCAAAAATGTTCATAACAAACATTCTTGTAAAAATGTAGCCAATTGTTTTTTTATTAATTTACAAATATCAAAATTACAAGTGTTCTAAAAACTTGTGATCAGTGTTCAAGAAGACACTTTTCAAACAAAGTTGGGTTCGTGTAAAATAGGTATATAAGTTGTTCACTCTTCAATAGCCTTCAAAACTGCTTGTTCAGTTCATAGGTTCATAGGTGTTTACTATGACCACATGGGCCTTTTTAAGCTTAGCCATGCATCCCAAATCTCTGACAAGTTCTGATACCCTTGATAAGTGTAAGCATGGGCCTGGGAGATGAACCATTTCCAGGTTGCCTGTGTCCATTACAGACGGCACTAAACCAGGGATGAATTTCCTGTTCCCCCTCTGATTGTCCAAGTTACACTTGAATTGGGTTAGGAAGGAATTCTGCTTCACATGAATGGGAAGCCTGTTCCAGAGAAGGGGAAGTCTCTGGGATACATATCTGTATCTCTAGCAGGTTCTATTTATATCACAGGCAAAGTTTAAGTCCTTAGAATTCTGGAACTTATTTTGCAGATATGCAGGAGATCCAGCAAGGTGGGGACTGACAATGCCTTGTACACCAGACATAGATTTCCCCTCAGCAGCTTGCAGAAGACAGAATACAGGGATAGGGCACTGAGGTGGTCTGCATAGGACATGTTAGTTATGCCCTGTATTCTTTTAGTGAGAAACCTCTGTGGACATTCCAATTGTTGGATGTGTCTGGTTAGATATACTTCAAAGGAGATAGTGTACTCAATTTCAGGTCTGATGAATGCTGAATACAGTTGAACCAGGACCTTCTTGGACTTATATGCCATACCTTTGTTTTATAAGTTGCACAACATAGAATGATTTCCTCACTACTGTAGACACTTGGTAGTCAAGGTCTAGATTATTGTCTACATGTTTCTCCAAGTCCCTGACTACTGGGTCAAGTCTTAGGTTTGTGTTGTTAATATGATAGTTACCAGGGCTGGCTGGATGACTTCCCAAAGGATATTATTATGCATTTCTTTGTATTTAGTTTTAGTCCATTGCACTGACACCAGTTATTAGTCTGTATCAACCCTTCCTGGAGAACATTTGTGTCAGTGAGGGGATTCTATGACTGCTCCTAATTTGTAATCATCTGCAAATTTAGTCAGACAGAGACCACTGACATTGGACTTGACTTCAGAGAAGTACATACCAAAAAGGAGTGGCCCCAGGATCAATCCCTGAGGGACTCTGCTTGTGACTGTCCTCTTTATAGAGGTGGACTCCCCAATTCTAACTTCCCGGATCCAATCTGCAAGCAAGCCGGCTATCCACTGGGTGACCTATGGGATTATACCTATCCTCTTAAATTTGTCAACAATGCCTGAGTGGGATATTATGTCAAATGCTTTGGCCATGTCAAGTAGGCAGTCTGAACTGTTTTGCCCTCATCCATTGTTTTGGTGACCTTCTCAAAGAAGTCTGCCGGTCTCAGTAGGTATGACCTGCCCTTGGGGAAACCAAATTGGGTTGGGTCCAGTTTCTGGAGGTTTCCTGTGTCATTACTGATCACTTTCATGATAACTCTTTTGATGGATTTGTATATGAGACTAGTGAGACTTATGGGTCTGTAGATTCCAGGCTCTGTAGACGGCCCACCTTTGTGTAGAGGGATAACTGTTGCTGTTCTCCATTCTTGAGGCATGAAGCATGTTTGGAGTCTACAGTTGAATAGCAATTCCAGAGGTCCTGATAGGTCATGTTTCATGCTATTTAGAAAGCATCCTGGGATATTGCCTGGGCTCATTGATGCAGTGTTCTTGGCCTTAGAGAGAGAACATTAAGGACCTGTTCCCTAGTGATAGTAGGGGAAGTTTTATTTGATGGTATTTCCTGATGGGAAGTTGATGGTGAGAGCAGGGTAAAGTTGGAGCTGAATTTTGTCGGCCAGTAGGTTTACTATATCTTCTAGTTCACTATAGGTGGCTCCATTAACAATGAGCTCCACTCACATTTGCGTATTCACCTTGAGGTTGCAGACATAGGTAAAGAATGTCTTGTGATTGTCCATGGTCTGGGAGGCCAAATTTACCTCAAATTTCACTTTGGTAGACTTTATTTGTCCTCTGAGTTGCATGTTTAGTTTGATGAAAATGCTTTTATCCTGCTGGGTTCTGCACCTCCTAATTTTCTGCCATGCTTAACTTTCTTCTATTATACAGCCTACTGATGTTGCGATTCCACCAGGGTGGCATGTTTTTTTAGTTATTTCTGTTCTTCTTTATGGGGGGTACAACTGCCTCTGTGCAGCTATTAACATGGTTTTATAGGGTTTCTCTGAACAGTTCTGCATAGGCAGCTGGTTTCTCATTGTTTATAGGGGCTTGAAATTTTGCTAGGTTGTCTCTTAATAGTAGTAAGTTACCCTTTAAGTAGTTCCTGAACATTCCAGGGGTAGCTGGGGTTCCAGGATTTATTTTTTTACTTCAAAGGAGTCCATTTTGTGGTCTGACCTTACCAGTGAAGACATTATACTAGGGGGTGTTCAGCACTTTCCCATATTAGTAAGGGCTAGCTGCAGTATATTTGCACACCTGGTGAGTGTATTGACAATCTTTTCCAGGGTGGTTATATTTGCAAAATCCAGAAATTTCTGTGCCTGCACATTTAGTGTCATATATGATTCCCAGTTAATAGTGGGGCAATTAAAGTCACCCATGAATATGGTATTAGGTTGGATGGTGAGTGTTTCCAATAAGTCTAAATACATGTTATGGGTATCCTGTGTTATAGAGGGGGACCTGTAGCTTGAAAGGAAGTGGCATGGGATTTTACGTGGGGATTTGAATGTGGAGAAGCTCAAGTGCATTGTATGTTTTGACAAACCTTGAGGTATATTTATTTCTAATGTAAATGGAGATAACTATACCTTTAGTCCTTGCATGTGTAGTAGGTGGTCTAAATGTGGGGAAGGCATTATAGCCTCTATGTGCTGTCTGTAGCTTTAAACCATGTTTCAGTGACTACACAGACGTCAGCATTCTCTAGGGTGAGGTGAGCTTGTAGGGAGTGGAGATTCTTGTTTAGACCTCTAGCATTCAGCAGTAACATGTTTAGATTTTCTTAGTTTTAATTTGCTATGTCAGAAGTACTTTCAGCTTGGCATTACTTAAATAAGGCACTATTAGCTGATATTTGAAAGCCTATAGTGGAGATATTCAGACCACCCCTGGCAAAGTAGCGTGGTCTGTTTACCATCTCCTTCCATGATGACAAATATTGCACCCCCCCTTAGAATGACACTAGAAATAAAGCTAATTATTAAAGTCAGCTATCTTCTGTTTGTATTGTGGCATCTTCCTTGGAGAAGGCAAAATGCTGCTCAATGCTAGGCTCAAAACAGCCTGGGGCACATATTCCAAGAGCTCCATAATGTCTTTCTTTATATAGTTGTCAAAGGAAAAAACTTCAAAGACCAATTCACGTAAGGTTCAAGCAAGGCACCCTTTATTAACTTGCAGCAAGGAGACAAAGCATGCTGGCAGAATGGTTTGTCTGAACATTAATAATTAGTATGGTATTTTTATACAGTTCTTTCCATGTCACACAGAAATGTTACTTCTATTGCTGACATAGTTAGACACAGCTTTCTGTATTGTTCTACAGAAAATGTTACTAGACTAATTGCTGACTAGTTGAGAATAACTGCTGATTTACAAAACATTTGAGAAAAACTACCTGGCCTTGGGGCTTATTTTAGCCCACCACAAACTTTCAATTCTTCAGTTGTGCAGTTCTAATATATGTGTTACATTTTGCCTAGATTCAAGGTACATTTCTAGCTTAGGTAGAAGTAATGCTGACTACGGTTTATACTTTCAAGCATCCATTGTGTTCCTTATCAAAGCTTCTAGCAGCTGTACACTTTCTCATGGCATAAGCAGAAAATCAATAACTCTTTGTTAAGTCTCATGACACTAGTAGAAATGAAACACTTCTTGTTATTTGCTGACATTAGCAGAAAACAGAATGTGTCTTGTTAAGTTTCTAATAGCTGTGTAGATTCATGCAGTGTGAACAGAATAAATGTATTAACCCTTTTAAACCTCGAATGCACTAAGCATGCATATTAATAATACATATTTTTCTAACATTCCCTCCCTTTTAATACTTTATTCTACTTTCAAAATAAGCATAAACAGTTTTTTTTCTTCCCCTAACCTCTTCCTACTCAAGATTTGCAGTTAAGAGAGTCATTCAGTTTAAACTTTTGAAAGCATTTTCAATTTTTTAGCAATTCTTCAAGTTCAGCACCTTGGTATAAGGTTTCTGAAACTGACATGTCTATAAAGTCTTTAATCAGTCTTTTCATGCAGGAGATGCAGCAGCACACACATACCACCAGCAGGATAATTCCTACACAGATGGCAATCAGGATGTTCATCAGGATACTGCCCCACCCCCCAAACAATCTCTGGAAAAAGTCCGTCAATGGATTTGGTCCTGGCTTGGTCATAGCCGACACCTGCTGAATTACCTCAAGGTGATTGTCTATCTCGTGTTTGTGGTCAGGAATATATGAACAGCACTCCTCCTGGATTAAAGAGCAAGTACCTCCTCTCACCGCTAGGGTGAAGTCAAGAGCCATGCGGTTTTGAAGCACTACAGTTCTCATGGCAGTCAGTTCATCAGTCACCAATTCTAGGGCAGAAAAGGTTGCATTGCTCATTATTTTGAGAAGTTTAGACAGTTTTCTCAGTTCCCAGATTGATTTTGTTGCTCCATATGCTGGCAGTACACCCGCCCATGAGATGATGGTATCACCCAAGTCCATATGTGACAGTCCATTTTTCCCTAGGCTCACAGCATGATGGTTTTCCAGCTCACATTGATTTGCCCCACTGGGTTGACAGGCTTCGTGAGTTCTCGTTGAACATTCCGAATTTTCCCCTGAGGTAAAACTGCTGTGTGTTGTATGGCCGGAACCAGGTACCCCAAATAACTGCCAGACCAATTCTCAGGTAACCACTTATGTGCTTTCCTACCACATACAAAGTAGCAATCTTCTACTTTAGTAGTAACTTTACTATGTCCTGGCCCTGGATGAAACATTTTTTTGTCAACTATAATCAGTTGTTTATAGAGATCAGCATTATGTTTTACTTCATCAGTTGTCCTATGCATCAGTTCAAAAAATGAATCATAGCTTGTGTTGCAATAGGACCTGCGTTATCAGTTTTATTGTAGCATCTATAGGGAACAGTCACATTGCAATTGCTCCAACCCACCTGAACTCTATCATTTTTGTAAAAACACACAGTCCCCTTCTGTCGAACAGACAAGTGCAATGCTACTTTATCTTGCGATGTAACATCTGCTGTATCATAGACTACATTTTCCCAGGTCTTGTTGGCTCCTAGGAGGACTGAAGTTAACAATAACCCCCCGTATGCTGTTGGCAAAGCTGTGCAAATCCAGCAATTCGAAACATTGAAGGTCTCAGCATACACATATTTGATTGCCTGGTAAGTGTTGAAGTTTGGGTGCCACTCTACGTGCAACTCTCCATGATTATTCAGTTCAGTTTGTATGGCTGGGAAAAGGAATGGCCACAACAAAAAGATTATTGTCACTAGTACAGTCAACAGGATGATTATGCAATACTTCTGAGGAAACGGTTGTTCTGCTTTCCTGTTTTCTCCGACTCTTCCGTGTGTTTGGATTTTTCTGGAATCCATCATTTTTGCTTTTGACATGTGATCTTACTCTCTGCCCTAATAGGACCTTCAGCACCGATGGTTTCTTCACTGGGGTTGAGACAGATCAGTCCTATTGATCTGACCCCCCTTTGTAGCCAGACTTTGTGCTGAGGGCCCTGATGGAGAGGTAAGATTTTTGTCCAGTTCAAAGTTTTTAACTAGTTTGCAGTGCGTCAGGTGGATCCACGAAGCTCGCTCTGCTATCTTGACTGCAGTGGGTGTCAAAAGAAGCACCTGGTATGGACCTTCCCACCTTGGTGATGACCAATTCTTCTTCTTTATGACTTTTATCCACACCCAGTCCCCGGGTGTCACTGCCACCTCTGATGTCTCGGTTTGCTTTCTATCTGAAACAGAATTTGACTGCAACAGATGTTTAGAATTCATGACTTTCTTCATATATTCAGCTAGTGTAAAATCAGCTTCCTGGTCTGAGGACATGAGAAGTTTCCATTGGGGTGTATAATAAGCCCTTCTAAATAGTTTTTCAAAAGGAGTCAATCCTTTTGCAGTCGGAACAGTTCTCATGCTCAACAGCGCCAGGGGCAAACAATACAGCCAATTCTTTCCTGTCTCAGATATTAACTTTCTCAATTTGTTTTTTAATATACCATTATGCCTTTCAACTAGCCCTGCAGATTGCGGATGGTATGCACAATGATTTTTTAAAGAAATACCAAAATGCTTACTTAACTGCTGTATGGTCTGGTTTACAAAGTGTGTACCATTGTCACTGTAGATCCTTTCCGGAATGCCGAATCTAGGGATGATTTATTTGACAAGTACTTTTGCCACCGTGGCTGCATCTGGATTTTTGGTTGGAAAGGCTTCCACCCATCTGGAAAACATATCTACAATGACAAGACAATACTTCTTATTTTCACATTTGTTCAATTCTATAAAATCCATACAGATAGTGTGAAACGGATATGGTGGTGTAGGGAAACTCCCTTGCTTGGGCTTTAATGCCCCTTGTGCATGATGTTTGTTGCAAATTTGACACGTCAAACAAAATTTTTTTAGAGTAGTTTGTAAATCCGTACGTTGTGAACACCTGGTTCACCAGCTGTACCATCCCCCCTGTTGAGACATGGCACTGCCCATGGCTCAACAAAGCTGCATATCTAAACAAATTAGATGGTAGTATCAGTTTCCCTTCTTTAGAGATGTACAGCCCCTTTTCGAGAATTGCTCCTCATTTTACCCATCTTTGTTTTTCAGCTTGCGTAGTGAATGTCTGCATTGTCTTTAACATTTCTAAGTCTAAAATCTCAGAGGGTTGTAGTTCCTCATTTAAAAGAAATACTTCTGTGGCTGCTTGTTTTGCAGCTGTATCAGCTCTCGCATTACCTTTTGAAATCCTATCTTGTTGCTTGGTGTGAGCTGTGCATTTACAAATGGCTATTTTCTGAGGTAACTGAATAGATTCTAAAAGATCTAAAATAAACTGTGCATGATTGATTGGTTTGCCAGTAGATGTTATCATTCCTCGTTTTTTCCACTGTTGCGCAAAAACATGTACAGTAGAAAAAGCATACTGGCTGTCAGTAAAAACATTTACACATTTACCCTTTGCTAAGATACATGCCCATGTCAAGGCAATTAATTCTGCTGCCTGTGCAGATAAGTTGTGTGGTAAATTTATTTAATTTTATTTTTATTTATTTAACATTTGTTGACCAGGAAAGTCTGACTAGGTTCCACAGATCCTGTTTTCAGCGGAGGCCCGGGGAGAAATGCTCCAGACGCATGTCTTTAGAATGTGGGAGGAAACCGGAGTACCCGGAGGAAACCCATGCGAACGCAGGGAGAACATGCAAACTCCGCACAGAAGGCACCCCGGCCGAGAATCGAACCAGAGAACCTCTTGCTGTGAGGTGACAGCATTAACCGCTGCACCACTGCGCCACCCAAATGTTTTGCTTCTATAATCTCAGTGTCAGAAACTACTGCATATCCTACTAGGTTCTGTCCTGCAGGAACCCTTTTGCACGAACCATTCACGTAGTATGTCACCTCAGCGTCATCCAAGGGGACATCCGTGAGATCTTTTCTAGGTAGTGTCTTTTGCTCAATTACCTGCAGGCAGCGGTGCGGTGTGCCGTCTGCAGGGGCCGGGAGCAGAGTAGAAGGGTTCAAAGTTGTGCATTGCTCAATTGTCATGTGAGGTTGGCTCAATAATATAGTCATACAGGAAAGATGCCTAGCAGGGGAAAGATATGCCACCTTTACTTGTAGTAAAATAATCGTGACTGAATGAGGCACTCTCAAGGTGAGAGGGTGGAATAAGACTACTGAGGCCGAAGCCTGTACTGCCATTGCAGCTGCAACTACTGCTTGTACACAGTGGGGTAAGGACCGTGCGACTGGGTCTAGTTGTGATGAATAGTAAGCAATGGGGCGTTGCTTATCCCCATGCTGTTGTGTTAACACTGATGTCATATAACCTTGCTTACAATCTACAGTTTGGAAAAAAACGTTTATGGTAGTTTGGTAATCCTAGAACTAATGAGGATGCTATTAAATGCTTCAGTTTGCAGAAAGCAGATTCTGCTTCTGGTGTCCATTGTAATAAATCCTGTGCTGCCATAGGTTTCTTATATATAAGGTCAGTTAGCAGTGCAGATTCCAAAGCATAGTTTGGAATCCAGCTCCGGCACAAATTAGTCGTACCCAGGAAGGACATCATTTCCTTCTTGGTAGTGGGTTTTGGTGCTTGCAAAATTGCTACTTTTCTGTCCTCATCTAAAGTTCTACCCTCCTTGGATATTACATATCCCAGGTATTTAACTTGTTTTTTTCCAAAGCTGCAGTTTACTTTTATTTACCTTATGTCCTTCAGCGGCTAAGAATTGTAATAGTGTTATGGTATCTTCTCTACAATCTTGCTGGATGGGGGCCGCCAGCAAGCTGTCATTACTGCCTCTTGGTGGTGTGAATCCCACCAAGTTGCTTGCCATTTCTTGTGAGAATATTGTTGGACTTTCACAATATCCCTGTGGTAGTCGCGTATATGTATACATTTTCCCCTGAAATGTGAATGCAAACCAATACTGGCTATCAGGGTGTATCGGTATCGAAAAGAACGCATTGCTGATGTCTACCACAGAAAAATACTTCTGTTGAGGTTTTAAATAATTCAACAGGGTGTGTGGGTCTGGCACCGTAGGTGCCCTTGGTATTACTGCATCATTTACAGCTTGTAAATCTTGGACCATACGGCATTCTCCATTTGCTTTTTAACTGGAAATAAGGGTGTGTTACATGGTGAATCGGAAGATTCTACTAGTACCCCTCCTTTAAGTAAGGCTGCTATAATAGGCTTTATCCCTGCCTCTGCATCTTTTCTTAAGGGATACTGTCTTTTTTGTGGTCTAAATGCTGACTTTGGCGTGATAGTAACTGGTCCCGCTGTATGAATAAGTCCTTCATCTGATTTTCCTGTTGACCAGAGAGTTTCTGGTATATTCTGTAAGGTATTCTCTTCCTCCTTTAATAGGAGTGCTAATCAGCTGTCCTTGCTAGACTGCAAGTGCACGGCTGGGTGGGTCTGAGTTATCCAATTCAGCTTCTGCATTTGTATTCCCTGTTCTGACAGTTCTAATTCTGTCTGTTTCTCCCATCTCGTGACTTTTTCTCCTAGGTCTGCCCATTCTATATTTTTGTTCTTGGTTAAGCTAACATGTGGTAATCGATTAGATTTATAAAGTGTAAAGAACTCCTGGGACAATGAACAGCTGGCTACACTGTTCCCTTCTGTGTCACAGTACAGGTTACGCAATATCAATCTGTTTGCATGATTTTTAAACAATTCTTGCTCATATTCCTTATCAGGTCCTGGTGTGTTACAATAATACAGGGTACAGTGCAACAAGTGTTGCTTATCATTGTCAAGGGAGGGGAACTTGATGATGGCTACATTCATTAATTCTTCGGTCACAGTCCCTGGACCAGTCGTAACCAAGTCCTGGCTGTACCAATAAAACATCTCACCCTCCGATTGTACTGCAAAGGTATCAATTTGTCACTGTGCTTCCATACCCTGCATGGTTGGGACTACTGCTATACCAAATAGTTGCATGATGTCTCTGCCCAAGAGGTTTACTGGGCATTTTGCAGAAACAACAATTTTACTTTTTTGTGTCAATCCTGAAACTGGATCAGTTATTGCAATATTACGGGAGAGGGGCTCCTGATACAGCTGTCCATTAGCTGCTTTTACCAGTATGTAATCAGGCGACTCTGTGTTTTCTGGCAGTTTGGATGGATATATCAGGGTTCGTGATGCCCCTGAGTCACACAAGAATTTGACTTCCCTCCCTTCTACCAAGAGTGTAACTTCTGGTTTCGTGTCTGCTAAATAGAGCTCCAAGCTCAATAAAGCTAGGTCTAATATTTCACCTTCTTCACTGTCACTAACTTCTTGCACTTCCTCTATCTCTTCTGTCACATCCTCTACTCCCTCTATCACATTCTCATTTGTTCTTTCTTCACTATCCCCTTCTAGTGATTCCTGACTACCATATAGTCAGTCCTCACCCTCCTTGTCTTCCGTGGTTGCCTTCTTGTTTTTCCTGCAATCCTTTGCCAAGTGTCCCTTTTTACCGCATTTAAAACATTCACCCCTTTTCTTTCATCCTTCAAAGTCCTCGGATCGTTGATCAGATTGTTTGTTTCCCTGTGCGTTTTTCTTGCCCTTTTTCCCAGACTGTACTACATAAACTTCTGCTCCGTCTTCTACAGACAATACTTGTTCTTTCTTTTTCTTTTTGCTATTAAAATGCCTTTCGGCATGCCTAGCATATTCAAGTAATGACTGTAACCTGCTTGTGCGATGGTCTGCCATGTGTTTTGTAATAAAACTGCTTATAGGTGCAATACTGCCTTTAAAAAATGCATTCTTTAACTGCTGTTCATATGGGGAATCTTGTGTTTGATCTTCAGGAACCTGCATTCCACAGTGGTTATTAAAACATTCTAATAGTCTGGTATAATACCGGTCAATAGTTTCACCTTCTTGTTGGATGCATTGATTAATGCAAGTCCAGTCTGCCCTAGGCTTCCATTTTTCAGAGATGCGGTCTGTAAGACCTTTTATTCTGTTGTCTAATTCTGCGCTGCTATGTGGGAGGGGTCTTTGTGCAGCGTCACGGGGATTCCAGTTGCCACTAATCATGTGCCAATCTGGCCCCACAATTTGTCTAACTACTTTTTCTACCTCTTCACCTCTTCTCCGTTTAAGTTATAACTCAGCCTCATTCCTTGTAAGTCTTCAGAGAATTTTCTAAAATTAACTTTTGGATGGGGAATTCCCTCAGTGGCTTTCCGGATACCCTCCGGAGTCCAAGGTCTATACACTAAAATAGTTGGGTCCTGATTGTCCTGACCTGCCTGAGGGTTGGGTACTTCTATTAGTGGGCATATTTCTTCTTCACTCATAGATCGTGAATTCTTAACCATTTGATATAACTCAATGCCTTCATTTGAGTTACCTGCCCTTGTTGGAGACCTGGTCACGATGGGATCTCTAATATACGGTTTTATTTTCATAATGCCTCTTTCTTCAGTGACCACAGGATATCATGGGGGTGGACTAACCTGTTCACTTGCTTCATATTCCAGTAAGGGAGGTGGAGGTGCTGATGCTATTACTAAGCTATTGTCCTTCTTGTCTAAAAACATTGCTTTTGAATTTTTGTTCTTTTGTTCCCTACGGTTTACTTCCTCAGTACACCTGTGCGCTTGAGGAATTCCTAATTTACGTTGCTTTTTTACCCGACCTTTGGAATTGGTTTTGAGCTGTTTGACAAGTTTGATAAGCGAGGATTTTTCTAATTTTCTGTTGAATTCATATTTATGAACCCATTTTGAATAATATTTAATATTGTTGGCATGCTGCGACTGCATGTATTTTGCATCTTCTGTTAACGGCGGATTTTGGGGTCTTTTTGTGTAATTATTACCCATTTTGTTCTACCCTTTTGATTGTTACGTAACTTCTCTTATTTTTAATGTGGTACCATGGATTTTGTTATAGTCTCTTCAGAATGACTGCCTACTTATTCTGTTTCTCCTGATCTATGACAAGACAGTAATCTTTTCTGTCCCTGATTTGTAAGCAAAAATACAGTCTTGACAGAAACAATACAAATCTGGTCCCTGATCTAAAACAGAAAACAGGAAAAAGTAGATTCACCTTACCTGAGCCTATGTGATTGATCACCTGATTCGCGGAGAACCGTCCTTCAGTCGCAGATCAGAAAGTGGCTGGCCTCTTTTGAACGACAATTCAGTTGGAGGGCTTTTCAAATAAGAAGAACCGATTTGGTTTCTTCCCCGTACGGTTTCAACCACCTGGCCCGTCTGATCCGAGGTGAAGAGAGGGTTCCGGTCCGAAGGACCAATCTGTCAAAGGAAAAAACTTCAAAGACCAATTCATGTAAGGTTCAAGCAAGGCACTCTTTATTAACTTGCAGCAAGGAGACAAAGCATGCTGGCAGAATGGTTTGTCTGAACATTAATAATTAGTATGGTATTTTTATACAGTTCTTTCCATGTCACACAGAAATGTTACTTCTATTGCTGACGTAGTTAGACACAGCTTTCTGTATTGTTCTACAGAAAATGTTACTAGACTAATTGCTGACTAGTTGAGAATAACTGCTGATTTACAAATCATTTGAGAAAAACAACCTGGCCTTGGGGCTTATTTTAGCCCACCACAAACTTTCAATTCTTCAATTGTGCAGTTCTAATATATGTGTTACATTTTGCCTAGATTCAAGGTACATTTCTAGCTTAGGTAGAAGTAATGCTGACTACGGTTTATACTTTCAAGCATCCATTGTGTTCCTTATCAAAGCTTCTAGCAGCTGTGTACTTTCTCATGGCATAAGCAGAAAATCAATAACTCTTTGTTAAGTCTCATGACACTAGTAGAAATGAAACACTTCTTGTTATTTGCTGACATTAGCAGAAAATAGAATGCGTCTTGTTAAGTTTCTAATAGCTGTGCAGATTGATGCAGTGTGAACAGAATAAATGTATTAACCCTTTTAAACCTTGAATGCACTAAGCATGCATATTACTAATACATATTTTTCTAACAATAGTCTAGTATGTCTCAGGTCATTTACACCCACATGGAGTATGACTGAGTCATACTGGTACTTGTGGTCCAATGACCTGAGTGCATGCCATACCTCTCAACCTTACTGAATTCCTCTGTATTTATCAATTTTGACAGTGGAATAATGGGGTACCATGAATTTTTGAGTGGCCCCTTCGATTCCTGATTTTTTGTTATTTTTATTTGCAGTTTTAAGTTATGGCTGATGTCATTACCCATATCCAGCATATCCCACAACATCATCAATGTGCAGAGGGTGTGCTTGATTACATCTGCTTCAGGATGCAGTTCCTGACTGCCTGTGGGACTCTGAGACTGGAGGGCCGTGACTGAGAGATGGATATGTGCATGTTTTAGTGTGCGTCTGTTTATCCTGGGATAACTGGTTGGTAACCGTGGAGAACAAACCACATTTTCTTCACCAGCTACGAAGGAAATCCAGCCAAGATATACATTTTTATTTGTCAAAAATAAAAGGTGAAACTCAGATATATAACTACTGTTCTTAAAACTGTGACCCTAGAAAGTAACAAACGTGTATTGTTGCTAGGTTTGCACACCATACGTATGTTTTTCACTCCATGCTGCACGCGTTTACTGATGGTATGTCGTGTCTGACTCGCTGCTGTACCTTTGCACTTGCTCTTTAGAGTAACCGTATAAATATAACAGTATAAATAGCAGAGGATGAAGGGTAATCTTCAACAGATAAGTGCTGATTGGTGCTGAAGTTGTGGTTGTTTTAGTTACTGGCTGTTTGCGAGGAAAGTTCTATCAAGACCTTTCAAGAATGGATCCCCAGAAGTTTCCATGTGCTTAAGGTAAACAGAAGTTGGATGGTATGACCTGTAAAGCTTATTGTATTTTGGAGTAATCTAGTGACTAGCATATGGGTTGCTATTCTCTTGGAAATACAGCTTAAATGTGTTGAGTGTTCTCTGTTGTACAGATAGAATTTGGTAGGGGTAAGCATAACATGTCTGAACCGTGTTTCTCCTAGGAATTTAATTGTGATATCTGGTGGAGGAAACCATGCTTTATAAGTGGGGGTGAAGTTGGTGAACTCAGTTTTCTACTCACATGTGCTAACTGCTGCCCCCAACCTACCTGGCATTTAAAAATGGTAATTGCACTCAAGCTGTTGCCCCCCCCCCAAAAAAAAACACTTGTGCAACATTTTCAGCTGATCAGTCAATTACAGGTTGTCTGTTGTACTCTTACAGCACTTTGCCAAAAGTAAGACTACACATCGCATTCTGAGAAATCATGAGAGAAAAGTTATCAAATCACAGATACTCTTGAGATGTGCAACTAAATTCACAAGCGTAGTATCAATTACACACACGGTATAAAATAAAAATACAAAATTAGTATGCTCTCACATTGCCTCAATGTATCCAAACAAAACACCATATACAAAATGTACAAATAAAAGGTCATGGATTTCTCTAAACAGAAATTTATATGTCCCTTTTACTACAATTCCATATTTCCGGCGAGTCAGCTGGTGAGAAATGACCACATACTGGCAGGCGGTAGTAAATCTTTTTAAGTCTTCATCCTCATTCTGGGGCACAGTAGCAATAGTGGGAGGTTTTATCAACACCAGTAAGGAAAAAAAGAGTGAAAGAGTGACCCTTTGAGAGAGGAAGGGTGGGAGTGGTCACACTTTTCATCTCTGGACAACAACATGAGAGTGTGTAATACACACAAATCTTTGCCTTCTTTGGGACAGAAGTCCATTCATGATATCAATTACCTGCTGGGCATTGAAGAAGCAGATCTTCTCACACCAAGCCCCGAGCTTTCCTATACCACCAGTATTGGTGACAAGGTAGGCTGGGAAAGGGGTACGTGTAGTTATTGTTGGTGCATATGTAAATAGTATAAGCTGGGTGGGGTGCAAGGTGTGCACCCAATTCAGGTGTTAGCATTTGCAGCAACAGCAGGTGCACATTGAGCTTTGCCAAAGACGTACTAGTTTGTTGCAGTCTGATGCTTATAATTGTTTTCGTCTTTTACCTTCTGTTATGGTATCCAATTGTGTTGTATATTAAAACATAGTTAGATTTTATTTATACTTGATTAACGTATGCATGATCTCATGCTTAACACCTGTGGCTTCTTCTGGTTTCAATTCCATGTGAAATGAAAATGAAGTAAATGCGTGCATTTAACTTAATTTATTATGGATCAGGTATTGTCTTTAGATTTGTAATCCTCTGTGTAACTAAGCAAGCTGTATACAGATATAAAAGTGTACACACCCCTGTTAAAATGCCAGGTTTTTGTGATATAAAAAATGAGACCACACAATAAATCATTTCAAAACTTTTCCCACCTTTAATGTGACCTATAACCTATACAATTCAATTGAAAAACAAACAAATCTGTTAGGGAAAAAATATAAAAAATGCACAATAAGCTGGTTGCATAAGTGTGCACATGCTTAAACTAATACCTTTTGATTTAATTACAACATTCAGTGTTCTTGGGTACACACCTGTCATCAATTAAAGAGACTGATTAACCCCAAATAAAGTTCAACTGTCCTAGTAGGATTTTCCTGACATTTACTCAGTTGCCTGCTACAGCAAAAGCCATGGGTCACAGAAAGCTTACAAAGCATCAACAGGATCTCATTGTTGAAAGGTATCAGTCAGGAGAAGGGGACAAAAAAATTTCCACAGCATTGGACATACCATGGAACACAGTGAAGACAGTCATCAAAAAGTGGAGAAAATATAGGACAACAGTGATGTTACAAAGAACTAGACGTCCCTCCAAATTGATGAAAAGACAAGATGAAAACTGGTCAGGGAGGCTGCCAAGAGGCCTACAGAAAGACTGAAGGAGCTGCAGGAATTTCTGGCAAGTACTGATTGTGTACTACATGTGACAACAATCTCCTGTATTCTCCATATGTCTGGACTATGGGGTACGGTTGCAAGATGGAAGCCTTTTCTTATGCAGAAAAACATCCAGGCCCAACTAAACTTTACAAAACAATACATCAAGTCTCCCAAAAGCACATGGGAAAATGTGTTATGGTCTGATGAGACCAAGGTTGAACTTTCTGGTCACAATTCCAAAAGGTACGTTTGGCACAAAAACAACACTTCACATCAGGAAAAGAACATTCTCATGGTGAAGCATGGTAGTGGCAATATCATGCTTTGGGGTTGCTTTTCTTTAGCTGGAACTGGAGCTTTAGTCAAGGTGGAGGGAATTATGAACACTTCCAAATACCAGTCACATTTGGCCCAAAACCTTCAGGCATTTGCTGGAAAACCGAAGATGATAGAAATTTCAGTTTTCAACATGACAATGACCCCAAGCATACATCCAAATCAACAAAAGAATGGCTTCACCAGAAGAAAATTAAAGTTTTGGAATGGTCCAGCCAGACCCCAGACCTAAATCCAATAGAAAATCTGTGGAGTGACCCGAAGAGGGCTGTGCACAAGAGATGCTCTCAAATCTGACAAATTTGGAGTGCTTTTGCAAGGAAAAGTGGGCAAATATTGTCAAGTCAAGATGTGCCATGCTGATAGACTCCTACCCAAGAAGACTGAATGTTGTAATTGAATCAAAAGGTGCTTCAACAAAGTATTAGTTCAAGGGTATGCACACTTATACAACCAGCTGATTGTACATTTTTTATTTTTTTTATATTTTTTCCCCTAACATATTTGTTTGTTTTTCAATTTAATTGTACAGCTTATAGGTCACATTAAAGGTGGGAAAAGTTTTGAAATGATTTATTGTGGTCTAATTTTTTCATATCACAAAAACCTGGCATTTTAACAAGGGTGTGTGCACTTTTTATATTCACACTACATGTTAGAGTCATTAATCTAGATGGTTATAGACATGATAATGTCCCAATGTTCCAACGTTTCTAATGTGCTCATAAAAAAGTCTGTAGACTGTAGAGTACACGGAGTATGTCTGACTACACCCTTCTTTTTAAGATCATCTTTACATGTAAGATAACATGCCTTGCCTTGGTGCGACTGTTTGCTGCTAGCTGATTTAAGAATTACAGATCAGTTTAATGCTGGCATGTATATAGTGGGATGAGGTGGACTTGCAGGAAGCTCCATTTATTTGGTTTTGCTGCACAGTCTCTTTGGGTCAACTGCTTTAATTTAGTGTTATTGCAGAATTGTAATTGACAGTCCCATTGCTGCTTTGTCTCTGCCCCCCTTCTCTATGGTGGATGCATCATGTTATGTAACGTGTGTTGGTGTGTGTGTGTTTCTTTTTTTTTCTTTCTTTTTTTAATAGGAATTCTCTCATGTTGTCCACTTTACCGGTATTGCTGATATGCACAAATGCTTAAATGCGATTTGGTGCCTGCCTGCCAAGGCAGCTTACTAGTTAAATAACAAATATGTAAGTAGAGTACAAGTAGCTTAGCCATCTCTAAACATGCTAGACTTTTGCCTTCTAGCTTGGTCTGTTGAGATTTTGTGGCTTTTTGGCAAATCTTTAGGGGTTGAAGTCACAGAATGTAGTTTCCATCTTCATATTATTCAGGAAAAGCATGCTAATGCGAAATAATTTCTTTTGACCTGTCTAATTTACATGCAGTATTTGAAGCATACCTCTCAATCTCTCAGATCAAGAAATCTGGACAAAGCCAACAATAATGGTGGGACAACGGCCAAAAAATAGATTTTCAATATTGCTCCTGTAAACTCAGAGAGTTGCTAGAAATAACAGTTTTTTATTATTGTGTATTTTCTGAGAGATACAAAGTCTGAAATTCAAACGTCTACCATTATTTATTATTATTATTTAGCGACTTCAAGCTACATGTTGGTGTCACACTGCCAGCCCAGCTATCAGGAATTTTGTAAATAATTCTGTGTCATTTGTGAGTATTGATATGATTTATACAGAGGTGTGTGTAAAGTACTGAGCTAAAATGTAACCACTGTATGCCCTATTAGAATAGAACAGGAATGTACCTGCACCATTGTGACTATTTAGAAGTGTATGTTTAATGGAAACTAGAACACAGGAGTTTAACTTGAAAAAAAATAAGAGAAAATAGTTGAAATTAAATTATTTCAATGCAGCAAGGAGACATGATTTCTAGAACTATGTGCCTTCTTCATTGTTTTGTGTTTTATTGTCTTATGTCTCCTAACTGTTGCAAACATCTAAAGGCTATGTATTTTCACAGAGATATGCTAAATTCTGTTAGTTCCTGACAAAGGGGGATTAGCTTGGGAACTAAAGTCATGTGACAAAAAATGATATCACCCAAGCTAACCCAGAAGTAATATTTGATATTAATTTAAGAACTCTCAGAGAGAGAAATAGAGAGAGTGTGTGTTTATGTTGTACCTGTCTTTTGACCTGACAACAACATCAGCTAGAAGATTCATTCACCACACTTGCCTTGCTGTAAGTAAGGTTTTAGGGCATAGTGACTCTTTTAGATTCAGATAGGAATATAATAAAGTATAGCTTAGATACTTTATTTATTTGAGAATGTCTTGCAATGTTGTTTTAAATATTTCCTTTGATTTTGAACTCTGATGTAACTGATTACTTATTTAGTATTGTCTAGTTCTTTTTTTATTTATTAGTAAATATATTTAAATCTACCTTTATGACTGATATTTGTGAGACATATTTAAGCTCTTACAGTACTTGCATACTGCATATCTATATGGTGATACTGTATAGGCCACTTACAAATAGCCTTGCTCTTGGTCAGACTACCATTTGGATTAATAGTAACAGTACACAGTAAGATTGGACACCATTTGCTAAGGGCTTAAAGTAGCTGATAAGAGTTGGATGGTGGCAGTGAAAACTAACCTATAGTCTGGGCAGAAGGGGGCATAGCTAGTAAATCTGTGCCAGCCTTTTCCAGGGGTGTGTGTGTGTGTGTTTGTATATAAATCAGACCTCAAAGAGTATGTGTGTGTGTGTGTGTGTGTGTGTGTGTGTGTGTGTGTGTGTGTGTGTGTGTGTGTGTGCGTGTGTGTGTGTGTGTGTGTGTGTGTGTGTGTGTGTGTGTGTGTGTGTGTGTGTGTGTGTGTGTGTGTGTGTGTGTGTGTGTGTGTCAGCTACTAGGGCAGGGACATGAAGCACTGGTTGGACAGAGAAGGTGCTGGTGGTTTGGCTTGGCCACTCAGCTGAGATCTCAACCCTACAGTTGAGCCAGTGGGGAGTCTTATTGGGATCTGTAGAAAGACGGAGAGACCAGCCCCACACTGACTGTGATCTCACTGTGCTCTTAAGGGAAATTGTACTTTACTGTGTGTGCACTTGTAATCATCCCAGTGTGTACATTCCCCACTGTTGCCAGTGGTGAGGACTGAGGTTCCTTGATTACTGGGCCAGTGCTGGGCCTGTTTAAACCTATCTTTGTGGCTGACATTTGTGAGACATATTTAAGCTCTTAGGGCACTTGCATATCTATATGGTGACACTGTACAGGCCACTCCTAAATAGCCTTGCTCTTGGCCAGACTACTATTTGGATTAATAGTAACATTGCACAGTAAGATTGGACACCATTTACTAAGGTCCTTAAAGTTGTTGATAAGAGTTGGGTGGTGGCAGTGAAAACTACCTTATAATCTGGGCAGAAGGGGCATATCCAGTAAACCTGTACCAGCCTTTTCCAGGTGTGTGTGTGTGTGTGTGTGTGTGTGTGTGTGTGTGTGTGTTTGTATATAAAACTAATCTCTAAGAGTGTGTGCATCAGCTACTTGAGCAGGGACACAAAGCACTGGTTGGACAGAGAGGGTACTGGAGATATTGGTTTGGCCACTCAGCTGAGATCACAACCCTATGGACCCTATAGCTGTGCCAGTGGAGAGTCTTATTGGGAATCTGGAGAAAGAGAGAAACCACCCCCAGACTGACTGTGATCTCTGTGTGCTCTTAAGGAAAATTGCACTTTACTGTGTGTGTACTTTTCATCCTCCCAGTGTGTACGTCCCTCATTGTTGCCAGGGGTGAGGATTGAGGCTCCTTGATTACTGGGCCAGTGTTGGGGTGTCACAGTTGGTATCCCATAATTCCATGGGAATGAGTGGGGTTACATTATTATGTATGTAAATTGTATGTTAATCATCCCGATTTTTGGCCAGTTGTACCTACTTTTCATGGGCCTTTGTTCAGATGTTTGATGTTTCCAGGTTGAGAGATATGGCGTACACTTAATGTGGAGGATCCTGGCCCCTTATAAGCAAATGACTGTGACTTTCTCCTTACTCCACCTGGTAAGAGGTGCATCAGTGTGTCTAACAATGGTGCCTGCAATGACCAAAATGTTTGATTGTGTGGTGGCATGCCTTATGGGCTTTGATATAGAGGTTCTGTGAGATGTGGCTGTATGTGTTGATGTGGGTGTTGTTTTGAAAGAGTGGATTTGGGGCTGTTGAGACTATTTCTTATGTGTACTTCATTTAGGAGGTCATTAGGGTTTAGTAAGGTTATATTTAAGTGCCTCAACATATGTGGATGGATCTGTGTGCCTGCTTTGAACTGTGTGTAGTGGGTGCAGTGTGTGTACTAATGACAACCTGATTGACATTAGGAATGCTTTTATGTGAGAACTTTGCCTCTGGTGACATTACTTAAATACATCACTCACATACCATATCAGTTTGTTTGAGAATTAGCTGGTTGTCAGTAAACATGAGGCAATTTCTATATTGCCTTAGGATCCCCATATCCACCAAGTTGATAACATAGATAGTGGGAAAATTCATATCAGTAGTAACAGGCTCTTTTTATTGATTAGATGGTTACAGTGAGAGTCTAAATTTATGTCGGGAATAACTATCTGGTTTGCAACTCTGGGGCAGTGCTTGTCACTGCAATCTAGTTGCCCTGTGTTCAACTAGGTATTGGTGAAATTTTAAAGGAGCTTTTACAGGAAAATTCCAAATCAAGGTGTCTGCATCTATGCAGGGCACTGTCAAACACTTGAGGGGAATCTAATAAGTAGACCCTGATGATTCTGGATAAAGTACTGAGAGAGATTCTGACGTTAGGTCAGACAACAGGCTAATCAAGTAATACTCACTGAAGAGAAAGAATTAGCTTTGTCAAGAATGATGTAAAGAGGGTATATGCCTTATTGGGTACTGCCTGGCTACTACTATTGCTGGTCTCACCACAGCTTCACACTGCTGGGATACAATGCTGCTTTGCTTCTTCTCCCTCCAGATACAAAACAGTAGCACCAATTCCAAGATGAGGAACAGACCACGGGCTCTTTGGTGATCAACAGTCTTGTCCAAGATGATGCAAGGGTTTGTAGGCTTGTTGTAGCTTTTTCTTAGTAGATGCCTTGAATAGCACACAGACCAATCAAGAAAGTCCAACACAGGTACTCACTGCCCAATTAGAAACAGTCAAGGATCAATGCACTCTGCTCCTTCTATCACCAGGAGCAAATTATAAGCACAAATTCCAAGCTGGCACTTGTGAAGCAATCAGGCTTTCTGATGATCAGCATTCTCCAGGAAATTATATCCCTATGCTCATTCTCTCATCAGAAGGCAAACAGAAGCAGTAATCCTAAGATGGCCACTACATCCCTCCCCCACCCCCATTAGGAAAACCACAGTAAAAAATTTCTCCAAAGCCAACTTCACGCTTCTTAAGACAGAAGTGGCAAACTTCACGACACCCATGCTGACGGACAATAGAGGTATGACTGCTGAATCCTACACAAATGCACTTTATAAGCACTTACATGAGTGCATGGATCATGCAATCCTTAACAGAACCAATATGCTATCCTTCAAAAAAAGGAAGCCAATCTGGTGGTCCCCTGCCATAAACAAACTCTACAACAGAAGAAAGAAACTGTTGTAAAAAAGAGTAAAATCCCATGATTGGAGAAACTCCCTGGTCAGCTTCAGTAAGAAGCTGAGATCCCTCATAAAATCCTCCAAAGCTAGTTATGAAAACAAAATTGCCATTCACTCTAAAGACAACCACAAAGCATTCTATAGCTATGTCAAGAATCTCAATGGCAGCACTCAGATCTGCTCTGAGTTACAGCACAATGGCACTAAATGTACAGAACCAACGGATATTGCCAACATCCTGGCAGATAGGTTTAGTGCTAATTTTACCCCTCTGTCATCCCCTAAAGGGCCCATCTCTATACTAGAAGAATGCAAAGTTCCTGTAATCACGGCTGCACAGGTAAAAAACACACTATCCAAAGCCAAGAACACAGCATCCATGGGACCTGACGACATCCCAGGCTGTGTTCTACATGAACTACAGAATGAACTGGCACCCCACCTAAGTACCATATTCAATCATAGCCTCACCTCAGGCTATGTGCCCACTGAATGGCGCACAGCGACAGTTATCCCACTCCACAAAGGGGGAGCCACCACAGACCCCAGAAACTACCGCCCAATTAGCCTAACGAGCCTGGTCTGCAAGGCTATGGAGCGTATCATCATGGAACTTATAAACAATGACATTGGTAATCTCCAAACTCAGGACCCCACCCAGTTCGGGTTTGTAAAAGGCAGATCATGTCTCCTAAATCTGATAGACTTCTTTGAAGCAGTCACCAAAGCTGTAGATGAGGGTAAGGTGGTTCACACAGCCTATCTGGATCTCGCCAAGGCTTTTGACACCATCCCCCACTCTGGAATTATAGATAACTCACTAAACTAGGTATAAATCCCTATGTCACAAGATGGGGTGTCAACTGGCTCACTGACAGAACCCACACTGTGAAAGTAGCAGACTCCAAATCCAGCTTCAGACCAGTGACAAGTGGAGTACCACAGGGTTCAGTCCTGTGTCCTCTCCTGTTTGGTATCTACTTCTCTGAAGTACAGGTCAACACAGAAGGTCTTTGGCTAACGAAGTTCGCAGATGATTACAAACTAGGAGACATACTCAAAACTCCAAAAGATGTGGACATCCTACAAAAGGGTCTTGCTGAGACAGATACCTGGTGTCAAAGCCATGGCCTCAAGCTCAATGCCAAAAAGTGCATTGTCATTCCTTTTGGTAAAAACTCATTACCCATGAACTACCACATAGGTGGTAGTCTACTTAACACCGAAAGTGTGATAAGAGACCTTGGGACACAGGTGGACAGTAGTCTCTCCTTTGATAATCACATCGCCACATCTATGTGGCACACCTCATCACAAAAGGTTTCTCATCCAGGAAAAAAGAGGTCATTGTTCCCCTCTACTCGTCACTCATTAGACCCATTATAGAGTACAATGCCCCTTTTGGTATGTACCTCACAAGACATCTACAACAACTGGAAAGGCCACAGAAATACCTCACAAAGAGGATTACCGGCCTCAAAGAGATGCCCTATGCAGACCGTCTCAAAAAACTGCAGCTTTACTCCGTTGCATATCGCCTACTCAGAGGCGATCTCTGCCTAACACACAAAGCTATGTCAAACCCAGAGCTTTTAGACATGCTCCACTTAAAGAAATCTCAATCCCTGCGAGCTACATGCTCTAGGGACCTAAACCTCGTCACCACAATAAACAGAACATGCTGGAGGGATAGATTCCTGTCCCAGAGACTTCCCATACTCTGGAACAAACTACCTATCTATATCAAACAAAGCTCCTCATTAGCACTGTTCAAGAAAAATCTTGATGATTGGATGGGAGATAGGAAATTCACCCCGGGGATCACTTCTGTGGCTCTGCTCGACAGTGGCACAGGAAGATAATTTTCTTGGGTGGCGAAAGCCAGGGTACCTTTGGCTAGGCTTATATAGGCCCTAGGGCCAATAGCCTAGTACCTACCTATGAACCTATGAACCTATGAGAGGCAGAATGTGGGCTCACCAAAAATTGGTGGCCTTGGTCTAGATGCTGCAGACTGCTAAGGTAAGATGGAAAAAAATGGGTTAATATCCTAAGAGGTGCAGGTTGCACTAAGCATTCAGATATGAAAGAGGGGGTAACTTAAGCTTTAGCAATCTAAGTTTAGAGAGTATTTGATTAAATTAAAAAAATATATATTTATATATATATATATATATATATATATATATATATATTGTTGTGTATTTCACCTGTATCCTTCAACACTTTTTCTTACAATGATTTTTGTTTTTATTTCTTGTATGTTTTGTTATTATTGTTAATTGTTTTTTAACAAACTCAAGGTTAATTGATGTAGTACATGCAGGTTTTATTGGATTTACATTTTGATTGGTTATTTGTTATCACTTGATTTTAAGTACTGTTACTTCTTCTTTCGGTTCTTCCTGGTTAGGGGTCACCTCAGCGGATCATCTGTCCGCTCATGATCGGCAGTGGAGTTTTACAGTGTCGAATTGCCAGCCCGGCACCCAACCTTCCACAGAAGGCACACACACACGCACATACTCACACCTAGGGCCAATTTAGAGTGTCCAAATCCACCTACTGCATGTCTTTGGGATGTGGAAGGAAACTGGAGCACCTGGAGGAAACCCACACGATCACAGGGAGGACACGCAAACTCCATACAGAAGGCACCCCAGCCGAGAATTGAACCGGAGAACCTCCTGCTGTGAGGCGATTTTAAGTACTGTTACTATGTTTTTTGAAAAGGGATGGTATTAGGTTGCATTTGGTTCTGACAAAATCCTGTTAATTGTTGGGACAAAAGTGCTTAACTTTATTAAGTTATTAAACAGTCCATTGCATACTGTGAGGTGTTCGCCTGTTTCTTTGTGAAGATCTGGCTGTTTTTTTCCTGTGTGTTCTGTTCTCACAGCACTGTGCAATGCGTAGTACAGCTAAATGGACAGCTTAACACTAAGAAAATCCAATAAGTGAAAGAATTAGGGTTTATTGTAGCTTTACTGAGATTCCTTAACTTTAATACTGTAAAAAGGTGATGCGATTGCCAGGGCCTGAGGAAAGAAGGTCGGGTCCGCACTCCATAAGGTCTAGATGTAAAAAGAAGCGGCTTCCTGACTGTGTTATTTCACTTCTTGAGAGTTACTATAATGCTGTAAACAAGTTATTCTGACTGTTATAAACAAAATGCCACCAGATGGCAGCAACAGATTGATAAATGCTGAAATTATGGTTTCATAGGTAGGTACTAGGCTATTGGCCTTAGGGCCTATATAAGCCTAGCCAAAAAGGTACCCTGGCTTTTGCCACCCAAGAAAATTATTTTCCTGTGCCACTGTCGAGCAGAGCCACAGAGATGATCCCCGTGGTGAATTTCCTATTTCCCATCCAATCATCAAGATTTTTCTTGAAGAGTGCTAATAAGGAGCTTTGTTTGATATAGATAGGTAGTTTGTTCCAGAGTATGGGAAGTCTCTGGGACAGGAATCTATCCCTCCAACATGTTCTGTTTATTGTGGTGACAAGGTTTAGGTCCCTAGAACATGTAGCTCAGAGGGATTTGGATTTCTTTAAGTGGAGCATGTCCGACAGCTCTGGGTTTGACATAGCTTTGTATGTTAGGCAGAGATTGCCTCTGAGTAGGCGATATGTGATGGAGTAAAGCTGGAGATTTTTGAGACGGTCTGCGTAGGGAATCTGTTTGAGGCCAGTAATCCTCTTTGTGAGGTATTTCTGTGGCCTTTCCAGTTGTTGTAGATGTCTTGTGAGGTACATACCAAAAGGGACATTGCACTTTATAATGGGTCTAATGAGTGACGAGTAGAGGGGAACAATGACCTCTTTTTTCCTGGATGAAAAATCTTTTGTGATGAGATGTGCCACGTAGAAGGATTTCCTGACTACTGTGGCGATGTAATTATTAAATGAGAGACTACTGCTCACCTGTGTCCCAAGGTCTCTTATCACACTTTCGGTGTTAAGCAGACTACCACCTATGTGGTAGCTCATGGAAACAGAGTTTTTACCAAAGGGGATGACAATGCACTTTTTGGGATTGAGGCCATAGCTTTGACACCAGGCATCTGTCTCAGTGAGGCCCTTTTGTAGGATGTCCACATTGTTAGGAGTTTTGATTATGGCTCCTAGTTTGCAGTCATCTGCAAACTTCTTTAGCCAAAGAGCTTCTGTGTTAGCCTGTACTTCAGAAAAGTAGCTACCAAACAGGAGATGACCCAGGACTGAACCCTGTGGTACTCCACTTGTCACTGGTCTGAAGTTGGATTTGGAGTCAGTATGGGTTCTATCAGTGAGCCAGTTGGCAATCCATCTTGTGACATAGGGATTTATACCTAGTTTAGTGAGTTTATCTATAATTCCAGAGTGGGGGATGGTGTTAAAAGCCTTGGTGAGCTCTAGATAGGCTGTGTGAAACACCTTGGGCTCATCTACGGCTTTGTGACTGCTTCAAAGATGTCTATCAGGTTTAGGAGAAATGATCTGCCTGTTACAAACCCGAACTGACTGGGGTCCAGAGTTTGGAGATTACCAATGTCTTTGTTTATAAGTTCCATGATGATATGCTCCATGGCCTTGCAGACCAGGCTTGTTAGGCTAATGGTGTGGTAGTTCCTGGGGTCCATGGTGGCTCCCCCTTAAAGGAGTGAGATAACTGGCACTGTGCACCATTCAGTGGGCACAAAGCCTGAGGTGAGGCTATGATTGAACATGGTGCTTAGGTGGGGTGCCAGTTCATTCTGTAGTTCATGTAGAACACAGCATGGGATGTTGTCAGGTCCCATGGATGCTGTGTTCTTGGCTTTGGAGAGTGTGGTGTTTACCTGTGAGACATGATTACAGGAACTTTGCATTCTTCTGGTATAGAGATGGGCCTTTTAGGGGGTGAGAGGGGGTAAAGTTAGCACCAAACCTGTCTGCCAGGATGTTGGCAATATCAGTTGGTTCTGTATATTTAGTGCCATTGTGCTGTAACTCAGAGCAGATCTGAGTGTTACCATTGAGATTCTTGACATAGCTATAGAATGCTTTGTGGTTGTCTTTAGAATCAGTGGAGATTTTGTTTTCGGAACTAGCTTTGGAGGATTTTATGAGGGATCTCAGCTTCTTACTGAGGCTGACCAGGGAGTTCTTCCATTCATGGGATTTTACTTTTACTTTTTTGCAACAGTTTCTTTCTTCTGTTGTAGAGTTTGTTTATGGCAGGGGACCACCATATTGGCTTCCTTTATTTGGAGGATAACATCTTGGTTCTGTTAGGGATAGCACAATCCATGCACTCGTGTAAGTGCTTATAAAGTACATTTGTGTAGGATTCAGCATTTGTACCTCTATTGTCCATCTGCATGGGTGTCGTGAAATTTGCCACTTTTGTCTTAAGAAGCGTGAAGTTAGCTTTGGAGAAATTTTTTACGGTGGTTTCCCTAATGGGGAGTGGGGTGGGATGTGGATGTCTAGGGTGATTAGCTTGTGGTCGGATCTGACCAATCAGAAATTGACCTCTGGTGTGGAACACCGGTCGCCCATGTTGGTAATGACCAGGTCTAGGATATTGCTGCCCCTGGTGGGGGTGTGGATAAATTGATCCAAGGTGTTGGAATTTATGAATTCCAGAAAATGTTGAGCAAAACAGTTGGTACATGAGTAGTTTTCCTAATTAATGGCCGGGTAGTTGAAATCACCCATTATTAGGGTGTTGGGTTGTACCCTAATATTTTCCAGTGTATCAAGAAATGAGGAGTGGGATTCCTGGGGCACGTTGGGGGATCTGTAGCAAGTTACAATTTGGATTGCGGTCTTGCCCAGAGTTAGTTGCACTTGGATAATCTCAGATGCATTATGCTGAGCAACTAGCCTGGAGGTGTGGATATCCTTAATGAATATGGACATGCCTCCGCCTTTAGTGTTTCAACCCAGGTTAGGTGGCCGAAAGGTATGGTATGAATTATAGCCTGGTAATGCAGGGGTGCTCTCAGGAGCCTTGAACCAGGTCTCTGTCACTGCACAGATGTTGATGTTCTCCATTTTAAGGAGTGCCTCGAGTGAATGCATTTTGAGGGTTAGACTTCTAGCATTGAGTAGCTTTAACCTCAGATTTTGCTTGCTTGTATCTGGTATGATGGTGAATTTGTCATTTGAACCTTGCCTAAAAAAGGCACTATAGGGCTGGCAAGAAACTTAGCCAGTATCTGGAATCCCAAGGGCGAAAGGTGCAGGCCATCTCTGGCAAAGCATCATGGTCTGTCGATCATGTCATCCCAGGCAGATAGATACTGGATCCCCCTAGAATGACACCAGAAGCTAAGCCAATTGTTGAAGTCAATCATTTTGTCCTTGTACTATGGTATCATTTTGGGTGATGGCAGGATGCTACTCAGGGATAGGGTCATAACTGCCTGGGCTACAAGATCGGAGAGCTCCTCCATGTCTCTTTTCATGTAGTCCAGGGAGGTATGTCTCAGGTCATTCACACCAACATGGACAATGACAGAGTCATATTTGTACTTGTTGTGGAGTGACCTGAGTGCATGCATTATGTGGCGGATCCTGGCATCCGACAGGCACCTGACAGTAACTTTCTCATTGTTTAGCCTGTTGAGTGGAACATCAGTTTGCCTGACTATAGAGTCACCTATGACTTAGAGTGTTGGGTACGTTGTTATGCCTTATGGGCTGTGGTTGAGTGGCACACTGTGCTTGTGGGCTATGTGTCATTTGGGTTGTATTGGAGGGGGGGTGGAGGTTGCTTGCATTTCTGCTTTGGAGGTCTCTGTTGCTTGAGCAGATTTTTATTGAGAGCCTCCGCAAATGTAGGTGTGTGTTTTGTGTTGCTATGTGTGTGTTTTAGTGGTGTAGGTTTTGAGGGACTATGTGATGAGTGTGGTGTGGTGCAAGTGTTTACCTTCTCCTCTTGACTGTCTAGTCCAGTCTTGGGTAAAGAAAGCTTTGCCTGCAGTTTGGCTATATAAGTGCATCTCTCACAGGTTGCAGTGTTGGGTGGTAGGAGGAGAGGGTTGGCTGTGTACATGAGGCAATTGCTGCATTGCCTCAAGATGCCCAGATTCATCAGATAGACAGGAGAAAACACCGGGAGCTAATCCTTAGACATGCCTGGATAGGTGCTTATTTATTAAGTACTAAAAAATGTTCTCCTCTAGACAAGTGAGGAAAGTTGAGTGCTGTAGTAATTTATAGCCTATTTAGTGCTTACCAGTTCTGTATAAGTGCTGATCTCAACGAAACAGATTTGAGTGCTAAAACTAAGAAACTGGCTAGTTCTAAGGGAAAATTTGAAGAGCAGATTTTATGGCACCGGGAATAGTTTAACCCTAGCTAAGCGGCAATGCATAAAGTGTATTTTTTTTTAATATAACAGTAGCAAATGAGCGAACTGATTTAAACAAATTAATCAATGAAAAGCTAAAAACAGACCACAGTTCCAGCAGTCTTCGATCAGACAAGTTCTAACTGCAGACTCCTGCCACTAAGATGCAGGGGAACCTTCTACAAAAAAAGATGGTGTGGATTAGTGCTCAAGTTATACAAACAAAGCTAGATTCAGCAGGTCTGAATTTAGTCTATGCTACAGCAAACAAGGCCTAACAATTTCAGAAAGAAACAGTTCAAATAAGCAGGCACAATAAGCCTTTAACCAGAAACTCCCAACTCAGAAGGGCAGAATCTACCCTCTCCTCCCACAAGAGTGCAGACCACACACCTTTTTAATGTAAAATAACTGGCCCGAAGCCCAAGTGCTTAAACCAGAACTAATACACTTTTAGAATAACAGACACTAAGCCTTCAATCAGCAACTCCCAACTTAGAAGGATGTAAGCTACCTGTCCTGCCACAACAGTGCAGGCCACAAACCTTCTTAATGTAAAACAACTGGTCTGAAGCCCATGTGCTTCAACCAAAGGCTTAGAATAAGTTACAGTTTAATCAGGATACTAACAAGCAGTAATAAATGCAGCAGAATAAATGCAATAAACTAGGAACAAACACAAATACAGTAAAAGCAGATGAATAAAGTGCACTTTTTTTATATTACAATAGAAAATGAGCAAACTGATTTAAACAAATTACCCAATTAGCCAGTAAAAAAGCTCAAAACTGAACCCTGTTCCAGCAGTCCAATCAGACAAGTTCTAACTGCACACTCCTGCCACTAGGGTGCAGGGTAACCTTCTCCAAAAATATGGCCTCGATTTGTGCTCAAGTTATACAAACAAAACTAGATTCAGCATGCCTGAAACTAGTCTATGCTACAGCAAACAAGGTGCACCAATTTCAGAAAGAAACAGTTCAAATAAGCAGGCACAATTATCCTTTAACCAGACATTTCCAGCTCAGAAGGGCAGAATCTAGTCTCTCCTCGCACAAGAGTGCAGACCACAAACCTTCTTAATGTAAAATAACTGGCCTGAAGCCGAAGTGCTTAAACCAGAGCTAATACACTTTTAGAATAACAGACACTGAGCCTTCAATCAAGAAATCCGAACTTAGAAGAATGTAAGCTACCTGTTCTGCCACAACAGTGCAGACCACAAACCTTAATGTAAAATAACTTGCCTGAAGCCCAAGTGTTTAAACTAGAACTAATACACTTTTAGAATAACAGACACTGAGCCTTCAATCAACAATTCCCAACTTAGAAGGATGTAAGCTACCTGTCCTGCCACAACAGTGCAGACCACAATCCTTCTTAATGCAAAACAACTGGTCTGAAGCCCAAGTGCTTAAACCAAAAGGCTCAGGATAACAGTTACAATTTAATCAGGCTACTACCAAGCAGTAATAAATGCAGCAGAATAAATACAATTGAGTACTTTTAAGAAGAGGCAAAAGCAAATTAAGGTGCAATTTTTTTTTTACAACTATAATATAAATGGTCCAAATATGTTATAAAGGGCAGAATACTCCCTGCCGGGCATATTACAGTATGCCACTACACTTATTAATACTGCTATTCAGAATAACACATTTTTTAATCATTGTTCAGAAACAAGAACTATAATGTCCGAGACTGGCCTCATATAAACTTTAGCAGTCCCTTGTTTGACAACTCTTACTTCCACCTTTCTGACTTTACCATCTCTGCTTGGCAGCATGTTAATGATAAGTCCCACAGGCCACTCGTTCCTGCATTCTTGACTGGTGCACAACATCATCTACTTTAACATTTGGACAGTCTTGAGTCCACTTTCTGAGGCTTTGTAAGGTGGACAAATATTCCCTTTTCCATCTTTTCCAGAAGGTGTCAGCAAGACTCTGAACATGCTTCCATTGTTTAATTTGAAGGCCTGCTGTTTCAAAGTTACCAGAAGGGGCTAACAAAGAGTTCGCCTTTTGAGTCAAAAGCATAGCTGGTGTGAGAAACTCTGGATTTTCTGGATCATTAGATCATTAGGCACTGGTACTAAAGGTCTTGCATTCATACTAGCCATAACTTCCACTATAAAGGTACTTAAACTTTCATGAGTCAGATGAGTAGGCTTATCTTGGAGCAACATTGCATCCAACATATGTCTAGCTACACCTACCAGTCTTTTTCAAGCACCTTCCATGTGGTATGAGTGCAGAGGATTGAAGACCATGTACATTCTCTGTCTTGTAGATAATCTTGTACTGCTGTATCACTTGCACAAATATTCAGTTCTTTACAAGCTCCCACAAAGTTTTTTCCTCTATCAGAATAGAGAAACTTTGCTGGGCCATGGATCGAAAAGAATATTCTCAAGGGATTAATGAAGTTGAAAGCTGACATAGATTCAGTCAGTTCTATATGCACATCTTGTGTAGACAGACATGTAAAAAGTACTGCCCAGCGTTTGTTGTCGGCACTAACTCCTCTAGTGGGATGGGTTACCACTGTTAATAGACCAAAAACATCAATACCCACACTAGTGAATGGTGGTTCAGGATTCACTCTGTCTTCTGGTAAATCTGCCGTCTTTTGGCTTTCTAATCTCCTTCTCAGTTTACGATAGATAAATTTGTGAATAACTGCAGAGGTCAGGCACTTGCCACCAAGCATGTAGAAACCAGCAGCTCTGAGTGCAGCTTCTGTTATGTGACACCGTTGCTGAGATGCTTGGTTCTGGTAATACCTCACAATTAGTGTAGCAATTTGATGATCACGGGAGATAATAATTGGCTGCTTCACTTGTTCAGTTAACGCTGCGAAAGACAAGCATCTGCCAACTCTCAGCAGTCCATCTTGATCTATAACAGCGCTAAAATTCTTGAGATGACTTTGTTTTGGGAATGCCTTTTGTTTTTTAACACAGTCATATTCTTTTTTGTAGTGATTGCGCTGAACAGAAGAGATAATCACATTCTTTGCTTGTGAAGTTCCTCTAAACTAACTTGCTCATGAAAACTTTTCCAGCCTCTAAGTTGTGAGTTATCTGATTTTCTCTGGAAACTTTTGGCAACTGGCTATAGTTTTAACTTGTGTCTTCCAGTCTGAAAATCTCTCAAAGTAATGTGAATGAATAGTGATATCAGAGGCTCTAGTGCTGAAGCTTGCAACTACTGGTCTAATTTCAGGATCAGCTTCAGGATCTATGAGAAGATAAACAGTAGTTGTGTCATTTGTATTGTCTTTATCTGGCTGGTAAACAAAGGAAGGGTCTGAGAACCATATAATGTTCTGAAGGCGGGCTGTCTGTGTGGGCCTTGTAGCATAATCTGTAGGGTTTTGTTTTGTGGGTACATTGAACCACTGATCAAGATGTGTTACTTGTCTGATTCTATTTACTTGGTTGGAGACATACAGACAGAATCTTCTAGAGGTATTGCAGATGTACCCCATGACAGTTTTACTGTCTGTAAAGAATTTCATGGCATCTAAGTCCATGTCAGTTTCATCTCTGATTAGCTCATACAGTTTTATCGCTAATACAGCTGTACATAACTCTAAACATGGGTAGTGTGTATGGTGGTCTAGACTTTCCCAAAACAAATCTAACGTGATATACATTTACTGCATCAATTGTTTTGAACTAGGCTACTGCACCTATGGCTGTGGTGGATGCATCTGAAAAAAATACAGTTCTTTTCTACAGGCTGCTGACAGTGAAGCAGGCACATAACATCTGGGTATCTTTAAGTCTTTCAAAGCCTGTAATGACTCTTTTCACCAAACCCACTCATGCAGTCTCTCTTGTGAGAGTAATACATCCCATTCATATTTCCCAGGTGACAGTTCATGAACTAAGGCCTTACCTTTTATAGTCACTGGTGCAACAAACCCAAGGGGATCATAAAGGCTGTTCACTATAGATAAGATTCCTCTTCTGGTGAAGGGCTTTTCCTCTGAAGAGACCTGAAAAACAAAACTGTCTGTTTCTAGATCCCAGCCTAGTCCTAGACTTTTTTGAAGAGGAAGAGTGTCTGTACCCAAACAAAGATCTTTAATGTCCTTAGCTCTGTCTTCTGCAGGAAAGACCTCCATAGCCTGTTTGGTGTTGGAGGTGATCTTATTAAGTCGCAGATTAGATTCTGCCAGCATCTGTTTTGTTTTGTTGAGAATGCCAGTTGGTATCTCAAGAGTGATAGCCAATGCAAGTCCATCATCTACAAAGAAATGTTACAACACAAAGTGTTTGGCATCTTGTCCATAATGTTCAGCACTTTTTAGGGCAACTTTATGCATACAGTATATAGATACAGCAGGAGAGGGACTGTTGCCAAAGGCATGCACTCTCATTCTGTCTTCCACTACTTCTTTGTCTATGTCATGATCTTTGTACCAGAGAAAATGTAAATAATCCTGGTGGTCCTCTTTCACCAGAAAACAGTAAAACATCTGCTGCACATCAGCTGTGAAGGCTATGGGCTCTTTTCTAAAGCACATGACAACCGCTAGTAGTGTACTGTTTAAATCAGGGTCACTTAACAGTACATAATTTAAAGAAATACCTTCCCACTCTGCACTGGAATCAAACACAACTCTTATTTGATCAGGTTTGTGTGGGTGGTAAATACCAAACATTGGCAGAGACCAGTGTTCTTTACCTTGTTCCAGTGGTCCTGCAATTTCAGCGTGATCATTATTCAGCATTCTTTTAATTAATTCTATGAAATCTCTTTTTACCTCTGGCTTTCTTTGTAAGGTTCTTTGAAGAGAGTTCAGGGATTTCATAGCTTGTTCTCTGTTACAAGGTAAATGACACCTGGGTGTGTGAAAAGGCAGAGGGGCCACCCAGCTGTTATTATCATCATGGCAAGTCTCTCTATCCATGATCCAGAGAAAGGCTTGATATTCTATGGACAGGGCTTGTTTACCATCATCCTTTGATTTCTGGAACACTGAAACCCCTAGATTATCAGTTTCTGTGTTGAAGCTGATATCTTTTTTTTTTGCTGAGTGAAGAAGAGTTCCAAAACCGTGTTAAATTATCAAAGCTTTCTTTAACAATTAAATTGTTCGGCATGGAGTGAAAAAAGATGTGTAGCCATTTGCTAACACAGCCGTCTTTAAGGAACTGATGCTGTTTGGCTGGTGAGCTGATCCCAGGCAAACTTCTCCTACAATAATCCACCCCAAATCAAGTCTCTGAGCATAAGAGGCATTGACTGGTCCATTAGTTTGTGCATGCACCTTGTGTACTTCTAAAATGTCTCTTCCAAGAAGCAAAAGGATAGAAACACCAGAATTAATAGCTGGAATTAGGTGAGCAATTGGGTGGAGGTGAGGATGATGATAAGCCACCTCTAGAGAAGGAATTTCTGATTTGTCATCAGGTATCATGTCACACTCTATCAGTATAGATAATGGGAATCGCTTTTTCTTATCAAAAGGCTGAATAACAAAGTTTGTGCCTCTTCTGCCTGCAGTTTCCATAATGCCTGCACATGTCTTTAGAGTATATGGAGCTGCAGTTGTCTTAATGTTAAAGATATCAAAAAAGTCTGACCTTGCAAGTGATCTGTTGCTCTGCTCATCAAGAACTGTATACATCTTTACTGCTTTGCCTATTTTCCCAGTGGGATACACAGTCACTAAGCAGATTTTAGAACATGACCATGGATTTTTACCTTGGCCATAGATCTCAGTGCAGTTAGACATTACTGAAGAAGGTGAGTCTTCTTCTTGCTCCCTGCCCTGATCTTTCCTGGCTTCTACAGTCTTTGCTGGTTGTAGAGGTGGATCAGGGTGTAAGGCCTCTATGTGTTTCTCACTGCTGCATTCTGAGCACCCGAGTGATATTTTACAGTCTTTAGCTATATACTTAGTAAATTTGCAGCACTTGAAATAGATGCCATTTATTTTAAGAAAGGACATTTTCTCCTCAGTAGGCTTACCTCTAAACCCTTTGTACTTTTTCAGAGGATGAGGCTTTCATTGAATTGGGCATTGTCTGTCAGGGCTTTCTAGAATGTTCACCTTGCTGCTCTCTTGACAGTCTGTGGCCCTTGAAGGTACAATTGTTTTGTGTGTGAACACAGAGGGCCTACCATGAGGTCAGGGAGGCTTTTCTGGTCTGGACAGCTGATTACTGCTGCTGATGAAGGCAAAGCTGGGGTCACTCCTGATCTTTGCTTGCTGCTGAACAAGCCTAGAAAATACAAAGAAAGGTGGAAAAGCTACTCTGTTTTCATCTTTGTATTTAGCTCCTACAGATGTCCACTTTGGTTGCAAGGTATATGGTAGATTCTCCACTATTGGATTAGTACCACGAGCAGTGTCTAAATATGAAGATCCTGGCAAATAGCCTTCCTCTTTAGCACACTCTCTTTCTAGTAGAAGATTGCCCAGTTGTTGTAGTTTTATATTATCTTTATTGCTCAACTTGGGGAAGACTTCAAGCTTTTTCAGTAGAGCACTTTCAATTGCATCAGGTGAGATGTACCTTTCTTTTAGCCTCTGCCATGCCATGTTGAGTGCTGCCAAAGGGTTAAATAAGTGTACTCTGTGCATGCTTTTTGCATGCTCTGCTGACTCCTTACCCAACCATTTTGTCATTAAATCCAGCATTTCTGCAGCCGATAAATCTGAGTCTCTAGTTGTACTCAGAAAGGAGAACTTCCATGCCTAATAGTTTTCCGGATGTCTGCTGGCTTTAGGCTGGATTTTGCTTGCATACTTTTAGGTGACTGTTGGCTTACATGTATAGTAGTAAGTTTCTGGATGTACTTATTTGTATGTTCAGCAGAGGAGAGAGGTTTCTCTGGGACTTCTGGTTCTTTGTGAGTTATCTCACTTACTGATGAATCTGCTTCTAGGTAGGTGGTGGCTTCTGATGCTGCCACTGTGCTCTGACACTGCAGAATATGCAGGTTAGCTTCTAATTCTGCTTTTTCTCATTCTTTTTTGGCCTTCTGTCACAACATGATGTCTTCTTTTTCGGCAAATGCCAGTTGCACACATGCCACCTCTGCTTTGGCATGTGCTTTGATTGCTAAGGAGCATGCTGAAGACATCTTACTGGATCTTGATGATCTGGAGACATGTGATCATGTATCATCTTGCTGGACACTAGAGCCATTCATTCTGCCATGCTGTGTTGCGAGGGGCATATCTTCAGATTTATACTTCTTCTCTGATGTCAGACTAAGTGCCTTGACTTCTTGTATTCCGGTCTGCAGGGATTGACTTTTTAGTGTTCTGTTCTCACAGCAATGTGTAGTACAGCTAAATGGACAGCTTAACACTTTAAGAAAATCTAAGCAAATGAATCAGGGTTTCTTGTAGCTTTACTGAGATTCCTTAACTTTAAAACTGTAAAAAGGTGATGTGATTGCCAGGGCCTGAGAAAAGAAGGTCAGGACTGCACTTCATAAGGGCTAGAAGTAAAAAGAAGTTGCTTCCTGACTGAGCTACATAATTTCCTGAGAGTTGCTGTAATGCTATAAACAATTTATTCTAATTATTATAAAGTAAAAGACCACTAGATGGCAGCAACAGATCAATAAATGGTGAAACTATACAATTATACAATGCCCCCCCCCAATTAATATTCAAAAACGTGCACGCTGATTGGTCAGCGTGCACGTTGTAAATCCGAGTTATAGTAATGGAAAAAGGTCCGGTCGCCCAGACTTTTTCCATTACTATAACTCTTACAGCAACACTGTCTCGCTATGTTAAACAAGTTTAACATAGCGAGACAGCTTTAAAAAAAGCAACGGAGATTCTCCGTTGCTTTTTTTTAAAGCTGTCCATTTAACATAGCGATACAGTTTGTAAAAAGCAACGGAGATGTTGCTTTCTCTGTTGCTTTTTTCAAAACTGTCTCACTATGTTAAATGGGTTTAAAATAGCAAGACAGCTTTAAAATAAGCAACGGAGATTCTTTGTTGCTTTTTGTAAAGCTGTCTCACTATGTTAAACCCATTTAACATAGTGAAACAGTTTGTAAAAAGCAACGGAGATCTTGCTTTCTCCATTGCTTTTTCCCACAGCTCTGATGTACTGCGTAGGCATACGCATGCGCAGTACATCAGAACTGCCGCAGAATACCAGACAGCTGCGGAAGGGCAGCAAGGAGGCATTATACAATGCCATTATTTAAGAAAAGTAATTCTTTTTTTTCTTAAATAATGTCATTGTGTCATTGTATAATAGCAATAACCCACTTCTGGGTGTGGGTAATGCTGGATTTACCCACGGTTGGCTTTGTTTGGCCACTCGGGCTTCGCTCTCGTGACCAAACCAAGCCAACCGTGGGTAAATCCAGAATTACCCACACCCAGGTGTGGGTTATTGCTATAATATAATATAAACTGCCTGAATATGCTATAAAGGGTAAAATACTATGGTTTATTGCTTCTTTGAACATCTGCTGGAACTGTACATTTTTCTTTTTGGTTATTAAGATGAGAATATGTGGGAGAAGTACTGTTTGACTCTCTGCCAGTGCCCTGGTAGTATATGGGCTTTGCAGGCCCAGATGTTCCCTGGGACATGGAAGTGGTGGAACAGAACCTGCATGGTGTTCATGCATGATGCAGCCATCCCTGAGTGTCCCTACAGTTTAGGCATCCCCACCATTGATGTGGGTATGGTGAAACTACAACCATAGAAGGTGCAGACTGTGTATCTTGTGGTAATTGTACAATGTGTCCAAACTGGGTGCACACACCTGTGGCCATAGGCAACACAGGGTTGCATGACCTTGATGAGAGTACGGTCTAATAGCTGCATGGAGATGGCCATGTATGCAATGTGTCCCACCATTTTAGATCTCCAAAGTTTTGAAGGCCACAAACAATGTCAGCCATTTCTTTTCTACACATGAACCATCAGGATGTGCCTGGATTACATCCCAGCAGATATGCTTGATGAAGATCAGGAATCACTGTCTTGTCAGGAGCTGGCTGTGACAATGGACATGTACCCTGTTGCCCACCATGCAGTGGGCATCAGGGTACCTGTTGCTCACCATGCAGTGGGTATTGTACATTAGTTGTAACATGTTTAGCCACCCCTCTGTCTTACCACTAGTAGCGACTGTGATATCAGTCAAACTGGAAGTCCCCTGACTGAATAGATAGTCCACCAGTCTGTGCAGTTCATATGCTAGGTTTAGGACAAGTTACAGCGTCATCCTGACCAGTAAGTACAGGCCCCCTGAGGGGTGAGTTGAACAATATAAATGTGTCTTAAGATTATGATGTAATGTGTGTGTTGACTTCATCATAAGATCCTATCATGGGACTGGCCTCAGCCTGCTGTTCTAGTGCACTTTCTACAGGTGTCATGATACTGGTTATATGTCCTTTAGATGCAAATACATAACAGTACTATGTGACAAATGCTCACTCCTCAAGCCCTAAGCCCAGAGATGTGCATGCTACTGACAGATGAATTCCCACAAGTAAATATGAAGTACCAGTCTCTGGCTGCAGGTCCCTGCGTCTGTATTCTCAATATACCTACAAATGACCGAGGCAGTGGTTAGTGCAGCCACCATTTCACTGGTACAGTGATAGTTGCAGTATGCCTCCTGCACTCTAGGTATGTACCTGGCAGCTCCTCAAGAGAGACATGTGACATCTGGCCATTCCAAAACCTGTATTGACATCTCCAGGTATGATGCCTCCCCCCTCATCTTCACTATGCCTGACTGCCAGAAGTGTTTTATCCTTAACAATTGTGAAGCTTGATGGAGAACCACCTTCTGTCATCATACTCTCTGCTGCTGTGCTGCATGCCTTCTGTGAGTCCCATTATAGCATGTCATTTACACACTGCTGACTCTGATGTATGGTGCAATTCCATCCACTGCATTAACATTTTATGTGACTGTTTCTCATATGGAATTGTAGAAGTTTATGGGCTGTCCCTCTCCTGAACAGATGTCATCCATGTCCCTTGAGTTCTTGTAGCAAGATGTCATTCTTTGCAGGGCTGAACTTAGGTAGGTTCATAGGTAGGTACTAGGCTATCAGCCCAAGGGCCTAAGTAAGCCTAGCCAACAAGGTTCCCTGGCTTACGCCACCCAAGAAAGTTATTTTCCTGTGCCACTGTCGAGCAGAGCCACAGATGTGATCCCCGGGGTGTATTTCCTATTTCACATCCACTCATCTAGATTTTTCTTGAAGAGTGCTAATGAGGAACTTTGCTTGACATAGATCGGTAGCTTGTTCCAGAGTATGGGAAGTCTCAGGGACAGGAATCTATCCCTCCAGCATGCCCTGTTTGTTGTAGTGACAAGATTTAGGTCCCTAGAGCATGTAGCTCTGAGGGATTGGGATTTCTTTAGGTGTTATGTTAGGCAGAGATCACCTCGGAGTAGGCGATATGCTACGGAGTAAAGCTGGAGTTTTTTGAGACGGTCAATGTAGGACATCTGTTTGAGACCAGTAATCCTCTTTGTGAGGTACTTCTGTGGCCTTTCCAGCTGCTCCAGATGTACATTCTGAAAGAGGCGTTGTACTCTATAATGGGTCTAATGACTGTCCAGTAGAGGGGAGCAATGACCTCTTTTTTCCTGGATGAGAACTCTTTTGTGATGAGGTGTGCCACGTAGGACTTCCTGTCTACTGTGGCGATGTGATTATCAAAGGAGAGACTACTGTCCACCTGGGTCCCAAGTTCTCTTATCACTCATTCGGTGTTAAGTAGACTGCTGGCTATGTGGTAGTTCATGGGTACAGAGTTTTTACCAAAGGAGATAACAATGTACTTTTTGGCATTGAGCTTGAGGCCATGGCTCTGACACCAGGCATCTGTCTCAGTGAGGCCCTTCTGTAGGATGTCCACATCATTTGGGGATTCAACTGTAGCTCCTAGTTTGCAATCATCTGCAAACTTCATTAGCCAGAGGCCTTCTGTGTTAGCCTGAACTTCAAAGAAGTAGGTAACAAACAGGAGAGGTTCCAGGACTGAACCGTGTGGTACTCCACTTGTCACTGGTTTGAAGTCAGATTTGGAGTCTGCAACTTTTACAGTGTGGATTCTGTCAGTGAGCCAGTTGGCAACCCATCTTGTGATGTATGGATTTATACCTAGTTTAGTGAGTTTAGCTATAATTCCAGAATGAGGGATGGTGTTGAAAGCCTTGGCGAGGTCAAGATAGGCTGTGTGAACCACCTTACCCTTGTCTAAGGCTTTGGTGACTGCCTCAAAGAAGTTGATCAGGTTCAAGAGGTATGAGCTGCCTTTCACAAACCTGAACTGGGTGGGGTCCAGAGTTTGGAGGTCACCAATGTCTTTGTTTATGAGTTCCATGATGATATGTTCCATGGCCTTGCAGACCAGGCTTGTCAGGCTAATAGGGCGATAGTTCCCAGGATCAGTGGTGGCTCCCCCTTTGTGGAGTGGGATAACTGTTGCTGTGTGCCATTCAGTGGGCACAAAGCCTGATGTGAGGCTATGATTGAACATGGTGCTTAGGTGGGGAGCCAGTTTGTTCTGAAGTTTGTGTAAAACGCAGCTTGGGATGTTGTCCAGTACCATGGATGCTGTGTTTTTGGCTTTAGAGAGTGCAGCTTTTACCTGTGTAGTTGTGATGACAGGGAATCTACATTCTTCCTGTATAGATATGGGCCCTTTAGGGGATGAGAGGGGGGTAAAGTTAGCACTTAACCTATCTGCCAGGATGTTGGCAATATCAGTTGGTTCTGTAAACATAAACTTGTTTGATCTCTGCTATCTGCTACCTTTGGGGGGGAGGTGTAAGCCTAGGTGGACAGTACTACCTACATTGGAAATGCTTGTGTTTGTACAAGGAGGCATCTATGTCACAGTGACAGTACGATGACACAGTAGGACATCACTGGATACTCTGGGATGGGTACATTGTAGGGGCTGCCTGGATGGGGTGGGGTAGCTGTCTTGTGTCAGTGAACCATCATCCTCTGCTATGGTTGAATGTGAACGAGTGCATGGGTACAGTAGGGTACAACTATGAGTGCCTATTGCAGCATGACTAGTAATGTACAGTATCCTTAACCAACAAGCCATACTTCTTATAATAGGGATTCAACTGTGAGATATTCACATATGCGTGATGCTGCTAATAAATAATTCTTACTAAATTAATGTGGATGAGTGTTTACCTCCTGCAGGCTATCTCTTCTGAAATTACTGTCCTTTAGCTGGAGGAAACTCAGAACTGCAGATCACCTGTAAATGTCAGAAACATTACTAATTTACATTTTATTTATACTAATGAGCTTTGAAACACTGTTTCACAGCAGAGTACCAGTGAGATGAAGTGTAGATAGATTCTGCTGCATGTCACCTGCATGTCAGATATGTCTGCCTATTCTTGCAAGCTGTACATGTGATTGCATTGTACTTCTATGTGGCACTAGGGTATACTTCACGTAATTCAGAGTTTCATATAAGGCGGAAATCTCAAGCTGTCATATTGACTTACTATACATTGAAGGAGATAGCTGGCCGTGTTAGTGATTCACTGAGAGTGTCTGCCTGGTGTGTAAGGGAGAGCAAAGGTGTACTCTATCACCTGCACAGCCAATTCAGGGAGCAGCTCTTGAAACTCAAAGCAGTCACTTTCAGGAAGGTTGATGTTTGGAATGACCCAGCAGTTCTGCTGGAAAGGGTGACTGGCATCCTCTCATACTGGGTATGACCTTCATCACCATCACCCTGAAAATCTCAAGATGTGGGCAGCAGAGGTTAGACAGGTACACCCCAAATTGTATTTATGATGTCTTCTGAGTACTATACTGCATTTAATAAATATTTTTGCTATGTTTACGAGATGTCTTCCTGGTTATCTGTTTTTATTTATTCTGGCAGATAGCAGGATGGTCCAGGTTGGCTGCTCTGGATGATTGCGTTATTTATGCTGTTGGTGGTATTTTTTCTGTTGTAGTACGGTGTTGCTCTGTGAGACCAGACACACAACTTTGACTCTGTGGCATAATGGAGACCATGTCATGCTTCTACAGCACTGCCAACAGGTATGTCTTGTGTAGCTGTATCTGCTTTAGTGCAGCTAATATCATTCATATAGCTGTCTCTGGTCCTTTGTAAGTTACTGTAGTAGTGTGGACTGCTATCTTACAAAATGGGAATTTGGTTGATTGTTGTTTCTTTGAACATGCATGTGCTACTCTTCATCTGTTTAGGCTGTGAGAGTCATTTCAGGCTTCTGTTTGCACATACACGAAAGCCAAGGTACCTTTTTGACTAGGCTTATATAGGATCTAGGGCTAATAGCCTAGTACCTACCTATGAACCTATGAACCTACACGCACACACGCGTGCGCGTGTGTAGAGCATTACCTGTTGTACTGTTGCTTGCATTTCTTTACACCCATATATATAATGTGAATACTTACCTATACCTTTTGTATTTTAGTGCAATCTGAGCATATGCTGAAAATGAAACTAGCTGCTGCAAGAGGCAGCAACAAAGTCAAGCACAGTGAGAACAGTGGCATCTATAACTTCTTCTGTCTTATATCTGCCATTTCATCTCAGAGTCCTCATCACTGTCAGGCTTCTCAGTTTTGTCTCCCTTCTATAGGTCATGGACCACAAGACTAGCAGATGCTGACTGATGTGCTGGCTGAAGCAGTGACTGAGTTTAATCTGCAAGTAGGGAATGCCTCATCTGAGAAGGATTCTGACCCCTCCCAGGCAGGCAGCCCTCCCTATTTGCTGGCTCTTGTTACACCAGAACTGGAGTACATAGTGGACACTGCAGTTGGGTGATTGATGATGCACTGTGTCACCATCCAGTAACCCTTCCTGAAGCAGAATCATTGAATTAACTGGCTGATACTACCTGGGGTGAGTGTGTCCCCTTCCACTAGCCACGTGGATCAGGAACTCTACCTGCTGGTTTCCATTAATGTCTCTTCTCCTGATCAATGGTTGGAGATGTGTGTGCACCACATCCAGTCCCCAGCCATTCATCTACACTTTATGTATGTGTCTCACACATCTCCTCACTTATGTGTCCACATCTGTTCTGTTTGTCTCTGGTCTTCTATATGAGTGTCTGTGCGCACCTTCTGATCTCCTCATCTTCCATTCCTCCCCCTTGTTACTTTCACACACACCCCTTTTCCCTTCTCTCTCTCTGTTTATATTAAATGGAGTACTTTACTTATCAAAACATTTGCTTTACCTTACAGAGTTCCGGCTATGTGCCCCTCTGCTTGCTATACTCCATTTCTTGCTTTCCTGTACTCCCACTTCCATCTGTTTTAATGGTGCAAGCTGGGAACCCAGTCACTATTCTTCACCATTTCCTTTACTGTTTTCCCTTTGGTGCATGGACTGGCTGCCTGCTTGTGCAGGAGACAGTGTGCACCTGCTGTGTTTCTCTTTCATATTCTTACAGGTTTTGCACAGTTTGATGCAAGATCACCCTTCTTCACAGGTTCTTGACTACATAATTTTGACTTATTTACAGCATTTTCTCTTTGCCATGGCTACCTTCCCGAAGTTCAGCAGTCGCTTAATCATGCTTTTTATCCTCATTTATTTATTTATGTCTATTTAGCGCTAATGTATTGTCATCAAGTCTGATGATGGTTCTTCAACACCTTCATATGCAGCTTTCTTAATGAGCACAATATGGGTCTAGCCAGAAGACTTGATAAATATTTAACACATACAAGCAATTTGATGCAGCCTCCATGATATCTATAATGAAGCTAAATTCTTTACAAGTTTTATTTACAATGTGGCATATAATCACTGTTTTAAGTTTATTAGTTGTAAATTGTACAATTAGAGTTGTACTGTAAGGTAGCATTCTGTCTAGGATGGTCCTGTTTATACCCTCAGACCTTAGGGCAGGGAAAAGTCAGCTTGGCACACAAAAACTTTCCAAGGCCTCAACTTCCATAAAACATTGTCATTCTCATTCCCTTCGGATTTCTATTGCTGCTCAATGAACTCACACTAGCAATGGCCTCGGATTCCTAAATCTTACACATAAACCATTTTAAACTATCCTGTATCCTGTTTGTTTGCTTCTTTCCATTTCCTTCTCCAGTTTTTTTGGCCCATGATTCATATTGAGTCAGGGCAAACTACGCACCATGGCTAAGTAGAGACACAAGATCCTTACTTACATCCAGAGATAAAGCCTGACAAGTCTGGAAGAGAATCAGATCCAACCTCACCAGACAGGACTATCTTCATCTAAGGAACCAGGCCAAAAAACAAATCAAACTAGATAAGGAAAATTTCTACCACAAAAAACAGAATAAAAACCCAAGAGACCCTAGAAAGTTTTGGCAATCAATTAACTCACTATAAAAACCAGGAAAAACAACCACCCCAGCTCCCACTCCATTCCTGCACTATCCATCAAATTACACCAAAACAACACTGGCCATACCCCAAAAAAATCACCATTTAACATCTCACCCTTTATCTTCTCTCCTGTCCCTACCTCCACAATTAAAAAACTACTCATGAAACTAAAACCCACTACCCTGGCTGATGATGGTCTACCTGCAGAGTGAATAAATATAGCTGTAGATGCACTAGCCTGTCCAATCTCTGTTCTTATCAGTTGTTCTCTACAAGAATCCTATGTCCCAGACCTCTGGAAAATGTCCTATATTATACCACTGCACAAAGGTGGCAATTCATATGAACTCTTTAATGACCGCCCCATTGCCAAACCCCCCCCGTCTAAACTGCTTGAGAGATGTGTACACTCTGAAATCATGAAATTTCTGCTTGCACACAACCTCCTCCTGTTCACAACATGGCTTTTGACCTTTTCATAGCACTACTACAGCCCTTCTCTCATTCATTAACTATGTTAATGAATATAGAAATAAACATAACTATGTCTCTGCAGTCTTCTTAGATCTTTCCAAGACATTTGACATGGTGTTCCATGCCAAACTACTTGACACCTTGACTATCCTCTCTTTTTCACCCTCAGCTATTGTCTGGTTCACACACTATCACTCAAACAGGCACCAGTCTGTTCTATGGGAAGGTGAACTATCCCCCCAACTTCCAACAACCATAGAAGTACCTCAAGGCTCAATATTAGAACCACTCCTCTTCTTATTCACAAATAATCTTCATACTTCCACCCATCATGCAACAGTCATACAGTATGCAGGTGATTCTATACTGGTCTGCTCAGCCGCCTCACTAACAACCTTGCAACAGATGATTCAAGAATCTTTTAACTCTGTAGAATCTTGGATAAACAACATTCAACTTATTCTAAACCCCAACAAAACTAAGTTGCTCCTATTCCCACCCACTAAAGCTAAAGCCACCCCTTCCTTTCACCATCAAGTCTAAAAATGGTACTGTTATCTCTCCTTCTCCTCATACGAAACTACTTGAGGTTGAGATCAACAACAACCTACACTTTGATATCCATATCTCTCAAACTATCAAAAAAATTTTATACAGTCAAAAAAGTTCCTCACTGACCAGGCATGAGTCACTCTTGCACAAACCCACCTGCTATCCACCCTTCTATATGCAGCCCCCATTCTTATCTGTACCAGGAAAAATTACCTTGCAAGGCTAGAGTCTTGCTATAATAAAATCGGTAAGTTTGCCAATAACTCCAGTTTTAGAACTCACCATTGCCAGGCCCTAAGGGACCTAAGGTGGCTTGAACTCCCCCAACTTCTTCTATATCATCAGCTCGTCACTACTCACAATATACTAAAACACTCTGAGAAAACCTCTACTCTTAGCCATCTCCTGACTCCCTATACTGCAAATCGTCCTCTTTGAATAAAATGAAAAATCTTTACTCTTCATTTCCAGAGCCAACAATACTGCAGGGAACGCCTTACTCTCACATACCATAGCTAAAACCTGAAACAGCCTTCCACCTTCACTGACAACCATCTCCTCTATTAGCCAGTTTAAAGTCTCACTCAACAATCACATGACTAACTATGCTCCTACATTTCACCTGCCTAGCTGGATTGACAAATGGCACCTAACCTAGCTAGTATGATTTAACCTGACTAGCCATGCTACCTAATTTACCTCTATCCAATGTTATTACTGAAGTATCATTTAATATTTTTATGAATCCTAATTATGTGCAAACTTTTTTAATGTCTATATTGCTTCTATGCCTATTTGTTAATTGTTGTTAGTTTTCTGTATTTTAGTATACAAATGTCTACTATTGTGTATTTGAATGATTCGATGCAGAGCTTTTCTCCCTGGGCCTCCACTGTAAATGGACCTGTGGAACTTCCTGGTAAACAAATGTGAAATAAATAAATAAAAAATGAATCAGATATTTACCTTTTCTTCTAATTTTGTATGTTTTTCTTGCCAGAAGTTTTTCTTTATCCAGAGGTCATAGTTCTTACTGCTCCTTCACACAGACACACCCTACTGTGCTATTATTGACTACTACAATTACTTTCAGCTTGCCTGAGCTAGCAGGTGTGTGTGTGTGTTTGTGCATGTGTGCATGCATGTGCGTTTGTGTGTGTGTGTGTGTGTGTGTGTGTGTGTGTGTGTGTGTGTGTGTGCACGCGCACATGTGTATGTGTATGTATATTACTGTTGTTTTCAGTAAGGAATACACAACAGGATTTAAAATATGTGAAAAATGCAGTTACAAAAACACTACTCCAGGAGAGGCATGTCCGCTGCATAGTGAGTTTGGGATCACAACATTTACATATTGACTGCTAAATTTGCATATTTGATGTCAGGATTCTAACTGAAAGATGGAAAAAAATAGTTATAAGGGGATTGCTTCAAAGTGAAAATGTTAAGGCAGGTTAGCTCCAGTCTAGTCTCCAGTCTTTCTGCGTAACCACAGGGTGTGCTCCAAAAGCCCAAATCTAGAGTCAAAGGACTTAAATGAAAAGATGATATGGACAAATCTTATTTTATTTTATTTATTTTACATTTGTTAACAGGAATAGTCCGACTGGATATATGTCCATTTTCAGCTGAGGCCCTGGGAGAAAAACTCCAATGTTCACAGTACACATACACATAAAGAAAGTTTTAGTAAATGGTAGTTCCATACATGTTGCAGACTTGAGCAGTACAAGTATTAAATAGAGATAATATGTGCATATTAACATTCAGGATAAAGACACAACGAGTGTCAGTTTATTAAGTTTACCCTTCCTGGTATATAAAAAAAAAAAATTCTAAAAATGGAGGCAAAAGTAATAGAGAAAGAGAGAGAACACTAGTCAGGGTTAAAGCAAGGACATAACCAGTGTGTTTTGAGGTAATTCTTGAGTTTGTTTTTGAATAAGGTTAGTGATGGTTCTAAAGTCAGGTCTGCTGGAAGTGAGTTCCATGTTTTACCAACAGAGTTTGCAAATAGCGAGTCACCAGCAGAGTGGTTGGATTTGACCGTTTGAACTAGGAGTATGGCGGATGAGCGGAGTGGGCGGTTGTTACTGTAGGGCCTGATTATATTTTTTAGTGCAGGGGTACTTTCTGGCCAGTAAAGAACTTTATGGGCTACTATGAGTTGATTGAACTGCAGTAGGTAAGGCAGTTCCAGCCATCCTAAGAGATTTAGGTTGAGGCAGTGCTGAGTCTGGTAGGGTGTGCCAGTAGCAAATCTGACAATCTGGTTATAGCAGGATGATAGTTTATTAAGATCTGTTTTGTTCAAGTTGGAGAAAAGAGGTGAGGCATAAAGAAGGGTTGATAGTAGCTAGGATCGGGCAATTGCGGTTCTAGTAAGTGGGGTGAGGAATGATTTGATCCTATAAAGAGAGACACATTTTTATTGATAGGTTTTATAGTTTGATTGATGTGTTTGTCAAACCTGAGGTTGTTATCGACTATGACACCTAATAGTTCAGTTTGGACTTCCGGGGAGATTATGGTGCCATGATTTGCTGTTATGTTGAAGGGTGTTGGTGGGGTCCTGCATGTAGGGGAGAAGAGAAGCAGCTTAGTTTTGTTGGGGTTTAGGATCAGACGTTGGTGTGAAAGCCAATTTTCTACTGTGTTGAAGATGTATTGGGTTAACATGAGTAGGCTTGCTGGGGAGGTTGTGGAACAAATCAGAGTGGAGTCATCCATGTATTGAATGAAGGTAGCATCTGGGATGACTGTGTGAAGGTCATTGATAAAGATAGAGAAAAGAAGGGGTCCTAATATGGAGCCCTGGGGGACTCCTAGAGTGATGGGGAGGCACAATGATAACTTATCCTGCCAAAGGGCTGCCTGTTGCCTGCCCTGTAAGATAAGATTCAGACCATTGTAGTGCTTGATTCTTTAAAGTAAAGGCCTTCAAGGTGTCCATAAGCATTTTATGGTCGACCATGTCAAAGGCCATGATAAGATCTAGAAAGAGTGCAGAGGATAGTTTGTTGTTGTTTTGGTTGTGATTTATGACATTAAAAAAAGAGAGGAGGGCTGATGTAGTGCTGTGGTTTGGCCTAAAGCCATGCTGAGTGTTGGACAATAGTTTGTTTTGGATGAGATAGTGCATGAGCTGTATGTGTACACACTTCTCCATAATTTTAGCTAGTGGTGACAAAATTGCTATAGGCTTATAGTTTGACAGTTCGGTGGAACAGCCTCCCTTATGAAGAGGTATGACATGGGAGATTTTCCGTATGGTGGGGATGGTGGCTTCAGATAAAGACCAGTTAATCAGGATAGAGACAGGACATGATATAGTGTCTGCAGCCTTTTGTAAGTAGTCTGCAGGGAGAAGATCTGCAGCCAGAGTTTTGGGTCTTAGTTTCTTAAGTAGGGTCATAATGAGTTGGGTAGGAACAGGTTGGAAGCTAAAGGATGCATGGGTATTGGTAGGGGTTGAACTTGGATTAGAGCCATTGGGAGTGAGTTGGCTGGCCAGAGATTGGATAGTCTCTGTGAAAAAGGTGTTAAAGGTGTTAGTAATGTCTTCAGAGGATTTTTGTTTGGTGGCTGAGGGGGGTGGAGTGGTGGTTTGGCCTGGGTGGAGGAGTTTGTTTAGTCCTGCCCAGAGCTTCTGAGTTTTATTTTGGTGTATTTGTTGTAAATGGCAGTAATAGTTCTTTTTATCTAAGGTTATAGATTTTTTAGTGTCATTTCTTAGCTGTCTAAATCTAAGTTGATCAAATGGGGTTTTTGTTGTTCGGTAGGTGGCCCACACTTTATTTTTAAGTGTGATTTTTGCTTTGGTGTCTTTAGAGATCCATGATGCAATGTTAACTTTGGTTATGATGGTATGGTTGGGAGCATGAGAGGTGAGAACAGCAAGGAATTTGGTATTAAAGTATGAGACAGCTTCATCTAGAGGGAGATTTTTTAGGGCTGACCAATTACATGCCTTGAGTTCATTATTAAACTTATTGAGATTAAAGTTCTTGTTGCTTCTTATAGTTCTATAGGGTCTATATTAATAAGCAAACACTTAAAAAAGTGAATGCTTAATCATCAACCCTAGTTCAGCGAACGCTCGGAACAGCTATTTTTTCCCAGAGAAAAAAATCGCTGTTCCACAAAAAAGCAAAAAAAAAAAACTTAAAACCGTATTTAATGTGGGGGGGGGGTGCGCTTCACCCCCCACACCCCCCCTACTTAAATATACCAACTCCGAGATCACACCACAGTGGTGGAAATGGCAAACTCCTGAAACTGGCCCAGCGATGTTTTTTTCTGTGAAAAAATTCGCTGTTCTGGGTGATCGGCATGTTCAGTGTTCGCTGAAATAGGGTCGATGAATCAGCGTTCGCTTTTTTAAGCATTCGCTGATTCAATATAGACTCGTTCTACAGGTGGGACATTGGGAGTAGTTTACCTTGAGCTTGATTATATAGGTGAGACAGTGATCACTTTGGTCATTAGGTAAAGGGCCTGATGCATAGTATTGCGGAAGGTTATTGATGAGTATCCATTCTAGGGTACTTTCTTTATTATAGGTTCATAGGTTCATAGGTTGGTACTAGGCTATCGGCCCTAGGGCCTATACAAGCCTAGCCATACCAATTCTCTGGATATTTCTTCCCACAATATTTACTTCCCTGGACCCCTGTCTAGCAGGGTGACTGACGTGATCCCCGGGGTGAATTTCCTATCTCTCATCCAATCGTCAAGGTTCCTTTTGAAGAGGGCCAAGGAGGCACACTGCTTGACATGTATGGGCAGTCTATTCCAGAGTATGGGGAGTCTCTGGGTCAGGAAACTATCCCTCCAGCATGTTTTGTTCATTGTGATGACAAGGTTTAGATCCCTGGAGCATGTGGCTCTGAGGGATTGCGATTTCTTTAAGTGAAGCATGTCCAACAGCTCAGGGTTTGAGATGGCCTTGTATGTTAAGCAGAGATCACCTCTGAGTAGACGATATGCCACAGAGTATAACTGGAGTTTTTTTAGATGGTCAGCATAGGGCATGTGCTTTAGGCCTATGATTCTTTTAGTGAGGTATTTCTGCGGCCTTTCCAGCTGTTGCAGATGCCTTGTGAGATACATACCAAACCGGGCATTGTACTCTATAATGGGTCTAATGAGGGATGCGTACAGTGGGACAATGACCTCCTTTTCTTTGGATGAAAAGCCCTTAGTGATGAGGTGTGTCACATAGAAGGATTTCCTGACTGTTGTGGCGATGTGGTTATAGAAGGTGAGGCCACTGTTCACCTGTGTCCCAAAGTCTCTCATCACACTTTTGGTGTTTAGTGTGGTAATTCATGGGTACATGGTTTTTCCCAAAGGGGATAACTATACATTTCTTGGCATTAAGCTAGAGCCCATGGCTCTGGCACCAAGCATCTATTTCTGTAAGGCCCTTTTGTAGAATATCCACATCATTTGGGGATTTAATAATGGCTCCCAGTTTGCAGTCATCTGTGAACTTTGTTAGCTAGAGTCACTTAGTGTTGGCTTGTACTTCAGAGAAGTAGATGCCAAAAAAGAGCGGTCCCAGGACTGAACCATGAGGTACTCCACTTTGTCACTTGTCTGGAGCTGGATTTGGAGTCGGCTACTTTTACAGGGTTTGCCTGTCCTAGTGGGGGAGGATATGGTCTGAGTAAACCCATGGAAGTTTACATAGGTTGTGGGAGATTCAGTGGAACAAGCATTCCAATCAATGTTGAAATCCCCGAGAACAATGGTTTCTTGTGGATAGTTAATGGACAACCAGTTTAAGAAATATTCTATGGTAGCTGTGTTCCTTCCTGGGGGAATGTAGACACAGACAATGTTAATGCTTTTGTTACTATTAATATGTAGTTTTGAGACATGAATTTCAACATTATTGATTTTGGGGGGGGGGTTGTTGCATGTCCATGGTAACAGATAAGTTAGACTTGTAAAGTATTGCTACCCCACCAGCCTTTCTAGAGGTACGATCTAGTCTAAACATATTATACCCTGGTGGCAGAACCTCATTGTCCTTAGTGGGACGTTTTAGCCACGTTTCTGTGAGGCATGGTATATCAGGTGTATGAACAGGTAAGAGGGCATGCAGATGATGAATTTTATTATTTATGCTCAAGATGTTTAGATGGCAGACCAGCAGGGAGTTTGTTGGTCTATTTGTTGGAGCAATGATGGTAGGGCGGTTAGGGTTAAAAGGTGGGGTTGGGCCAGGGTTTGGATGGATGTCGCTATCCATTGTGAGGTTGCTTTTTAACCTGAGTATTAGTTTCCAGATTTTGAAGTGAGTTTTATGATAGTGTGTAGGTTTGGGACTAATGTAGCTAGGTCTAGTAAGGATGTACTTCTGTGGGGTTGAGGAGTAGGGTACAAGGGAAAGGGTGAGGTGGGCATTTTTATTTATTACTGGTAGGGTGGAAGTTTGGAATTTAGGGTAGTGGTAGCCCAGGTGACCCTTGATTTTGTAAGCTGAGAGGAAATATGGGATGAGCAGCAGAGATGGTAGCAGGGTTAGCAATAGTATTTTGGGAGATAGCATTTCTAATTAACTTGAGACTAGAGCTGAGGAAATAGCAGGGGGAGAAGCAAGTAGTTACAGACAGATAGTGATGCTAATTAGATTATAGGTTGTTACTGATTGGTTTAGTAGAGCTATGGTGTGGTTTAGACCAAATAAATGTAGCACAACTGGGAGTGAGTGGGATATGGGGGCAGGCTGAGGCACGTAGCGAGCCCAAGGGAAGCGAGCAGAGCGGGGTTTAACCAAATCACAAGACACCAGTTACTCAGAGCTTACAGGGTAGGTGTATAGTTTAATTTTAAAGTTGTAATTTACTTCAGGGGATGTCTTCTTTTTAGGTAAAATTGCTAGTTTATAGTACAGGTTTTGGAGAAGGTAAGGCATTGACTTCTGTCCCTAGGTCATAAAAACACTAGCGACTGTGGGTAGAACAATATTTATCCAATTCTTTACAGCTAGTTAGGGGCTCAGGTGCTAACCACCAGTGCAGGACCCAGTAACAGTATAACAGTAGTTATGCAGTTCACAAAAGAGTTTAGGTAATTTAACCTTGTAGTAGTCTTTTAAGTTAAGGGCAAGGTGGTACTGTGTTCCACGTTATTTGCAGGCTGAATGGCTTGTTCTGCAATGTAGGGAGCTCTTCGGGGAACAGTAGTACAGGGCAGAAACCAAAATGGATAGATTAGTTAGAGTTAACAGCAGGCAGACAGAAAATCATAAGTACACCTTTCAAAGATCATGGCCTCAGCTAGAGACCAAATAAAAGCCTCAGTTATACATTTTAGAGATCTAGCAGCTGTAAAACAGCTAGCGACCAAAGTAGAAGCCTCAAATATACATTTTAGAGATCCAGCAACTGTAAAACGGCTAGCAACCAAAGTAAAAGCCTCAAATATACATTTTGCAGATCCAGCAACTGTAAAAACAACAGGAGTAGCATTGTTCTTATTAAGACAAGTGATTACAATCATGCACAGTGTGAGATTTAGCTGCAGACTGTGTACAGATTTGTAATGCCCTGGTGCAATTATACAGTGAACAGATACTGTTTAGCTTGCAAATAACAAAAATAATGCAGTTCCAGTATTACAAATCGAGAGTACAACAGTATGAACGCAGGTATCAGTGATCTTGCAGACTGCGCTTTACAGTAGTATACTGGCTGGGTCATGGGGGACTGGAGGTTTGAATAATGGCGGCAGTATAAGGGGGATATTTAACCTCAGTTCAGCAGTGGGGGGGGGGGGCAGTTCAGTAACTGTTAGGCTGAACCAAATCACAACACACCAGTACTCAGCTCAGAGCTTACAGGGTAGGTGTACAGTTTAGTTTTTAAAGTTGTAATTTACTTCAGGGGATGTCTTCTTTTAAGGTACAATTGCTAGTTTATAGTACAGGTTTTGGAAGAGGTAAGGCATTGACTTCTGTCTCTAGGTCATAAAACACTGGTGACTGTGGGCAGGACAATATTTATCCAATTCTTTACATCTAGTAAGGGGCTCAGGTGCTAACCACCAGTGCAGGACCCAGTAACAGTATAACAGTAGTTATGCAGTTCACAAAACAGTTTAGGTAATTAACCTTGTAGTAGTCTTTTAAGATAAGGGCGGGGTGGTACAGCGTTCTGCATTATTCACAGGCTGGGTGGCTTGTTCTGCAATGTAGGGAGCCTTTTTGTGAACAGTAGTATAGGCAGAAACCTAAATGGATAGATTAGCTAGTGTTAACAGCAGGCAGACAGAAAATCATAAGTACACCTGTCAAAGATCATGGCCTCGGCTATTGACTAAATAAAAAAACCTCATTTATTTATATCTTAACCTTATTTATATCTGGAGAGTTTCTCCCTGGGCCTCCGCTGAAAACAGGCTCTGTGGAACCTAGTCGGACATTCCTGGTCAACAAATGTTAAATAAAAAAATAAAAAAAATACATTTTAGAGATCCAGCTACTGTAAAATGGCTAGCGACCAAATAAAAGACTCAGTTATACATTTTAGAGATCCAGCAGCTGTAAAACGGCTAGCAACCAAAATAAAAGCCTCAAATATACATTTTAGAGATCCAGCAACTGTAAAAACAGCAGGAGTAGCCTTGTTCTAGTAAGACAAGTGATGACAGTCATGCACAGCATGAGATTTAGCTACGGGCCGTGTACAGATGTGTACCGCCCGGGTAAAATTATACAGTGAACAGATACTGTTTAGCTTGCAAACAACAAAAATAATGCAGTTCCAGTATTAAAAATAGAGTGTACAACAGTATAAAGGCAGGTATCAGTGATCTTACATACTGCGCTTTACAGTAGTATACTGGTTGGGTCCTGGGGGACTGGAGGTTTAAATAATGGTGGCAGTATGAGGGGGAAATGTAACCTCAGTTCAGCAGTGGAGGGGGGGAGGGTGTCCAGTGACTGATAGGCTGAACCAAATCACAAGACACCAGTACTCAGAGCTTACAGGGTAGGTGTATAGTTTAGTTTGACAGTTGTAATTTACTTCAGGGGATGTCTTCTTTTTAGGTAAAATTTCCTAGTTTATAGTACTGGCATTGGAGGAGATAAGGTGTTGACTTCTGTCCCTAGGTCATAAAAACACTAGCAACTGTGGGTAGAACAAAATTTATCCAATTCTTTACAGCTCAGGGGCTAACCACCAGTGCAGGACCCAGTAACAGTATAACAGTAGTTATGCAGTTCACAAAAGAGTTTAGGTAATTAACCTTGTAGTAGTCTTTTAAGATAAGGGCAGGGTGGTACAGCGTTCTGCATTATTCACAGGCTGGGTGGCTTGTTCTGCAACTTAGGGAGCCTTTCTGGGAACAGTAGTATAAGGCAGAAACCTTGTAGTAATCTTTTAAGTTAAGGGCAGGGTGGTCCAGCATTTTGCGTTATTCACAGGCTTGTTGGCTTGTTCTGCAATGTAGGGAACCTTTCTGGGAACAGTAGTATAGGACAGAAACCTTGTAGTAGTCTTTTAAGTTAAGGGCAATTTAGTACAGCATTCTGTGTTATTCATAGGCTGGGTGGTTCAGTCTTTCCCTTTCTGGTTAAGAAGTCAAGACAGTGAGTAATGAGTGTGTCTACTGTGTTTCTGTTGTTTCAAAGTTATTGGTGCTTGACAAGGACAGACCAGGGTCATCTAGTCAGGATAATCTGTCTCCTTCATTGAAGGTAGAGTTAGGTAAGTTTACATCCACTAGTTTTTCTTTTCTCAGATCATTTTGCTCTTCCGGAGATGTGTCTTCTCACTGTAGATTAGGACTATGGCACAAGTGAAAATGGGTTGGTACCTTCCCTTCTGTGCCCAGAGAGTACAGTGATTCTAACTCCTTCCAAATCATTGTTGTCTTCCTCTTTAGGCTCGGTGTTGAGCTTGAGGGTATTCAGCCTGGAAAGCACCATACAAGGATGGTGTTGACATTGAATGGAGTCAACATCATGGGACCACAGTCTCCTATATCAACAATAGCTTTACTACTCGCTGTGTCAGCATTGATTGCCTTGGAAGTGGGTTCACTTCAGTACTGATTGCTTTGGTGCTATTCTGATCTTTGTCATCCCTTACCTTCAGACCTTCAGCACCAGGAGCCTATGCTTCACAACTAATGTCATTTCTGAATGATTTCTTTCAGTGGACTTGACCCCTCAGTGCTGACCCTTGTTTTGGTTCTTGCATTGGTGCTGAACAGTGTTATCTGTGCTCCTCTAGAATTAACCACAGTGCTCACTGAGTTTTCAACATCACCCCCTATCTTGATGTTATTTTTTTCTGTGCAAGGGCCTCCCTTAGTATGTACTACTGCAGCAGTTCTGACCCACGGCTCTCTTGACTCTACTGCTATGACTCCTATTTTTCCTGACCTAAGGACAAAGGATCAGCAATTTGCCAAAGAAATTAATTTTACAGACTTGTATCTCTTTTAGCTTCTTCCTTACCCTCTGAGCCCTATACACCAAGGAAACCTTGTAAGCATGCATGCAAGAGGAAGCACATTGTCTTTCCTCTAGGTCTCCTAATCCAGACACAGATGATGGAGAGAGAGAGAGGTGAATCACCATCTCTTGATAATCCCAAATTTGTGGAAATTCTAGAAGCCATGCAAAAATGAGGGAGGATGGCTCACCATCCTCCCTTAATCACTCAAGAAAGTTTACAGCAGGCTTTCCACTCTCTTCCTTTCACCTCCTGGGTCATGTCCCTGACAGACGAGATGATTTCTTTTGTAGTCAGGGAGTTGTGGAAAGATCTATTGTGGTGGCCACAACACTAAGAGACTGGATAGGATAGGCTACCTAAGGAATGGGACACCATGGTTCAGGTCCTTGTAATAGAGTCTGTAGTCTGTGAGATGACCCCTGAGGAGGAGCCATGCTACCCAAAGCCCATTGAGCCACCTCCAACAAGGACTCTGGGGCACTGGACTCCTAAGGGAGTCATGAACAATTTTTTTCAGGGTGTTTAGTTATCCTTCCCATATGTTGCACTTTCAATGTGATTATACTTTTTGTAACAGCAATGGGTAAAAAGCATAATATACATAATTTGCCAGTGAGTTGCTTTATTTTATTTATTTATTTAACATTTGTTGACCGGGAAAGTCCGACTAGGTTCCACAGATCCTGTTTTCAGTGGAGGCTCGGGGAGAAATGCTCCAGAAACATGTCTTTATTTCAATTATAAACAATAGATATGTTGAAATGAATCTCCATTAATGTTAATGGAGTTAATAGCAACAATACAATGAGTGCATTATTGAAATACTTAAAGATAAACCAAGGAGATATTGCATTATTACAGGTACTCTATTTAGTAAAAGAAGATATACATTTATTAAATAATGTTGGTTATGAGGTTATTGTTTCCTCTTTCTTTAAAAAGTCTTATATATGCTCACCTCCTTAGAGCTCATCAGTTCTTTACTACATTGGTTCCATAGCTATCTCTCGAATACAGCACAAACAGAGATATGGAAAACGATTTCTACACCTTCTTACCTGTAAATATTGACGTCTCACAAGGATCTGTACTAGGGACCATACTTTTTAACATATTCATCAGTGAACTCTACACTGCTACAAGAATGCTACCTTAAGTCAGTAAGCTGATGACTCGGCCCTAATCTGTTCTGCCAGATCTCTCTGTAAACTCCAAGACCTTAAACAGCAATCCATCTTATCTATCGAAACATGGTTAAATAATTCAGAACTGTTACTAAATCCTAAAAAAAAATACTGCTTTTTTACCCAAAAACTCATCTATTCCAGAACATTATTCACTATCATCTCTGCGTACAACACAGTTATAGAACAAGTAAACAGCACAGAAATTACTGTGGGTCATCACAGATGACCCATTGAAATTCAACCAACATGTATTATGCATAGTCAAAAAAAAAACTCTTCAAAAACTAGGTACATTATACAGAGTAAAAACCTTCCTCACTGACATGGCTAGAAGATGCATGGCCTGTACTTTCTTACTGCCATCTCTTCCCTATGCTGCCCCAATCTTCACTAACCTTCAAGTTTCACAATTGTCCAAATTTGAGCAATGTTATAATAAAATAGCCAAATCTGCAGTATACTATAACAACAGAACACACCACTATCCAGTCCTCAGAGAACCAAACTAATTAGAACCACCATATCACCTAGCTCTTTCTCAGCTAAGTACAACACACAGACTTTTCTATAAACCAGATTCCTCAATAGAAGTTTATGCTGTAGAGAAAAATCACTCAATTATTATAACCAAATCATCTAATACTGCAGGCGACTGTCCATATTCAGATAGTGTAGTTAAACTGTGGAATTTATAAAAGCAAAACAGTCCATCTACTATGGTCCAGAACTTAAACTTATATTTTTAATAAATAAAATAAATACAAATGAATAAGCGCTTTCAGGTTAAAGCAAACCCTTCATCAGATCTAATAAAACAGACATCATGCAGCACTATTTAAACTAAAAACATCCAATCACAGTTCAGGTAAAACACAAGGGTGATTGGGTGTTTTTTGTTCCCCCAAAGTTTACATAGACTAGCTAACAGAAGTAAAATATTAAGTAGGAAAGCTTAAATTAATATTATTATAAATCCAATTAACTAAGAAGAGAACTTCAGACATTGAGAATTGCTTTCCATACACAGAGAAGCTAAACAGGAATTAAATATATCAGTTGAAGATGATATTTTAGATGAGTGTCTGAAGAAGCATATTATAACCAGACCTAAAGAAGACGAAACAGAAAGAATTCCAAGCCTATAGCTTTAAAGGACCTGCATGTGTGATTAAGGAACGTACAGGTGGTAAAGCACTGGGTCTAGATCACCTATATAAAGTTCTGCCTTCAGATGTACACTTAATTAAGAGAAGGAAAGGGGTGTGGTATTTTCATTTAAACCAGTCCCCTCATTAAATGTGGATATGTATGTCAATTCTATCTACAGCAATTAAAGAGACTATTGATAGAGCTATTAACAAATATCAGACAAGATTTAGTATTACTAGACTTACATATGACAATATTAAAAAGATAATTACTGGTTTAAATGTAACTGAAAATCAAAATAAAGCACTAACATTAATTAGGCTGGATATCGAAAGGGCATTTGATTCAGTGGATTGGAAATACCTATTCCAAACTTAGTAGGCTGTTCTCTTCCATCCTGTGGCTGTCTCTTGTGGCACCATATTCTTCTACTTGAATTTGGTCATTAGGGCTGCTGTGTGGACTTTGTACCTCTGCTCCATGTGGCTGGCCTCCTGCCTACAGTCTTTTATTATAAATTAACAGTTTCCTACATATGTAATACAAAGAACCAAAGTCAAATGGCAAATGACAATAAAAAACTATTTCTCCTAGCATTTTGGCAAAATCTTTGTAGGAGTATAAAAATCCAGCAATGCACACAACTACTTTTAAAACCACAAGTAAAAACAATTAACCAGTAGTGGGTTAATATTAACTAATACATAAAGTAAAAAGATTTCCAATTACATTCAACAATTAAACTTTTAGATGTTGGTGTATCATGTTTTAAAATATAAACACAATCTTCATCCAAAAGTACATAGTATTAAGTATTTTTTTATTTTTTTATTTAAGTAAAACAATGGAAAAGTTTAAAGTAAGAATCCAGGAACGTATTAGTGGTATTAAATGGAGAAAAACAGAGAGTCCTATTGCTTTGAATTTTTTTACAGTACCATGCTAGAGACAGTACTGGGCTGAGAAAGACACACAGTACATGAGAAAGTTAAGTTAAATGAGAGATGAATAAAAATTAAAATATATACTTTTCTATAAGGGTCTGTTTATATTTTGATGCCCCTTAATGTCTGGTGTATTATATCAGTTCAAACAGCAACAAAAGCTTAAGTTACATTTCCTGGTGTACAAATACCCATAATTTAAGAACTGAGTATTTTTTTTTACATTAAAAGCAGTACATTTACAAGACATACAGCATATTCATCATTATTTAATATATAATATGTCACACTATAGAGGGTTAAGGGCAGGGTTAGAGTTTGCCCACTGGCACCACCTTGGTATATACATTCTACCTCTAACCCTCCCCTACCCTATCCATAACCCTACCCATTAAAACAGACAGGCTCAGACACACACACACACACACACACACACACACACACACACACACACACACACACACACACACACACACACACACACATATATACATACACCCTGCTAATTATATATGCTAACTCTGAGGTTGTACAACAGTGGGGTAAAGGCAAATTCCCTTAACCCACTGCAGTGCGGTTGAATGCAAAAGGCTGCCAGTAGAAACTCCATTTAACAGAACATTCACTGACATGAGCATTTTTTTACAGCAGTAACAACTGTTCACTCGTGAGTGTTCATTCTTGCAGCTACAACCACACGCACACACACACACACAAACCCACTTACCTGTTATGGTAATGCATGCATCAACCAAAACAAATGTTGAATAAACTGAACGGTTGAACAAATGCCACTGCAGGTCATTTTGTTGTGCACATGAAGAGGACTTGTATATCTATAGCTGTATATCTTTATATATCTATATCTATTTCTATCTATCTATCTATCTATCTATTTATCATCTATCTATCTATCTATCTATCTATCTATCTATCTATCTATCTATATCTATATCTATATCTATATCTATATCTATATCTATATATCTCAACAATGCATGCTAACCCTAACACTGCCCCCATCCCACCCTTAATCCCACATCATATCTATGATGACCCACCACTGGACCAGAAATCAATGAGCTCAATCCTCACAACTTGCTCCAGTGGGGGAAGTACACTGGGGGGATGACAAGTACACACACAGTATTTCCAGATGCAGCTCTCTCTGCATCAAGTGAAACTTCCCTTAAGAACACACAGAGACCACAGTCAGTCCAGAGATGGTTTATCCCTCTTTCTCCAGATCCCCAATAAGACTCCCCACTGGCACAACTATAGAATTGAGATCTCAGCTGAATGACCAAGCCAAGACCCCCAGCACCCTCTCTGTCCAACCACTGCTTCATGTCCTTGCTCAAGTAGCTGACACACACACACTTAGAGGTTTGATTTACACACACACACACACACACACACACACACACACACACACACACACACACACACACACACACACACACACACACACACACACACACACACACAGGTTTACTAGATATGCGCTCTTTTGCCCAGACTATAAGGTAGCTATCACTGCCACCAGCCAAATCCTTATCAGCTACTTTAAGGCCCTTAGCAAAGGGTGTCCAATCTTACTGTGTAATATTAAAATTAATACAAATGGTAGTTTGACCAAGAGCAAGGATATTAGGAGTGTCCCACACAGTGTCACCAAATAAATATGCAAGTACTCTTAAAACTTAAAAATCTCTACAAAGATCAGCCACAATGAAAAGTTTAAATATATTTAATAATAAATAATAAAAGAACAAGAAAATCCTCAGTATATACTCACAGTGACATTGGCGTTCAAAACCACAGGAAATATTTAAAACAACATTGTAGGATAGCCTCAAATAAATAAAGAAAAATATCTAAACTAAGCATCACTATATTCCTGACTAAATCTAATCTTGCTGCATTAAAAACTGAAAGATATCATCTTTTATTGCATAGCCTATAAAGTAATCTAATTTCAACTATTTTTCTGAAGTTTTGCTGAACTGAAGTTAACCTCCTGTGATCCAGTTTCCACTGTTAAAATATATATATTTAAACAGTTACAGTAGTGCATGTACATTTCTGTTCTATTCCAGTAGGGCACACTGTGGATACTTTTCAAGCACTTTGCAAAAACTTTTTTCAACACACGTATATACACATAACATACAGTTACAATGCAGTTGTAACGCAAGCATCTTATATAAATCATGCTGATATTCACAAATGACATATAATTATTTACTAAATTCCTGATAACTGTGCTGGCAGTATCTCCTTTTATCACACTTCTTCCCCCCTCGAAGACTCAAGTTAGTTTTTCAAGTGACCCTTGAGAAACGTTGCTTGAGAGGGATGAGCCTATCTGGGAATACATTACCCCATACCCTATCTTGAGAGCCCATCTGCATTGGCATTGCTAACCCCACTGCGGTGCTGCACTATAATATCTTATGCCTGCAACCCTAGGATCCACCTAAGTAGCTTAGCATTTTTCTGGCTGGCTTGATGTAGCCATGTTAAGGGATTGTGGTCTGTAACTAAAGTGAATTTCCTTCCATACAGCTAAGGCTCAAGTTTCTGCAGTGCCCACACTATGGCTAGATACTCCTTTTCTACAGCTGCATAGCATTTCTCCCTGGGTTGGAGCCTATGGATGAGATATACCACTGGGTGCTCTTCTCCCATTGAAGAAACTTGGCTGAGTACAACCCCAACCCCATGGTTTGAAGCATCAATCTGCACACAAATTATTTGCTGTAATCTGGACTGGCTAACACAGAGGGTCATCACAAAGTTCCTTTAAGCTTCTGAATGCCTGCTGACATGCTGGGGTCCACACTACCTTATCTGACCTGTTTTTCCTTGTCATGTGTGTGAGGGGAGCAACTATGGTACTATAATTGGGGACAAACTTTCTGTAGTACCCTGCTGTCCCTAAGATTGATCTCACCTGCTTTTTGGTAACAGAGACAGGCCATGGCTGAATGTCTTCCACTTTGTCACATTCTGGTCTGATCTTATCACTCCCCACTGTATGTCCCAGGTAGGAGACCTCTGCCATACCCACTTGACACTTACTGGGCTTAATAGTCAACCCTGCCCTCTATAGTCTACCCAGCACCTCCCTGACATCCTGAAGGTGCTCTTCCCAGGAATGGCTGTAGATGGCAATATCATCCAGGTAAGCAAGGGCAGAATCTCCTGCTCCTGGTAGGATATGATCTACCAGCCTCTGGAAAGTCACTGGGGCATTTTTTATCGCAAAGGGTATTTTTGTGAACTCATACAAGCTGAAAGGAGTCACAAAGGCTGACCTCTCTCTAGTGGCGGGAGTCAAGGGCACCTACCAGTAGCCCTTGGCAAAATCAATAGTGGTATGATACTTAGCCCCACCCAGCTGCTCTAGGGCTTCATCTGTCCTAAGCATGGGGTAAGCATCTGTCCCTGTGTGACTATTTAATTTCCTGTAGTCCACACAGAACCTGGTTCTGCCATCCTACTTTGGTACCAGCACCACTGGGGAGGCCCAGGGACTGCTGGACTCCTGGATTACCCCCAGTTCCAACATTTCCTCTATCCCCTCCCTAAGAGTCTGTTTGACTCTCTCAGGCACCCTATAAGGAGCCTGCTTAATAGGCCTTTGGTGTCCTGTATCTACATGGTGCTGAACCAGGTGGGTACACCCTGGCTTCCCAGTGAACATGTCCCCAAACTCCTGTAACACTGCTCATATTTTTCGAACTTGGGTAGGGGATAGCTATTAGGACATTGCTACCCCTTCCACTGAGGTGTCAGTCTGAGCCTCACTGAGGAGATCAGTCACCAGATCCCCCCAGACTCCTCCTGACATCCACTGCAAATACTCAGCACAAGGGCCTCTCTATCATGGTAAGGTTTCATCATGCTAACATGGTACAATTTGTGCCCCTGCCTCCTGCCTAGCAGCTCTACCATGTAGGTAACATCACGCACCTTCCTTACCACCTTGAAGGGTCCCTCCCAAGCTGCCTGCAGTTTCTTCTGTCTGACAGGAATGAGAACCGTAACTAACTGCCCCACGCCATACTCTCTAGCTTAAGCATTCTGGTCATACTAGCCCTTTTTCTGCTGTTGGGCTTCTGCCAGGTTCTCCTGGGCCTAGCAGTTCCCTGAGCCTTGTGCTGAGATTTAGGACTTATGCTACAACAGACTCCTTGTGGGATTCACACTCACCCTCCCACTCATCATGAATCATATCTAGAGGTCCCCTCACCCTATGACCACACCGCAACTCAAACGGTGAAAAAACTGTGGATTCTTGAGGCACCTCTCTGTAAGTAAACAACAGATGGGGCAAATATTTGTCACACTCCCTCTTGAACTGGTCTGCAAATGCCCATAGCATGGTCTTTAGTGTAGCGTTTAACCTCTCAAGAAGACCATAGGTCTGGTGATGGTAGGGGGTGGTCTTTAGGTGTTTTACTCCACAGTGCATTCACAGACAAGCCAGAAGGTCTGACATGAAATTGGAACCTCTGTCAGTCAGTATTTCTTTTTTGAAACCTAACCTGCTGAAAATCTCTAACAAAGCATTTGCCACCTTTTCTGCCTGAATGGAGGACTGGGCCACCACTTCAGGGTATCTGGTAGCATAATCTACTACAACTAGGATATACTTCTTCCCTGTGGAACTTGGGGTACTCAGAGGCCCCGCAATATCCATAGCTACCCTCTGAAATGGCTCCTGAATCACAGGCAAAGGCACTAAAGGAGCTTTGACCTTGTCTTCTGCCTTGCCTACCTTTTGGCACTGCTCACAGGTCCTGCAGTACCCTGTTACATTTCTGGAAATCCCAGGCCAATAAAAGTTCTGCATAATATGCCTCTTTGTATGCTTTATGCCCATATGGCTTGTAAAGAGAATGTGATGGGCTATGGCTAGAAGTGCCAGATGATAGGGTCTGGGCACTACCGACTGCTGTATTCCCTCATCCTCTAGCCCTCCCTCAGGGATCCATTCTCTGTACAGTAACCTTTGTTCCAGTATAGAGATTCGTCCTTTCTTTGAGAATCAGATGCCTCACTGGCTAACTCCCTCAAGCCTTGTAATGTAGGGTCTGAGAGCTGAGTCTGTCTCAACTCGCTCTTTGTCACCATTTCCAGGTTCCCTTCCACAGGAAGTCTGATATCCTCTGACATTGGTGCCTCACTTTCAGCCTGCGTACTACTACTCACTTCTGCCCTTGCAGTCACTCTGTCCAAGGGAACATCAGTACCCACAAGCAGCTGTGGCTCACCTTCAGCCTCAGTGCTAGAGGGTAACTCCTTCTCTGAAGTAACCACCTCACCATTCCTGGCTTCAAGTGTGTGGTCTGTCTGGATCTGCCCCAGGCTACTAGACACACATGCTTGTCTCCAAGCCTGACTGCATGTAACTGCATGCACACAAAGTACTGCATTATCAAAATCATTCCCTATCAGGACATCTGCAGGGATATGCTCAAACACATCTAATTGCTTGCTTTCTTTTCCACTCTCCCAGTCAAGGTGAACCCTAGCCAAAGTTATTTGGAATGGGGACCCTCCTAAAGCTCTAACTGGAGTAGACTGACCTAGCAAGTAATGCTCTTCTTAGCCATTGCAGGCTTCACAATGGTTAGGTCAGAGGCTGTGTCTCTCTTAGCAATGACCTGTTTCCCATCTACTAAGATAGGATATAACCTCTTGTGGTAGTTTGGTACCCTTGTTGTCTCCAGATAACTTACTGCTGGCATTCTATCATTCCCCCTTAGTTGCTCTCCCACCTTTTGTTCCCCACCTTGCCTCCATGAGCATATATATGGTACATGGCACCACAGGTTACATTTAAAACATTTTATCCTTGATCCTGGCTGTGTACCTAAACTAGTGGCTTCCTCTACTACTGGCAGACTCTTTTGGGGCAGTTTAGGCTGCCCTCCATGGGTTTTCTTAGACCCATGTGTTGCACTGGGTACCCCTTTCCTGTGCAGTGATACCCTGCTTGCTAGGTATAGGTCTCCCTTCTTCCTCAACTCATATGCTGTATTACATTTCCTATCTGCCAACTAGATTCTCATGTCTTCAGGCAAAGTGCTAAGGGCTTGTTCCCTCACCAAAATGTCTGCCAGTCCTTCAAAAGTGGTGACCTGACACTCACTCACCCACCTATGAAAATAAGTGTTTAGTTCAGCAATATATTCGCACATACTTTCATCTGCCTTGCGTCTATGCTCACAAAACTTTTTTCTTTAATCTTCAGGTGTTAACTTAAAACACTCTAATAACCGATTTTAACAGTATTATAATTTAAGCCATCAGTATCAGACAATTTGGAAGCAGCAGTTACAGCTTTACCATGGAGTAAGGGGGTCTGGAACTGTACCCAGAGCCCTTGGTCAACATTATACTGTTTACATACCCTTTCAAACATATGAATAAAACTATAATAATTATCACTCTCTGTAAATTGTGGAAGTTATGGGGTTCAGTTATTCCCTTCCCCATTACCTCCATGACCATGGCGAAGAGTCAGCATCTCCTTTTCATGTTGCCTCTGCCTCTCATTTTCTTCAGCTTCTAGATGTCTCAGTCTCTCTGCTGCTTCTAATTCCATTTGTTTCTCCTGTCGCCAACTCTCATTTTCTTCAGCCTCCAAACACCACATTCTATCTGCTGATTCTATTTCCAAACATTTGGCCTCTAGTTCAAGTCTCTTTAACTCCAGATGGATTTTTATGTCCTCTTAGGCAAAATTGAACTGTCCACTTTCTGAGAGTTGTACATCCCCAATGCCAGTCTGGTTGTCTTCCTGGTTGCTGGTCTGTGATGCAGCTGTGACTAAGGATGCAATAATTTCTGCTTTAGTCAGGATGGCATGCACCAATACTTTGTCTTGGCACATCTCAGCCACCTGGCTCCTTGTCAGCTTGCCATACACCACTGCTGACATACTTGCCTGCTCTTCTTGACTCACTAAGCTAAGAAAAAAATAAGTAAAACAATTGTGATATGAAACTCTGAATGCCTTCCATGTGGCTGCTTGAGAATACAAACATATTCTTTAGTGACCACAGTTTGCAAGCTACAAGAGTTCAATATCCACACCACTAAATCCCAGTATGTGATGTGGTGATCCCACCATTGCAACCAATAAATATGATGACCCACCACTGGACCAGTAAACAAGGAGCCTCAGTCCTCATGACTGGAACCAGTGAGGGAAGTACACTGGGAGGATGACAACTGCACACACAGTATTTCCAGATGCAGCTCTCTGCATCAAGTGCAGTTTCCATTAAGAGCACACAGAGACCACAGTCAGTCTGGGGCTGGTTTCTCCCTCTTTCTCCAGATCCCCAGTAAGACTCCCCACTGGCACAGATATAGAGTTGAGATCTCAGCTGAATGGCTAAGCCAAGACCTCCAGCACCCTCTCTCTGCAACCAGTGCTTCGTGTCCCTGCCCAAGTAGCTCTCACACACACACACGCACACACACACACACACACACACACACACACACACACACACACACACACACACACACACACACACACACACACACACACACACACACACACACACACACACACACACACACACACACACACACACACCTGGGAAAGGCTGGCACAGGTTTACTAGCTATGCCTCCCTTCTGCCCAGACTATAAGGTAGTTATCACTGCCACCAACCAACTCCTTATCAGCTGCTTAAAGGCCCTTAACAAAGGATGTCCCATCCTGCTGTGTTGTTGTTGTGTCTTTCAGCTTTTCCCGGTTAGGGGTCACCACAGAGGAACTCCGGTCCACTAATGATTGGTATTTGATTTTTACATGCCGTGTTACCAGCCCTGATGCACAACCTTCAACGAAGGTATGCCCATTCATGCATGTCTCCACACAGAAGAAGCTCGAGCTGAGAATCGAATCGGACAGTGTCTTATTGTGAGGCGGTAAAACCCCTAAATCACCTCTTTTGTCACCAAATGGAATTCTGTCCACTACAATAAACAGAAATCTCTCAAAACTAGGGCAACTCAGACTATGCACACACAAGGAACTGCCAGCTCCCCTGCTCCCGATGTCTCCCAGGTGCTCCAGGACTCTGAACCCCAACCCTCCTGCTGCCTTCCCAACATAGAAAGCAGAATAGCTCAGACATGTAGCAATGTACACCACCATCCCAGCACCACAGCCACAGAATCCAGGACACCCAACAGTTCCATAGAAGCCTTGAACTGCCACATAAGGGCCATCACCAATAAACTTACACACACTACAAACTCCACATCTACCCATCCTGGAGCTCCCACATGTCTCAATGCCTGGTTCAGCCTCCATCAATTCCCCAAGGTTCCTACCCCCACCATATGCAAAAGCTGGGGTGTCACCCACAATACCCACAGCATCACTGTCAAAAGAACCCCGCCAAGCATCCCCAACAATTCCAATAACTTGTCCCGCCTGCCCATTACACGGCAAAATCACAGCCCACTTCCCGTGCCGTGCATGGGACTCCGAAGCCAACTCATCCCCCCCCCAGAACCCCCCCCACCAACCCCCCATATAAAATAGGTTCAAAAGATGCAATTCTCCCAGTCTCCACCTCTCCTCTAACTCTGGACAAAACCTCCCATGGACAACCCATTTCTGCAAACACAGCAGTCAAGCTGGTCATCTCAATGCCCAGCCGCCCATCCTCACCAATCAGCCTGGACAATCCAACCACCTGGCCCCCGACCAAGCTCCTCCCAATACAATCCTGCTGTGTAATATTAAAATTAATACAAATGGTAGTTTGACCAAGAGCAAGGCACCAAATAAATATATAAGTACTCTTAAACTTAAATATCTCTACAAAGATCAGCCACAATGAAAGGTTTAAATATATTTAATAATAAATAATAAAAGAACAAGAAAATCCTCAGTTTATATTCACAGTGATACCACAGTTGAAAACCACAGGAAATATTTAAAGCAACATTGTAGGACAGTCTCAAATAAATAAAGAAAAATATCTAAACTAAGCGTCACTATATTCCTGATTGAATCTAAGAGAATTACTATACACAAGTTAACTTACTTGTGGTGAATGGATCTTGTAGTTGTTGTCAGGTCCAAAACAGAATGCTGTGTCTCTCTAAGAGAGTTCTCAAATTAATATCTCAAGTATTACTGCTGGGATAGCTTGCAAAATTACATCATTTCTTGTCATCTGACTATCTCAATTGAAACCCCCACTCCTGGAAGCTAGCAGTATTTAGTATCTATTTGTGAAAATACAGATCTTTGGCAGATGCTGGAAGTCATAAAACAATTGCATTTCTTCATGCTTTCAAGACTAGTAATTGCTGCACACTAAAGAAAACACAGAAAGTTTCCTAATTTTAGACAACTGTGTCTCCTTGCTGCATTGAAAATTGAAAGTTATTCAGCTATTTTTCTGAAGTTTTGCTGGACGCAAGTTAACCTCCTGTGTTCCAATTTCTACTGTTAATATATATATATATATATATATATATATATATATATATATATATATATATATATATATATATATACTGCGGTGGTGGTGCTGCGGTAGCATTGTCACCTCACAGTAAGACGTTGTCCTGTTCGATTCTTAGCTAAAGCGTCTTCTGTGTAGAGACATGCGTGAATGGGCGTACCTTCATTGAAGGTTGTGCATCAGGGCTGGCAACTCGGCACGTAAAAATCTACTGCCAATCATTAGCGGACCGGAGTTCTGCTGTGGCGACCCTAACTGGGAAAAGCCGTAAGACACAACAGTGCCTGATGAAATCTATGGACAGTAGATGAAAGCGCTCAGCCTGTTTTTATTGTACAACAATATTAAATTAGATTTTAACCAGTTGGAACGTGACACTTATTTATCTTGGAACCATTTGCTTGTTTTATTCATCTGGTAAGAGAATTACAATACTATAGAAACTTACTTCATTAGAGCACGGTAGATGTGGTGAATGGATCTTCTAGTTGTTGTCAGATCCAAGACAGAATGCAGAATGCATTGTCTCACTAAGAGTCTTCTCAAATTAATATCTCAAACATTACTGCTGGTACAGCTTGCAGAATGACGTAATTTCTTGATCATCTGACTCCTAGTTCCCGTGCCAAACAACCATTGATAAAGCTGGCAGTATTTAGCATCTACCTGTAAAAATATACAGACAAGGGCTTCTCCTCCGATCTCTGGCAGATGCTGGAAGTCATAAAACAATTTCATACCGTCATGCTTTCAAGACTAGTAGTTACTTCATCCTAAAGACAATACAGAAAGCTTCCTAGTACAGACATTGTGTCTCTTGCTGTATTGAAAACTGAAATATACCATCTTTTATGGCCTAGCCCTAAAGTAATTTAATTTCAGTTATTTTTCTGAAGTTAACCTCCTGTATTCCAGTTTCTACTGTTAAAATATATACATTTAAACAGTTACAATAGTGCACATACATTTCTGTTCTCTTCCAGTAGAGCACACTGTGGCTACATTTCAACCAGCATTCCGCAAATATCCTTTTCAACACAAGTGTCTGTACAAGCAGTTTGATATACACATGACCTACAGTTCTAATATATTTGTAACACAAGCATCTTGTATAAATCATTTCAATATTCACCAGTGACATAAAATTATTTACAAAATTCTAGCTAGCTGGGCTGGCAGTATCTCCTTTCATCACAATTCTAATGCAAGCTTCCTACTATTAAGTGACATCCAAGCAAAATTACAAGCCCCCCCTACCCTGAGCACACTGCTGCCTACATGGAGTTGTTCATGAAAGCATTATACAGTCATGTTAATGGCTGCAAAGAGACAGCTGTACCTACCCAGAATAAGTGCAAGACAAATTTAAAAAATATGCTGCCCTGGTGGAATCACTACATCAATAGGTTATGTAACAAAGGAAGAAAATCATGGCAAAAATTAGGAAGTGTAAGGCTCAGAAAGGTAAAATACACCCTCATCAATCTAAGCAAGCATCTCAAGGAGCTAATCAAATCTAACAAAGCCAAATTAGAGGTAAAAATAGCCTCCCATGCCACGGACAATCACAATGCATTCTTCAGCTACATCTGCAACCACAAAGGCAATATACAACAATGTGCTGAATTAACTGAAATTGAAGCCACCTATACTGAGCGATAAGATATAGAAAATCTGCTGGTCATCAAATTTAGCACCAGATTTTACCCACCCTCACCCTCCAAACACCCCTCAATGAAAGACCTTCAAGTATAACTTTGCCAACTAACACTAGGGAACAAGTTCTGAGTACATTTCTAAAGCCAGGAAGGCTGCATTGATAGGATCCAATAACATTCCAGGATGCTTCCTTACCAGCATGAAACATGATATATCAGGACCACTAGAATCACTGTTTAACCATAGCCTCCAGAAAGACATCATGCCAAGTGAATAGAAGACTGCAACTTTTATCATTCATGGATGGGTCATCTATGGACCCAGGTAAGTACAGGCCCATTAGTCGGACTAGTCTCATATGCAAAGCCATTTAAAGAATTATAATGGAAATGATAAACAAGGACATAAAAACCTTCATACACTGCATTCAACCCAGTTTTCTTTTTTCAAGGGCAGGTCATACACACTCAACCTGGTAGACTTCTTTGAGAAGGTCATCACAGTAATGGACGAGGTCAAAGCAGTACATACTGGCTACCTTGACTTGCCCAAAACATTCAATGCAATACCTCCACTCAGGCATTGTAGACAAACTCACAAAATTATGTATAAACTCCCATGTCACCTTCTCGATAACCTGCCGACTCAAAGATAAGATCCAAGAAATTAGGAGAGAGAGGAGTCTACCTCTATAAAAAGGCCAGTCACTAGCAGAGTTCCTTAAGGGTTAGTGCTGGGACTGTTCCTTTAGCATCTACTTTTCAAAATTCAAGGTCAAAATCAAGGATCTCTGATTGACCAAGTTTTCAGATAATTGCAAACTAGGCACAGTCATACAATCCCCCAAAGACAGAAATACCTTCCAGGAAAAGCTGACACAGACCAGTAACTGGTGCCAGAACCAGAATTTAAAACTTAGTGCCATGAAATGCATAATAGTATCCTTTGGGAAGACAACTACTCCTGGAAATGACCACACATCTAAGACTAGACCCAGTGGCCAGTGATTTGGGAATGCATATTGACAGTAACCTGGTCTCTGATCATCATGTGCCTATGGTGGTAAGGATATCATTCTTTGTTGAGTAACTTGTAAGCAAGGGTACAGTATCTAGATCCAAGGTTGTCATTGTTCCACTGTACTCAGCTCTCATTAGACCAATCAATAAGTACAGTATCCCTTTAAGTATAAATCTGACCAGACATATATAACAACTGGACTATCCACTGTGGTTCCTCATAAAAAGAATATAGGGTGTAAACAGCATTTCCTATCCAGACTGCCTCAAATCTCTGTCTCTGTACTCAGTCTCCTGCAGCTTGCTGAGTAGTGATCTACGCCTGTCCTGTGAGCCATCTCTAAAGAACCTGTTGCACATCTGCAAAACAAATAGCATCAGAATGACCATATCTAGGGACCTAAACCTTGTCTGCAACATAAATAGGGCATGCTGGAGGGACAGGCATGTGTCTCACAGACTACACAGTTCTTCCGTAATCCAATTAAAGTATAACCTGGAGTAGTGGATGGGGAACTATAAATTTATCCCTGGTCTGGCACCATGTCTCTGTTGGACAGAAACAGCCTGTAAATGCTTGACCACCCATGCCCAAACTACATATGTGCCATAAAATAACCCTAGGAAATCAAAACTAGTCAGATAAATTTGGGAAGCATACCCAGTCTTAAAAATGTCCAATGAAGTCATTAGCCTAGTAATCACCTACTAACAAAGAAGAGGTTCTGCCTTTCTCTAATGATGCAAATTTAGGTGCAAGAGTGGAGAATGGGGTGGAAAGTCTAAAGAAGGATTTAGAAATGCTGACCAAGTGAGCAGAATGGTTGCATTTAAAGTTTATTGGAGTTTCTTTTAATTGTCCAAGATGTGATTAATGGTTTGAGAATGTTCTGTCAGCATTAACTGTCAAGTTGTCTTACTTTGTCATTAGTCAGTGTTCATGGTCTGATTACATCTGCTTTTGCTACACAGTGTATTTTTAAATATAAATATCAGTGTTCTTCCTTTGTTCTGGAAGATTCAAGCAATCTTACTTGGTCTCCCACAGTCTTGTGTAATAAAGAGCTTCCTACATAAATGTCTGAATTTGTAATGCCGAGTCCCAAAATGCTGAAAAAAAAGACAAACATACAAGAAAAGAGTGAACATCAAACACTGCTCTTCTTTAAATTCTCCATTAAACTTTCTTATTGCAGGGTGCAAGCCATCTACACTCCCTTAACATTTATATACCAATTATGAGATTGCCCTACCTTGGAGAAAAGGGAATATTCTGAAAAATGGCAGTCTTGGACTTAGTATATGTAAGTCTGGATTTTCTGTCATTTGGTCTCCATATTTCAAATAGTTACCATAATAAAGAAGTGTTTGCTTTATTGATTCCAGCGTTTTGTATAGCTGATGCATGCAACTCGGTCAAATCCATTTGGAACTGCTGTAGCAGGGACTACCTTTCTGAGCCCAAAAAGCAGCTTTTTGTCCAGTGTTTTTCCTTCCTTTACAGACTCTCGCTGCTCTATTCCCTCAGTACCAGCAGAACATAACATTTCTACAGGTACATGTTTGGGAATTGTTGTCTTATTTGTATGAAAGTGAATTTTGGTAATGTATTATTCTGATTTTGAAATGGCTGCACATGTGGGAATACTAAAAGAACAAGAGACTGGAACTGCGGCTAGGCATATGTACAAGCATTTTGGAGTAGAAAGCTCTGCCTTCTTAGACAAATGATCTGAGTGCACTAAAAAATGACAGTGCACTCAAATTTCCTGTAGGAAGATCCTTTAGTGAAGATGTCTAGGATATTCTTAAGGGAAAAAAATGAAAGAAAATGGAGAAAAAGTGCCTATTGATGCTGGGCATCCTTTAGTGACTGGTAGGAAGAAAGTTAGAATAACGATAAAGAATTTGTTGTAGAAAGTCTGAAATTTAATGCTAATAAGCTTAGACACTCATAGAAGATGTAATATTTTACAAAGTGGCTCCAAGCGTTTTTTGATTGGCCTGGAGAGTTTAGCCTTTTAAAGAGTTAATACGACTAAAGGTGTTCCATCAAATTTTTCTGATGATAATTGTCACCCACTAGCATCAGCTCCATTGCCCTCACCGTATCCTTCATTCTCAGTTAGAATATGGTCTCCCTCTTATAATTTCTGCATCTAAAACAAACACCATTACCATCTAATCTATCTCTAACAACATTAGTTAGTTCATTTCCCTCTCCTCTAGGAGACCACTGCTTGACCACTGAAAAGGAAAATGGCTCTTAATTACACACAAAGAGCTGGCCTCCTTTTTGTCTTACAGTTATTCAAAATAATGGTCAGTCAGTCAGTCTTCTACGTCCAAACTTCTTTGTGCAAATCAGTTCTCTTCAGTCCTATCCCCAGAAATGGTGGTCTCTCTCTCTCTCTCTCTCTCTCTCTCTCTCTCTCATTTTACCTTAAAGACATCACCTCATAATGCAAATTTTGCTCACAGCTTTTGAAGCACCTTAAAAAAGCAAAGTGCAAATGTTCTCAGTCAGGTCACATAGTCTGATTACTCTGTTGTTTTCATTCTCTCTCAGTTTACTTCCATAACTCTTCCAATTCCTCCTGGAAATTCATATTCTGATAGTTTGCATGATTGCTGCTTGCTTCCTGTACTTGTAAATATTATATATATTGACTTTCCTCATTATTTATTGATTATGTAGTCTTACTACAACAGTAAAACATTATTTATTGATTATGTAGTCTTACTACAACAGTAAAACATTATTTATTGATTATGTAGTCTTACTGCAACAGTAAAACATTATTTATTGATTATGTAGTCTTACTACAACAGTAAAACATTATTTATTGATTATGTAGTCTTACTACAACAGTAAAACATTACTTATTGATTATGTAGTCTTACTACAACAGTAAAACATTACTTATTGATTATGTAGTCTTACTACAACAGTAAAACATTACTTATTGATTATGTAGTCTTACTACAACAGTAAAACATTACTTATTGATTATGTAGTCTTACTACAACAGTAAAACATTACTTATTGATTATGTAGTCTTACTACAACAGTAAAACATTATTTATTGATTATGTAGTCTTACTACAACAGTAAAACATTATTTATTGATTATGTAGTCTTACTACAACAGTAAAACATTATTTATTAATTATGTAGTCTTACTACAACAGTAAAACATTACTTATTGATTATGTAGTCTTACTACAACAGTAAAACATTACTTATTGATTATGTAGTCTTACTACAACAGTAAAACATATTGATTATGTAGTCTTACTACAACAGTAAAACATTATTTATTGATTATGTAGTCTTACTACAACAGTAAAACATTACTTATTGATTATGTAGTCTTACTACAACAGTAAAACATTCTACATATATGTTTACTTATTTTTAGTGCAACTGCAAATGTATTTACATTGTCTTTTACCCTTTTTTCCAGGCTGAGATTTGTCTTTTGTTAACAGTGTTCTATCCTGATTAACAAATGCAAATAAATAAATAAATATGATGATCACTTCAAAGATGTGCAACCTGACTACTAGGCATACTCCACCACCTGATGTACATAGGCAAAGTAGTACAAGTGACAGAGAGGAAGATAACATGACACCAGATGCTGACTTACGTGCAGTATCACCCTTAAAATCTTCTGAAAAATCAACTTCAGTATCTAAAAGGTAGTTTCATGTGTCAGACTCAGACCACACTTATCTTAAAAGAAACCAGCAAAAGATTGATATGATAATAATGTGTCTAGTAGGTTAATGTAAGAGAGTTTAAAAGAAGAGTTAAAAATATGACAAAAATGACTTTCAACAGGGGGAAAAAACTCAAGCAGGGATATTATAAAAGCAAAGTGTAAACATTGTAGAATTACTATTAGAAAACCAGATCTAGTAACACAATTCGCCTTAGTTGTAGATAGCTGGTGAAGAGAATAACATTGGCATCTAATCACTAGGCAAATGTTGGAGGATGTCTACTCCACTATTTCAGATTCATCATCTGAAGACAATGAATTAAAAAGCAAAATACTTAATTACGTCCACTAAGATAGATACCAACCCAGCAACAAGTCGGGGTAGCAACACTGTCCCTAATATTAATGTAGTATGCCCTTGCTTGGCAGTCTATTTTCAAACAATAACCAGACAATAAAGTAGATGTTCAGGAAATTTAATAATAAAGTTCTTTTGTCCCAAATCTTAATGGAGTCTGATAAGATTTGGGGCAAACGTGCTTACATATTAAGTTTTCTGTGCTGCAACTCTATTGTGTGATTTTGGATTTGGTTTTCTTCAGTCGCACATTATTGAGGTTCTTTTTATGGATCTTCAAACAATAGTTTACTATCTTCCCTCAGTAAGAAATCACGCTGTAAAATATGTTAAAATCTTTGAAAACCATGTTCAAATGCAAAATCACATATGCTGAAGATTTGCGAGCAGTTCTAAAAGTATCTCTTCCACCTGATATTTTCCAAAGGATATGGGAAACTTCCAAAACAGGAGAGGCAGGTGCAGGAAGACCAAATCACACTGATGATATTTTTAAAACCAAAAGACAATATTTAACAAATACCATTATGATACTTTTTCACCTGTGACCAACTGGTTGCATGTAAGAGCAGTGATACAGAGGGAAGATAAATTTTATAACACATAATTTGAATCTTTTTCTGTTCACTCTGAACTAAATGGGGGTGAGAAAACCAGCGGTCTGTCAACAGTCTTGCTGAGGAGCTACTACCTCAAATATAGGAACAAATTAAAAACCATGTACGTCAACTGGCCAGGCTTCGACAAGCATGACATAATCAACCAAACCCAATATGTTGGTGATCCCAAACATAAAGAGAAAAAGCAAAAGCAGGAATAAAACTAATGGATGTCCAGCTCCAGCAATTCAATGCAAATTCTTGAGGAAGGAGTAGAGGAGAGAGGAAGATGGGGAGGTAGCCAAAGACCCCCTCATCAAACACCTACACAGTACAATCAAGACATAGCACACCAAAATCAGACACAATTCTGTCTGGCCCAAGCCCCTATTAAATATGACCCAAATGCTAACCTTTACTTTAACTGTTTGCATGGAAGCTACTGACATGATAACTGCACCTTTTTTCAGGCAGTAGATCCACCTCCATATAATATAACTCCATTCACCCCTTTTCCAAGCCCTGAGGTAATCTGCAAAGCAGCAGCAAACTAAAACCTGGAGCACTCTCTTACATGCCTGTTAGCAAGACAAATAAGAATGTTCTAGACAGTAATCACAGCTTTTGCTTTTTCTCTTTTCGTTTGGGATCACCAAAATATTGGGTTTGGTTGATTATGGCATGTTTGTTGAAGCTTGGCCAGTTGATGCACATGGTTAATTGTAGATCAGTGGGTACATTTTGTACAAATAAAAGAACAACACACCTTATAGATATTGATGCTACTTGCTCAATGACACGGCTAAATGATGTTGCAAATCTCCCATTCTTCAAGAACAGTGTTAAAGGAATGGGATTCTTGAGGATTCTAATGGACTACCTTGAGACCATTCCAGTACCATTTAAATAGATCCTTTACAACATTACTCTGTGTTAAGTGCATTTGTTGTTGAAACTTCTGCCCCATTGAAGCCTTTCAGTAGACACCTTTTTATATAAGCTTAAATGTACCACTTATTGTACTCCTGAAAGAGTTATCATAACCATTCCTACCAACCCCTTCCTTTAGAACCACAAGCCTACTGTCTTGGAAATTGAACAGGTTCTTACCACTATAAATAATGAGACACTGCTTTCATCTGTTCAACCACAGCTTTGAACTTGTTATGACAATGAAGATGGTTTCATAAAAGAAGCCAGACATGTACAAGTTACTCTAAAGCCTATGAGCCTCTCCCACAAGTGTTACAATAACCTGTCTGTGTGGAGTCAGAAAAGGGAATTGAACCTATGTTGTTGTCACTGCTTTATCAAGGTGTAATAGTGTCAACCAAGAGTCCTTGCAGTATACCTATATTACTGGAGAAAAAACAGGTAATGATTTGAGATTCGAGAGAAATTAATGTAGTAGTCCTTCTGGTGGTAACACACCATGCCATCATCCTTAGTTTGATTCCTCATTATGCAAATGTTTTTTAAGTTATTGATGTTTCTTCTGCCCTTTTCTTTATCCTAATTTGTCCACTCTATACCTGTTTTTCTTTACATAAAAAGATCAACGGTACACCTCTTCTAGATTACCATAGGAGTATGTAGAATCACCTATTCTATTCTCAATAAAATATCTGGACAAAATACAACTCCCCTATGGGTCTCCTGTAGTACTGTATTTGGATGATTTACTTTTAGTATCAGGTTCCATCTGGCATTTCTAGCAAGATAGTGTTGTTCTCCTAAATGAACTAGTAAATGCAATAAACAAAAACTGCAATAATGGAATGATGTAAGCCATAGTTATAGTACTGAGCCATCATATTTCTGCAAGAGTTAAATGCATTTGCTGTCTCCCATTACTGTTACTTTATATGTGCCATACCCAGTGACCCTCAAACAACTTAAAGCAGTTCTTGATCTAGCAGGCTACTGTATACAGCCAATTTCTAACTCTGCAGAAGGGGTAAAAACCTATTTTATAATTAATAAAATAATATACATTCCAGAACTGATACCATGGCAAGAATGTCAGAAACAAGCATTTACTCATTTAAAATCTTAAAAAAAACACCTGACCTTGGACTGCAGGACTGTTCCAAATAATTATTTCTGTTTTGTTGTGAGTGCAGCAAGGTAGCATTAGGATTATTACCAAAATGCACAAATGATGGTTTTAGACCCATAGCTTACTTTATAACTAATTTCAAGACAGTCACTACTGCCCTCCCTCAATGTCTTAGGATAGTAGCTGCTATAGCAAGACTTCTTGACATGTTCTCAATCTCAGGAGTAAAACATTTGTAGCAGTTCCACATTCTGAAGAAGCTTTTTATTAAAAAACTAAAACTCTGTATTTTTCAGCCTCATGTTTGTCCAGATATGAACTTACACTGTTAAATAGCGCATATGTAAGAGTTATTAGATGTCCACCATAAAATCCTACATTTCTCATCCTTATAACTTGATTGTGTTTTAGTTGTTAACCATGTGCTTCTACCTAGAACTGACCTGACTGGTCATGTATACCTCCTGTACCACCTTACTCATATGTACTTACCTTAACCCTACCTGTTCCTCTAACCCCAGCCCCATACACTATGTAACTAAAACCCCTTTCCTGTAAAAGTCCCACCACACAAGACAAAATGACACAGAACATACCCACACAACACCAACCAAGCATAACATTACATCTACCCATTACCTAGCCCCTATTCTAACCGTAACCTGCAAACACTCATACATATACACTAACAGCTATAACATAATCTAGCACATCTTCATAAACACACCTTTTCAGACAAATACCCATTTTCTTGCACAGTCCTACTTACCCGCATTATATACATTTTTAATTAAACCATATTAGATTTAGTCATATCTGCAGTCACTCTTTATTTACACCAACACAAACTTTTTTACCAAATGAGTATTTTACCTTTCTGATTCCAACCATACACAGACAAACATATAAGTAATACATACCTCTCAACTGTCCAGATTTTCACAGAATGTCCTGATTTTTGCTGCATATTTTTGGTCTGTTCATCATAAAATTTGTGGTTCTCTGGCAAATCACTGAGGATTGAAGTCATTAAATGACACATATTTGAGTTTCAGACATTATATCCTTCAGAAAATGCATGTCAATACAAAACCTGTTATTCTAGCAGCTTTTTTAAATTTATAAGAGAAATATTTAAAATCTGTCCCAGTTTTTGGGCTTTGGTTTCCCCATTGTTTTAGGCTTTGTCCAAATTTCTTGTGCTAGGATGTTGAGAGCTATGCATATTTATATATTTGCATGGTGGTGTTATAAAGCAAAACACCGCATCTTATTTATTTAATCATTCATTAAATGGTAAGAAAGCAAAAAAAATCAGATAGCTTCATCTTCTATGATTATTGCCATCTTTGTTTAGATACTTGCGGTTTCATCTTGTCTAACTATAGTGTTAAATTACTTTAAATAGTTTTTCTTGGATTTTTAAAAGTCCTAATGTAGGTTCAGAAAGAAAACTTACTGTTTTTTTATGACAGGCCAGAGGAATTGATTGCTTATAAACCGTGGGAGGAGTTGAAAAATAACATTTTTATTTAAGGCAAGAGAAAAGTTCAAGGTTTCCTAGTAAGAGCTAATAGGAAAAAAGTGCTGTCTATTGCTGATTTTTGATTTATAGCTTGTATACTTGCATTGATTCTTGTTTCTCTTATTTTATTGGGGTGTTGTTTTTCTTACATGAGGCTAAAGGGATTAACTGTTTCTGAGTTATTGGAGGAGCTGGAAAATAGTACTTTTATTATTTAAAGGACAATTGTGCCCTAAGCACAGTTCATTTCCCACAGTGCATTTTCCTCTATACAACATGGATGCTATATTTCCACATATTTAAAAAAGGATGACTTAACAGTTTCTTCCTCCTTGTGACATTTCTATTGTAGTCATCTTTCTCAGTGCATACAGTATTAGGGATTAATAAAATCCCTTGATGCTGTCTGTAGGAATTTGTCTACCCTGTTCTTGCACCAATCACATTTGAAAGATAATTGCCATAGAAAGCATACATAGTGGAGTACCTGCAGCTTTTTTGTTAGTTTTTATTTCACATCCACTGGGGGTATAAAAGCTATTCAGGCTCACAATTTATAGAAATTGTTACTATGCACTATAATCTACACCTGTAGTCTTTCCCCTATAACCACTGAGATCAACTTCACTAAATAGTTGAAATTTGCAAACTAGGAGTATGGTACTCTGGCTGACTCAATGAAAGGAAGGTGGAAGGTTGAAAGAATACAGGATCTACAACTTACAAAATTCTACTTTTTAAAAAGGCTACATTATCTCAGGTCTTTCTTAAACTAATATGTATCATTTACTGCAAACAAATTGTTGATACTTTTACTGAGAATTCTCAAACTTACCAATCTTTCTTACTACTTCTATTCTAAGTGAAAATGGAATTGTGTTCTGACAGGAGAGACCAATGCAAATTAGTCTCATCAGCTGTGCCCTCAAAATGCATTATGGATAATTTATTTATTTATTTTATTTTTATTTTATTTTATTTTACATTTGTTATCCAGGAGATTCCAACTGGATATATGTCCATTTTCAGCAGAGGCCCGGGGAGAAAAGCTCCACAGTAAATAACAGACAAGTAAGAAATTTATAAATAAGAAGCACGTTTTCTTATGGAAATAAATTGAAACAAAAAACAAGCTTATTTTTCATAGGAAAAAAGAAAAAAGGAAGAAATGACAGATTATTTACAATACTGCATGGGTTTTACAGTTTTGAAGATAAATGATATCTATATGTAATATGCAAATTTTATTAGGAAAACACATTATTCTACAAGATTATATAGGTTTATAGGTGTGTAGTACAATCGACCTTGATATTGACAGACATAGCAAAACATACCCTAGTATAATGTTTGAAGCATGATAGTACATGGGATGTGGAAAATCCTATGGATTGAAGTACCTTAGGGGAGATTATGGAAGAACTACAGGGTATGGAGGTGAGAGAAAGCAAGATAGAGGGTGGGGAGTGGGGTAAAATAAGGGGTCAACCTGGGGGGAGGCAGGGGCATTTCCATGAGAGCAGCATATGTTCTTTTAGTAGTTTTTTGAATGTAGCAATTGAATTGGCAGAGGTAACTGCTGAGGGTAATGAGTTCCAGATTTTGCCGATGTAGTTGTGGAATAGTGAGTCACCTGCTGAGTTGTTGGTTTTGGTTATTTTGATTAGTCTTTTTTCACTAGAGTGAAGTTGTCTGGGATTGACATGTAGTTTAAATAGGTTAGATAGATAGAGTTTTTTCAGGAAGTAGTAACAGTTTATTAGCGAAGGAGAGCTGGTGAAATGAGAGGAGATTTGGGAATTCAAGCCAATCGAGTAGACATAGTGCTTAACAGTGGTGGGAATGGTAGGGGGCACTGGTAGCAAATCTTGCAATTTGATTGTAGCAGATGTTGAGCTTGGCCATTTCAGCTTTGGGTATGTTGGTAAAGATAGGAGTGGCATACAGTAGTGGGGTGATGTGGTGGGTTTGAGCTATGGTTATTCTAGCATGTTGAGTTAGAAATGGCTTGTTTTTATAGAGGCTGCCTAGTTTTCAGTGGATGTTTTTAAGAGTTTGGTTTATATGTAGATCGAACTTGAGGTTGTTGTAGATGGTCATTCCTAGTAGTTTAGTATGTATGTCTGGAGAGATGATAGTTCCATCCCTGGACACAATATTGAATGAGTCAGGAATTGGTGTGGATTTGTTTAGTTTAAATATCATCAAGTTGGTCTTTTTTGGATTAAGTAGAAGGTTTTTGTTAAGAAACCAGATTTCAGTAGTTTGGAAGGCTTTTTGGGTAATGGGGAGTAGTTTGTGTGGGTTATTGGCTGAGCAGACTAATTAATGTTGCATCGTCAGCATATTGTATAATGGATGTTTCTTGGCAGATGTAGTGAAGATCATTAATGAAGATGGAGAATAGTAGGGGACCTAAAATGGACGCTTGTGGGACTCCAGTAGTAATAGGTATCAGTGAGGATAGGTTATTATCCCATCAAACTACTTGTTTACTTGTAAACTACATCTGGAGCATTTCTCCCCAGGCCTCCGCTGAAAATAGGCTCTGTGGAACCTAGTCGGACATTCCCGGTCAACAAATGTTAAATAAATAAATAAAATTGTCTGCCTTGTAGGTAATCCTGGAACCAGGCTAGTAAGTGGTTGCTAAGGCCGAGATTAGTGAGGGAGTGAATTAGTTTAGCATGGTTGACTATATCAAAGGCTTTTGGCAAGTCTAAGAATATGTCAGATGTATGTTTGCCTAGGTGTCTGTTTTGATTGATGTGGTTTGTGAAGGAGAGAAGGGCTGTGGTAGTACTGTGGCCAAGTCAGAATCCATGCTCGGTGAGAGAGAGTAGTTGGTTATTGAGAAGGTATGGCATAAGTTGGTGGTGTATACATTTTCTGAGAATTTTAGCTAGGAGGGGGCAGAATGGCATTAGAGTGATAGTTGGTAAGGTCAGTGGAAGTGCCTCCTTTATGTAAAGGGATGATGTAGGAGATTTTCCAGATTGGTGGGATGGTGCTTTCAGATATAGATCTGTTAAGCAGAATAAAGATTGGGTAGGCAAGCTCATTAGCAGCTAGCTGAAGGTATTCAGAGGGGATGTTGTCAGCTGCTAGGGAAGTTATTTTAAGTTTAGTTAGCAATTTTTTGGCATAACCAGTAGGGATGGGTTAAAATTGGAAGGTAGTTTTGGGCCTGAGTGTGGGCATGGGAATATTGGTGTCAGTGGTATTGGGTTATTGTTGAACTAGTTTGGAGATAGTTTCTATGAAGTATTTATTGAATGAGCCCAGTATGTCTATGATTTCATTTGTGGAAGTAGGTGAGGGGTGGAGGGTATACAAGGATGAAGTAGTTTATTTATTCCAGCCCAGATTTTTTTAGGATTGTGTTGATGTTGGTTTTGCAATTGTAGGAAATAGTTCTTTTTGTCCAGGAGAATATTTTTTTTGGTTAGGTTAGTTTATAAGAAAACAAGATTATATTAGGATGCCAATCTACATGAGGGCATGCAGATTTAGAAAAAAATAAATAAAATTAGTGTTAAGTAGACATGCTGCTGGCAAGATTTGAATTATGTAGCACTGTACTGATCTTTTAAGTTAAGGACAACAGGTCAAATTTTCCTTATGAAAACTTTAAACAAACTGCTATGTCAGTATTTCTGATTTATTGGTTTGTGGTTTGTATACTTTGATTGTATTATGATTATATCAAGAAAGTTAGGAAGCTAAAGAAGAAACCAAGAGTCTGGTAGCTGAAATCCTCGGCTGATCTTCTAGGCAGGAAACTGGGAGGACCATGATGAATAATCAGTTTTCAGTTCAGTCTGTTTATGTTCCTTTATAAAAACTTGTGTCTGTTAAATGCACTTTACAGTTACTGTATTTAAATTCTGTAGCTGGTCTTACTTTGGCTCATCTGTTAACATTATACAGGATTATGATCAGGTTGTTGATTATGACCACTTTGTCATATGTTTGAGAAATGTATTCCAGCAAATTCACCTTCAGAGTGAAGCCCAAATGGCAAATCTTTAAATCCTTTGTAGGAAAACATAACAACCTGGATATATGATCAGTGACTTGATCTAATCCATGGTGAACTTTATCTGTTCCAATGTATTACCAGTTAAAGAGAGTGAGTGAGAGAAAAAAAGTGAAGGAGCACAAAGTGTTTTTATAGGTTTGAAAACTGTAGCTCACTTAGCATTACCCTATAGACAGTGGCTAGAAGCAAAGTACACTGTTATTAACCAATAGTTTTAAAAGTCATTTCTGTCACTACATGTGGCAGTGCAAAGTTATAGCCTTCAAAGCTGCCAAACATTTTCTCTGATGCAGTTCTCTTGTGGATGTTTTCTGTGTGCCAGCTTGTACCTCAGTAATAACAATGTTCACATATCAGGAAGGTGCATAACAAATTTATCTTTTTTGCCAACAATAGAATGTCATTAGCATGTTTTGTGTATTAAGAGAATATTTTGTGTTTAATTGGTTTTACAAATTCCTTCCCATTCTTTTTATCAATTAGAAAGCAACCCACTTTCTAAATGTTAAGCAATTAGTAACTTTTTAATTAGCCAGTGGTTTGCTAATCCTGTAATTCTGTATGATTTGCTTCTCAATAAACTAATGCATTTGTCAAGACAGATCAAAAAGGATGATTTAACTTCCACTTCTGGATGAGTTTATGCCTTAGTGACGTAAAGACATGGCTGCTTTAGTTTTAAACAGTGCTTTGATTGCAGACAGACTTTTAAAACATAATAATTACCTTTGTTGTTTTGTGTTTTTAAGTTAATAGGTTCTGGGCGCATCTGGGTTTTTTGAGCGTTTTCATTAAAAGAAAAATGTTTTGTAAAATGTGACATAATTTCAAATGGAAACAACAAGAAGCAACTGTATAAAAGATCAACCTGCCAAACATTAGTGAATACATGTGACATAAAAGCTGGAAACAGATATTTTAAACATTTTTCATATATAATAGGTGGGAATAATAACTTATCATAATGACTACGCTATGTATATTATTATGGAATGTTAATGTCATCACAGGTAACTGCAGTGGTGGTGCTGCGGTAGTGTTGTCGCCTCACAGTAAGACGTTGACCTGTTCGATTCTCAGCTAAAGTGTTTTCTGTGTGGAGACATGCGTGAATGGGCGTACCTTCATTGAAGGTTGTGCGTCAGGGCTGGCAACTCGGTACGTAATAATTAACTGCCAATCATTAGAAGATGGGAGTTCCGCTGTGGCGACCCCTAATAGGGAAAAGCCAAAAGATACAGCAATGTCATCACAGGTACAGACAAAAAGGAAAGAGTGCTGAATTATATGAAGAAATGTAGAAGCAAAAAAGAATGCTACATGAGACATACTTGGAAAGAAATGAGCATGTGAATTTGATAAATAAAGGATTTCAGGAGGGATATTCAGCAGAATATCAGGGACAAAGGAAAATGGGAGGGCTTATACTAATTGCTCGAGGAGTTCCAATAATAATAGAAGAGGAAAAAGACAATAATGGCAGATTTGTAGTAATAAGAGACTACTGGCAAGGGAGAAGGATTATTCTGGCATGTATTTATATTCCCCTCTAAAAGCACTAATATGTAGTTTAAGAACATTTTGGAAGAAATAATAAGCTTTCAACAGGGAATATTACTTATAGGTTGTGAGTGGCATTTGATTTGCAACAGTGAGGATGTATCTCGGGGACCTAGATAGAGAAATGTAATAAAAGAGGGTAGATTTCTGAAGAAGATCATGAAAATAATTGATATGGAAGATGTGAGTTTAGTAGTCGGAGCTCAGACAGAATTGACATATTATTCCCCAAGGTACAGTAATGGGGCTAGACTAGACAGAAATTATATTTCACAGGAACATGTGCATTTAATTGAAGGTTCGACACATATCCAATAACTGTTTCAGATCATGAGTAAATAATTAAGATGCAGAGTAATAAAGTAAAAATGAGACACTGGTGCTTCCCCACCCACCTCTTAAAAAGGAGAAGAATTTAAGGAATGGGTAGTTGGAAGTATTCAAGAGTTATTAAGGAAGATAGACATTTCATCAGAAATTATAGCTAGTGATTGGGATAAAATGAAAGTGGAGTTTAAGAACAGGGGGAAATAAAATAAAAAGATATGGTTAAGAAGTAACAAGAATTATTTAGAGGGGCTGACACAGGTTAAAGTATTACAGAATAAGGGAAATCTCACAGAAAAAAGCGACACAATTGCAGAGTGTTAAAGAGACAATAAGGGAGTATCTGATGCATGAGATAAAAAGAGTGTTCTTAAGCAACTTTTTTTATAATAACTCCATTGCAACAGAAAGTGGAAGGGGTTGTTGTCAAACTTAGGCAGCCTATAACAAGAAAAATAACCAGAGATCTTGTAGAGGTATTAGAGTTATTTTGGAAATGTTATGAAAATTTGTTAAAGCAGAAGAGTGTGGAAATAAAGAAAGGGCACAAATGCAAATATTTATAGAAGATGTAAGTATGCCAAGGTTAGAGGTAGATGATTCTCAACAATTAACAGTTAAGATAGGAGGGGATGAGATAAAAAGGTGACATATAAACAATCTGCAGGAAAGTCTCCAGGAATAGATGGCATTCCTGTGGAAGTTTGGAAGTTAGGAGGGAAGAAACTGATAAAGATCTGGAAAGTTGTAACAGTATTTTAAAAGGAAGAGAAGCATCAGCATCCAGGAAGAAACCTGTGGTGGCTATAATACTTAGAGATGGTAAAGCCCCATCAGATCCAGCTTCATATAGGCCCATTTCAGTTTTCAACCATGCTTATACAGTGTTTATGTCTATGTCTGTTATATTTTAAAAACACCAGGTTTACTTCAATGAGCACCACTAGACATTTTGCCATATATCATGTTATTACATGACTTAGTGATCGGGTCATTCGTTTGATAACATGTTCATGTGTTGCCTCATATAATAATAAGACTTCTGAGATAATCAGTAAAAATGCTGCTAAATCACTCTGTTTCCATTTTTTATTTTATAACACTATTTTTAAATATTGTTATAATACAAAGGTGACTTGCTTTATTTCAACTCTGGAGAAATTTAACAACATTTTTTTCCTGGTATTGGTTCAATTTACACTGTATTGGTGGATGTAGGACATTGTTTTGGTTAAGACTTCAATGCTGAAATTATGCATTGTTGAATATGCACTAAATTTATGTCAATGGGCATTGATAATATAGACCAAATAAACTGGGCTTGAATGGGGATGGCAGATAGGGAAAGGAAATGGGTTGTCCAGCTGGTTCCTAGGTTCCTAGGTGTATACTAGGCTAATGACCCTGGAGCCTTTTACAAGCCTAGCCCATAGGATTACCCTGGCATTATGCCACCCAACCTCAGTTCCCAGAGCCTCTGTCAAGTAGAGCCACTGGAGTGATCCCCGGGATGAATTTTCTGTTTCCCATCCACTACTCAAGATTTCTCTTGAAGAGGGCCAGTGAGGCACTCCGCTTGACATGTATGAGAAACCTATTCCATAGCAGGGGCAGTCTCTGGGTTATGAACCTGTCCCTCCAGCTTGTTCTGTTGATTGTGATAATGAAGTTTAGGTGTCTGGAGTATATAGTGCAGAGGGTTTGGGATTTCTTTAGATGTAGTATTCCTAACTGAGCTGGGTCAGACATGGCTTTGTAAGGCAAGCAGAGATCACCTTTAAGTAGGCGATATGAGACAAAGAATAGTTGGAGTTTTTTGAGTCTGTCCATATAGGACAAGTGTTTAAGGCCTAGGATCCTCTTTGTGAGGTATTTTTGCAGCCTCTCCAGTTGTTGAAAGTGTTTAGTGTGGTACATGCCAAATGGGGCATTGTACTCAATGATTGGCCTAATGAGGGAAGAGTAGAGGGAGACAATGACTTCTTTCTTCCTGGATGCAAAACCCTTAGTAATGAGATGTGCCACATAGAAAGACTTTCTGACCACAGTGGCAATGTGGTGGTCAAAAGAGAGGTTGCTGTCAACCTGTGTTCCCAGATTTCTTATGATGCCTTCTGTGTTCAGTGGACTACCATCGATGTGGTAATTCATGGGAACCAGGTTTTTCCCAAAGGGGATGACAGCACATTTTTTGGCATTGAGCTTAAGGCCATGGTTCTGACACCAGTTATTGGTCTCAGTGAGGCCATTCTCTAGGATATCAACTTCACTTGGGGAGTTAATTATGGCTCCCAACTTGCAATCATCTGCAAACTTTGTCAGCCAGAGTCCATTCGTGTTGGCCTGGACCTCAGAGAAGTAGATACCAAACAGGAGAAGACCCAGGACTGAACCCTGTGGGACTCCACTTGTGACTGGTCGGCAGTCTGACTTAGAGTCAGCTACTTTCACACTGTGGGTTCTATCTGTGAGCCAGTTTGAAACCCACCTAGTGATATAGGTGTTGATGCCTAGCTTAGTGAGTTTTTCTATGATTCCTGAGTGGGGAATGGTATCAAAGGCCTTGGCCAGATCAAGGTAGGCTGTATGAAGCACCTTATCTTCATCCACAGCTCTGGTGACTGACTCAAAGAAGTCGACCAGGTGATTCTTATTATCTCAGGTTTAAATGAACATCATTAGTTAGGTCAGCATGCTATACATTTTTATAATGTTTTCGTTTTCACATTTATTTATACAAATGTACAATTTCTAGAAGCATATCTTTGGGGAAGGTCATTTTTGCATTGTTATTATTTGCTTTTTTCCCAGTTGATTTGTTTTTTATGATTATAATAGAATTTCAAGAAAATTCATTATGGGCAAAATAAATGTATTATGATACTTTTACTATTTATACAAGTGGTTCCTTTCTCTTTAAATAGGATTAGTTTCTATGGTATGGAAATAAGGTACATAAGGAAAGCTGGTGGTGGAATGCAGAGGTCCATGAAATCATCAAAAGAAAGGAGTGCAGGGAAAAAGTGGGAGATAGAAAAGGTGGACCATATTGGTGTAAATGACCTGAGATGTACCTCACTGGTCTATATGATTTATTTATTTATTTATTTATTTATTTTACATTTGTTGACCGGGCTAGTCTGGCTGGATACATGTCCATTTTCAGCAGAGGCCCAAGGAGAAAAGCTCCACTATATACTGGTACATTACATAAAAAACATTACTATAAGATACAATTTATAAGGATTAATGAACTAATCGAATGTAGGATATTAACAATACAGAAGCATTTTTACAGAAATGTACAGTTCTTAAATTACATCATTTTTACAGAATATGTATAATACTTAAAATACTAAATACTGAGTAGAATTCCTAATCCCATGTTATTAGGAAAAGCAGGAGTAGTAATTTTGAAAAGAAAGAAAGAAAGAGGTAGCACATACAAAGGTCTATACTATATAGTATTGACAGTTATGATAATACATTTGTGCCAGGGCACCAGTTCTAAGAAATAGAATTGCACAGCAGGGAGCAAAGTGTAGGTTTAAGTGAGAGGGTAGATGACAGGATCCAGAGGTGTATTGAGTAAAGAGAAAAGATGTTATAGGAAAAGTAATATCTAAGTGGATATAAGGTGAGCTACAGAGGAGGAGTGATACAAGTAGTAGAGACAAGTAGAGAAAGTAATGGAGGGAGTTGTAAAGAGAGTTGGGCACTAAAGTCAGTCAGGATTAGAACAAGGGCATAACCAATTGGATTTGAAATGGTACCTTAGTTGTTTCTTGAAAGGTTTTGATAAGCCTAGGGAGGTCAGTTCTATGGGAAGTTTATTCCAGTAAGAGCCAACAACATTTGTAAACAAGGAGTCGCCAGCTTTATTGTGTGATTTGAGAGTAGTGACTAGCAGTTTGTTTGCTGTGTGGAGGGAAGTAAGATTCTTGTAGGGGGTGACAAGGTTATTAAGTATTGGTGTATTATTAGGGTAATGGAGAATTTTATAGGTGATAACTAACTGGTGGAGGAGAATTAGATTTTGAAGTTCAAGCCAGCCGAGTTTTTGAGATTATCACAATGATGGGTACGAAATGGGGAACCTGTGGCAAATCTGGCAATGTTATGGTAGGTTGTGGCAAGTTTCTGAAGGTTTGATTTTGAAAGGTTGATAAAGGATGGGGAGGCATACAGTAATGTAGAGATGAGATGAGTTTGGGCTAGAGACACCCTGCTAGTTGGTGTAAGAAAGGGCTTAAGTCTATAGAGGGCACCTATCTTTTTATTTACAGCTTTGATGGTTAGGTCGATGTGGGAATCAAAGTTCAGTTGATTATCTATTGTAAAACCTAGCAGTTTAGTTGAAAAGTCAGGTGTAATGATAGTGCCATTATCAGAAACAATAGAGAAGGAGAAGGGGGTAGACTTAAGGGTAGGTGAGAAAAGTAATAATTTGTTTTTTTTGGGATTGAGGAGGAGACAGATATGTTGGAACCATTTTTCTGCTGCTGTAAAGACTTTTTGGGTGGAAGAATGGAGTTCAGCTGGAGATCCAGCAGAGCAGATGAGAGTTGAATCGTCTGCATACTGAATACATGTGGATGTTGGGAGTGAAATAGATAGGTTATTGATAAATATGGAGAAAAGAAGGGGACCTAGGATGGATCCTTGAGGGACACCGATAGTGACTGGGAGCTGAGAAGATAGATGGCTGGCCCAAAGCACAGCTTGTTTTCTATCCTTCAAGTAAGAGTCAAACCAGTGCAATGCCATAGAGTCAAGTGAGAGAGATTTCAAAGTGTGTAGCAGAAGTTGATGGTTCACCATATCAAAGGCTTTAGACGGGTCGAGAAATAAAGCAGAGGAGAAAAGGTTGTTATTGCGATTTTTGTTGATATTGTCTGTGAAGGAGAGAAGAGCAGTAGAAGTGCTATGGAAAGGTCTAAAGCCATGTTGGGAGTTTGCTAGTAGGCTATTATGTAAGAGATGATTTAAAAGTTGTTGGTGTATACAACGTTCCATAATTTTAGATAGAGGCGATAGAAGGGCCATGGGACGGAAATTCGTAAGCTCATTAGTGTTTCCTCCTTTATGCAGAGGAATGATGTGGGAGACCTTCCAGAGGGAAGGAATAGTAGATTCGGTTATTGTTCTATTAATTAAGATGGAGACTGGGTATGCTAGTTCTGCTACTGCTAGTTGTAGATATTCGGATGGTAGTTGGTCGGCTGATGGAGTGCATGGTTTAAGCTTTGAGAGTAATTTACGTATGTAGGTAGTGGAGACTGTCTTAAATTTTAGTGTGGGGGTATTTATTTGAGGAGAGGTCTTTTGAGGAGAAGTGGGGGGAGCCATGGTGTTTGCTAGTGAGGTGACTGTTTCAGAGAAGAAGTTGTTGAATGTATTGGCAATTATGTTGGGAGGGGTTTGAGCTAGGTTAGTTGGAGCAGGTGTTTTGGTATTCCCTGGATGGAGCAGTTTGTTGATTCCTGACCAGAATTTTTTAGGACTAAGATTTTGATTTTGCTGATATTGAAGGTAATAATTTTTTTTATCAAGATAGGTGAGTTTTTTTGTGGTATTTCTAAGTTGTTTGAAGTTTTGATGGTCAGTTTGGTTTTTTGTAGTTCTCCATTTTGACCATAGTTTGTTCCTTAATAGCATGGTTTGCTTGGTTTCTTTAGAAAGCCAAGGGGCTGCTTTGGATCCTATTCTAATTAAGCGAGAGGGGGCGTGATGGTCAAGGATATGGAGAAATGTGTTGTTGAATAGGGTAACAGCTTCATCTAGGGGGAGGTATTTTAGAGCTGACCAGTTGTATTCTTTGAGTTCATTACGGAAAGAAGGAAGGTTAAAGTTTTTTTGCTACGTATAGTACGATAGCTAGCCTGTTTGAGATTGTTATTTTTTTGTTTAGTGATGTAGGTGAGGAGATGGTCGCTGATTTTGTCTGGGAGTGTTCCTGTTTTATATAAGAGGTGATTATTGTTGACTAATATCCAGTCCAGGATGGCTTGTTTATTGGTAGTTTTGTTAATTCTAGTTGGGGAGTTTATGGTTTGTTGAAAATTGAAGAGGTTGAGGTGATAGATGTGTTTTGATGTTATGCAGGAGTTCCAATCAATATTAAAGTCTCCTAGTATTATGGTTTCCTGAGGAAAGTTACAGGAGAGCCAGCTAAGAATGTTTTCAAGTGTATTTAAGTTGTTGCCAGGGGGGATATAGGAACATATTATATAGATGGCTTTGCTTTTATTTATTTGGAATTTGCTGCAGAGTATTTCAGCATTTGCAGGTAAGGGAGGCAGGGAGTCGATTGAGGACACCTGCAGTTCAGATTTATAGAATAAGGCAACTCCTCCACCCTTTTTGTTTAGACGATCCTGCCTTAAAATGTTATATCCAGGTGGGGTAATTTCATTGTCTTTGGTCCCTGGTTTAAGCCAGGTTTCAGTAAGACAGAGGATATCAAATGCGTGAGGTCAATTAAAGCATGCAGTTGTGTGATTTTGTTGTTAATGCTTGAATGTTTAGGTGTGCTATTGTATGTGAGTTAGAGAGAAAGGTGTACTAAAGAGGTTAGTAGTGAGGGAGTGGTTGAGGGATTATCAGGTCCAGGGTTGGGATGAATGTCCCGTGTAAGAATAAGTGTTAGTAGGGAGTGTTAGTGGAGGGACATGCTTTAGAGTTTTTAAGGGGTATAATTAGGTAGAACTTTTTTGTTGTGAGATACCTGTTATGGAGTATTCTGTGATAGTGAGTGGTAAGGAAAGGACAGGTAGACAGGAGGTTAATAAAGGTTTGTTCAGATTTAGGTGGACAGGAGGTAGTGTGTTTAAATTAGGAGATCTGTTGAGAGTGAGATACCTGTAGGGAAGTGAGGGTGTAGTAAAAGAAGGATGTTAAGGAGTAGCAGTGAGAAAGGTAGTTTAAGAGTGAAAGGCATATTAAGTTTGTTGAGCTTAACAAGGTTGGAACTTAGTTGAAATTAGGATGGTAGGGGATGGGTGTGGCTGTAATAAGGAGTAGAGAGTTAGTAGGTAAGAATGAGGCTGGAAATGTGATTGGAGGTGAGAATACTGGGGGAGTGGCTAGGCTGGTATAAGTCTAGGGTCACTGGGGGTGGGTGGGAATTGGGGGTAGGGTAGGAGCTGGGGGAGAGCCCTGCAGCTTAACGGAGCGGGAAGAGCCCAGAGAAGGAGAAAAGTGGTGGTGGAAACCATCAGTACCAATCAGTAGAGAGAGAGAGCAGAAGGTAAGTTTGCTGAGATGTGTGGTAGGTTGAGAGATTGTCAGAGAAGTAGAGTTGTGGGTATGGAGATGGAAGAATGACAGTAGGAGAAGATAGTAGGTTGTGAGAAGGGATTGAGATGGGTGTTTGCTGAGTGGAAAACAACTGTGGAAAGGTAGTCCAGTGAGAGATAGTAGGGGAGAGGGCAGCAGAAGAGGAGCAATGGAACTAGGTAGGTGAGATGAGGAGGAGAGTGGCAGGAGAAGCAGGACAGTAGGGGGTAGAGGAGGCGCCACCCAGTGGGCACAGTAGGGAGGTAGAGGAGCCAAGGTGGAGCAGTTAGTTAGAAGCAACACAGTCGTAATATCCAGTAAGGGGGAGGCAGCTTATTGTGAGACAGTAAAAGTGTAGAAATAGATAGGGAGGGTTGGTCAAAAGACACCAAAAGGGGTGGATAGGGGGAGTTTTGGCTGCAGGCTAACCTGGCAAGGAGGCACACTGTGACCTACTAGTAGGTATCTACTACCTGAAAGTTCTACAAGGTTGGGAATAACACATACTTCCAAGACAAGTTCCTTGCTGGGAGAAGAAGGGAGTTTAAATTGTTTTAAGAATGTCCTTGGTTGAGGTTTCTTTAGTGTGGCCTTCCAGTAGGGAGCAATTCAGTAGGGTAAAGCAGGATGGGCTGGATCACAAGTTCCAAGACAAGTTCCTTGCTGGGAGAAGAAGGGAGTTTAAATTGTTTTAAGAATGTCCTTGGTTGAGGTTTCTTTAGTGTGGCCTTCCAGTAGGGAGCAATTCAGTAGGGTAAAGCAGGATGGGCTGGATCACAAGTTCCAAGACAAGTTCCTTGCTGGGAGAAGAAGGTAGTTTAAATTGTTTTAAGAATGTCCTTGGTTGAGGTTTCTTTAGTGTGGCCTTCCAGTAGGGAACAATTCAGTAGGGTAAAGCAGGATGGGCTGGATCACAAGTTCCAAGACAAGTTCCTTGCTGGGAGAAGAAGGGAGTTTAAATTGTTTTAAGAATGTCCTTGGTTGAGGTTTCTTTAGTGTGGCCTTCCAGTAGGGAGCAATTCAGTAGGGTAAAGCAGGATGGGCTGGATCACAAGTTCCAAGGCAAATTCCTTGCTGGGAGAAGAAGGGAGTTTAAATTGTTTTAAGAATGTCCTTGGTTGAGGTTTCTTTAGTGTGGCCTTCCAGTAGGGAGCAATTCAGTAGGGTAAAGCAGGATGGGCTGGATCACAAGTTCCAAGACAAGTTCCTTGCTGGGAGAAGAAGGGAGTTTAAATTGTTTTAAGAATGTCCTTGGTTGAGGTTTCTTTAGTGTGGCCTTCAAGTAGGGAGCAATTCAGTAGGGTAAAGCAGGATGGGCTGGATCACAAGTTCCAAGACAAGTTCCTTGCTGGGAGAAGAAGGGAGTTTAAATTGTTTTAAGAATGTCCTTGGTTGAGGTTTCTTTAGTGTGGCCTTCCAGTAGGGAGCAATTCAGTAGGGTAAAGCAGGATGGGCTGGATCACAAGTTCCAAGACAAGTTCCTTGCTGGGAGAAGAAGGGAGTTTAAATTGTTTTAAGAATGTCCTTGGTTGAGGTTTCTTTAGTGTGGCCTTCCAGTAGGGAGCAATTCAGTAGGGTAAAGCAGGATGGGCTGGATCACAAGTTCCAAGACAAGTTCCTTGCTGGGAGAAGAAGGAGTTTAAATTGTTTTAAGAATGTCCTTGGTTGAGGTTTCTTTAGTGTGGCCTTCCAGTAGGGAGCAATTCAGTAGGGTAAAGCAGGATGGGCTGGATCACAAGCGTAGGATACAACGAAACGTTAAGAGCCAGGGAATGCACAGCAGCCAGTGGGGGGATTAGTAGAATGATGACAGGCATTATAGATGTCTCTCTGAATATGTGTCTCAGACAAGTATGTGCCTTACACTGAGCATCAGTCTACCTTCACCAAGGATGATGCCACAGTGTGAACAACAAATGATTGACTATAACAACTGGCTTACTTTCTAATGTCATTCTAGGGGGATTCAATATTTATCAGCTTGGGAGGACATGGTTAATGGACCATGTTGATTTGCCAAGGATAGTCTGCACCTCTCCCCCTACACTTCTAGATACTGGCTAAAACATTATTCACTCAATTACAGCCTTTTTTAGGTAATGGCAAATTGACAAGACTACCAACTTAGCAAATAAAACCCAAAGGAAACTAAAGGTGTTTCTGCTCAGTGGTAGGAGCCTTAACAAGAAACTTCACACCCTAGAAGCTCTCCTCACTCTGGAGAATATAGTCATTTGTTCCATTACTGAGACTTGATTTATAGGCACAGAAAGTATTCTGGCACTGAAAGACTTCTGTGCTTTCCACAAAGTTAGACATTTGGCCACACAGACAGGGACTGAAGGTGGAGGTATCCTGATTTACATTGGCAACAAGTATACCTGTATGTTAGTTAAACAGGATGATGCCCTGGAGTTCATCCATGTGAATCACCATATATAAGTCTCTTACCATATTCTAGCAAGTCATAGGTCACCTTTGCCCCAGGAATCCCACAACTCATACCTACACCTGCTACAGGCACTCACCATCCAGGCAAATACTCTATTTATGGGTGACTTCAACTACCCTTCTGTAGACTGGGAAACATATGCTGTCTCCAACTTGCAGGCACAATGTTTCCTGGACTAAACTCCCTTGACCAGAAACTGCACACTCCAACCAGAGGTTCAAACATACTTGACATAGTACTCAGCAATATGGGAGGGTGCTGCACCCCCCCCCCCCCCCGCTGCCCCATATCACATCATCATTGGTGAAGTCGGATAGCAAAGCTGTCTTCTTCATATAAAATACAATATGGAAAACCCAGCAAAACCTGTAATGGTTAGGAATTATTCTAATGCAAACTATCTCCTATTAAGCAACAGTTTGTCAAAATTAAATGTTCCTCCATCCCCAAGTTCACAGCAACCTGTTCAGAACTGCTCACAGAAACCATGTACAACCATGTAAATGGTTGCATAGAGGCTGTTGTACCTATCAGAATAAGCCCAAAACAAACCTCAACAACAAACCACACTTGTGGAATCCTGGGTTTATAACAAAAGGAAAAAAAGTCATGGTCAAAACCAGAAAGAGGAACTCTCGTAATGACAAGAGCTCACTAATTAAACTAAACAGGAAGCTTTGAGGACTAATTAAATGCAATAAGGCCAGTTGCAAAGACAAGATAACCTCTCAGGCTAAAGACAACCACAAGAACTTCTACAGCTATGTCCAAACTCTTAAAGGTAACACACAGCAGTGAGCTGAACTTGTGTTTAATGGTACCACCTTCAAGAAGCAGGGTGAGATAGTGAATCTGCTGGCTGATAAATTCAGCTGTAACTGTAACTTTACCCCCCACACACTCTTCCCCCTGCATCCCCTGTGAAATCCCTACTAGCACAAACCCCCATCTGTTAGCAGGGAGCAGGTTATGGCAGCAGTCATTAAGGCCAAAAACACAGCCTCAGTTGGCCCAGACAATATCCTGAGTTGCCTCCTAATAGCTTGAAACAAGACCTATCAGGACCATGTGAGTTTCGTTTCAGCTACAGTCTCAAAACAGGCTACATACCATGGGAATAGAAGACTGCAACAGTTATCCTTCTTAAGAAGGATGGACCATCAGCTGACCCCAGAAACTATAACCCATTAGTCTGACTAATAAAAATATGCAAAGCAATGGAGTGAATAATGGAAATGATCAACAAAGACATTAGCAACCAACAGACACTGAACCTATCCCAGTTTGTTTTTGTCAAAGGAAGGTCACATGTACTTTACCTCACAAACTTCTTTGAGAAGGTCACCAAGGCAATGGATAAGGGGAAAACCTACCTAGACCTGGCTAAGGCATTTGACACAACATCCCACTCAGGTATTGTTGAAAAAACTCCCTGAACTAAGCATACATCCCTTCATAACTCACTGGATTGCCAGCTGGCTAACAGATAGGACCCAAGAAGTCAGGGTAGGTGACACCACCTCCACAAAGAGCTTAGTCAGCAGTGGAGTACCTCAGGCATCAGTGCTGATCCCACTCCTGTTGGCATCTACTTCTCAGTGGTCAAGGAGAAAGTCAAGGGCCTCTGGCTTACCATGTTTGCATATAACTGCAAATTGGGAGCTATCATAGATTCCCTCCAACATCCTACAAGAGGGTCTAACACAAACAAATGACTGGTGCCAAAGCCATGGTTTAAAACTCACTGTCAAGAAGTGCTTTATAATGTTTTTGGAAAAGGTGCACCCAGGTTAATTACTCCATCCATGAGACATCCCTAAGAGTTGACCCAGTAGTTAAGGATCTGGAAACATATGTAATTAGTAATTTGGCCTTTGACCAACACTTAGCCAAGGTAGGAAGAAAAATCATTCTATGTTTCTCAACTTAAAATTAAGGGTCCTTGGAAGTTAAGGAAGTTATAGTATCACTTTACTCAACCCTTATCAGAGCCATCAATGAGTACAATGTCACTTTCAGCAAATACTTCTCCATGCATATGCAATAGCTGTAATACCCACAGAGTTTCCTCACCAAGAAAATTTAGGGTATTAACACATTGTCCTATGCAGATCACCTTAAAGCCCTATCTCTATACTCAGTAACCTACAGGTTACTGAGAGGCAATCTTTGCCTGGCATATAAAGCATCCTCAGATCCAGCCCTGATGGACCTTTTGCACATCTAAAAAATTAATAGAAACAAACACTAGATCCAAGGATTTAAACTTTGCTTGCAACATAAATAGAGCATGCTAGTGAGACAGATACATATCTCAAAGGACCCCTGTGCTCTGGAATAGGCACCCCATCCATGTGAAGCAGACTTCATCCCTAACCCCATTCAAACATAACCTTGACCATTAGATGGGAAATTGAAAATTCACCCTGGTTCTGGCTGCTATGTCTCTGATTGATAGGCTGACTGTAAATATACCCTAACTAACATACCTCCCACACACTCTTAACCTTTAGCAACCTCCTAACTAACATACTCCTCCAACTAGACACCCGTGTTACATGAGACACAATTGGGTTGGGTTGCATGGCTAGGCTTATACAGGCCCAGGTGATCATCAGCTTAGTTTATACATATGAACCTATGAATACTGGTTGGCTAACAAAGCGGCTAGGAGAGGAGTTGCACTAGCAATGAACAAGGCAGCACCGGCACTCAAGCAGCTTCTGGAAAGTGACTTGGTAAAGATTGCAAGGCCAAGACAGAATGAGAAAGAAGATAGATATCCTTCATAAGGGATTCCAGCAACAACCTGTTCTTCAGTGAGCAGGACATCAAAGACAGATGGAAGGAATACTTCCAGCAGCTTCCGAATGAAGAAATCCCCACTGAAGCTGTACTGCCCTATAAACAGCCTGCAATGAAAGAAGAAGAGAAGCCCATCCTAGAAGAAGTAAAAAGAGCACTGATGAAGATGAAGTCAGGGAAAGTAGCAGGCTCCGATGGGGTCATAGCTAATATGATAAAGATGCTGGGTTAGCTAGGGGAGAAATGGCTCCTGAAGGTACTTATAGCAGTATGGAGAAAAAGACATCCCATATGACTGGAGAATAAACACACTAGCACTACTGTACAAGAACAAAGGGGACATCCACAACTATAGGTATCAGACTCCAGTCACATTGCATGAAAGTTCTGGAGAGGGTGATTAGCAAATAGATAAGCAGAGTAGTAGAAAGTAAGATGGAAGATGAGCAGCTCAGCTCAGATTCAGGTCAGGATGCAGCACAACTGACACGATGTTTGCAGTGAGACAGATAGTTGATAAGAAGCTAGAGATGAAGAAAGAGTCCAAATGAGCATTCCTAGATATGGAGAAAGCATATGATGAGGTCCCAAGGAAGCTGATTACAGCAGAAACAGTAGTAGAAGTAGTGTAAGCTGAGTACAAGAACCCAATGATTCAAGTACAAACAGTGTATTTTCAACTCAGGGCTGCTAAAATGGAACCATCTTTAGCTATCTTCCACTCCACATAAAGCAAAGTGCTACACTTACTCTGTTCAAACATAATTTGTACAAATAGATGGGTGAACACAAATTCATTCCTGGGTTAGCAAACCTGTTCTCAAGGATAGGAGAAATGTGTAAATGTCCCAACATATTCTCATTTGGCCTCTCTTTGGGTTATTCTTAAACAAAAATCATCATCATCATCTTTCAGCTGTTCCTGTTAGGGGTCGCCACAGCTGATCATCTGTTTCCATTTCTTCCTGTCCTCTGCATCTTGCTCTGTCACACCAACCACCTGCATGTCCTCTCTCACCACATCCATAAACCTTATCTTAGGCCTTCCTCTTTTCCTGTTACCTGGTAGATTCATCCTTAGCATCTTTTTCTCAATATACTCAGCGTCCCTCCTCAGAACATGTTCAAACCAACGCAATCTCACCTCTCTTGCTTTGTCTCCAAACTGTCCAACCTGAGCTGACCCTCTAATATATTGATTCCTAATCCTGTCCACCCTCTTCACACCCAGTGCAAATCTTAACATCTTTAACTCAGCCACATCCAGCTCTAACTCCTGCCTTTTTGTCAATGCCACTGTCTCCAACCCATATAACATAGCTGGTCTCATTACCCTCTTATAGACCTTCCCTTTCACTCTTACAGGTACTCGTCTGTCACAAATCACTCCTAACACTCTTCTACACCCACTCCATCCTGCCTGTACTAAGAGCTAAAACCTACCATGGGAATGTAAGTCTAGGCTTCTTAACATCCTCACAGATCAATAGCCTAGTAAGTACCCAACAGCCTATGAACCTTTAGTTTATTGCTTATTGCTACTGGAGTTTAAAATGTGTCATCTTGCAGTATTTTATGATGTGGCATCAGTCATGTATAAATTAATTCCTGTTGTAATGGCTGGTTCCACATTTGTTGAAACCTCAACATATTAAATGTTCTGGAATATGTCTGTCTGGAATTCTGTTACTTCCAGTGCCAAACATTTTTTTGAAATTTCAAGCTGGTGACAATGCCTATGCTAAAAGATTATGAGGCACCTTTTTAGAGTATACTAAAGTAGGAACTTCTCATTCTCACACTATACTGTCTTTGGTGCAGAAAAGAGGTGTTCTTGTATTTTATTTTGCTGATAAGCATGGTACCCTCATATACTTTTAGAGCTGCAACCTAAACCTACCTCACGTGACATCACAAGGACTGAAGCATGGAAAGAGAAACTGGTGTCCAGGCAGCATAATGTCAGTAACATTGCCCAGGGAATTAGATTTCTGTGCTGACTACAGTCACGGGAGTCCCATTGTTTATAAAATGTCTTGTTAGCTCTCTATTCCAAATAGTCTATATGAAAAGTTAGAGTATTGTGAGTACAACATAAATGTTGTTTTTCATAACTGAAGACAGAATTTGATTTTTGTTTACCTAAACTCATTTGCTACTGTATGAAAAATCTTGCTGCCAATCAAACTTGGGTTGCCAGGGCTTTAATCAGACCTTACTAGTACCATAGCTGTTATGTGTAATGAAGAATAGTTTCTTGGTGTAGTTTGAATTCATGGCTTGAATATTTAAGCAAATTTAACAGCAATAAATTTTATTATTGGAAAAATATTAATATTATTAACAGGATAAGGCTTGTAAGATTCCTGTCGGTCTTACAGTGTAGTGTGGTGGCTGCAGTGAAAGGGACACAAAGTACAGATTCTTTTGATACTTTGTATATTTATTATCTTATCTGCTTATTTGTATTATAAGTAAATTCAACTAAGGTGCCATCAGAACAGATATAATGATGCAGTGAAGCAGGTAAATAAAAGGTAAACGTTAATGGCTGTCAAAACGTACTCCATAATGGATAAAAATGGAGGCTAGAGAATAATATAAGAAGTGGTTTGTCACTCTAACCTAATGTGCTAGTAACAATTACTAGTACTGTCCTCCCATTTTCCAGATAAAACATCTGATCAGATTAATGTTATGTGGTCAAACCGAGGTCAGGAAAATGCAGTTTTTAGTATTCAACACCAGTTTTGTGTCAGAAAAACATAGAAAACTGTTCAAAGTGGTTCCCTGTCATAGTACTCATGGTAATAATCAGCATTTTAAAGATACATTTAGTAAGCTTTTTAAGTCTACTTTATTGTGCCTAATACATCACAGTAAACATTGCTCAAGATGCATATTACCTTCAGAAAATAACTATTAAAAGTGTTCTCATAAGTGAGAGATTAATGTGGCTGTTACTGAACAAAAGAATCACCAAATATCACCTTATCACCCTGTCACCTCATTCTTCCTAAGTCAGCACTGTTATATCCTGCAGCATTATTTCTTCAAAATTCTCATCTCCTGGGCATTTATTCAAAAGGTAATAACCTAACTTGTACCAATTGTTTATTAATTCCATAACTGCTCGAGCAAATGGATGCATCTTATTAAAATTATTTTAATATCACCCTCTGTCCAGTATCACACATCTATTTATTCCATAAGTTTATTCGTGTTAAAAACCTCCACATATTCCTGAAATATTCTGCTTCCTTCTCTTTCTTTCAAACTCTCCATATTATGATGTTCATTTTTAACAATTTCCTAGCCTCTAGTAACATACAGACAAACATGAACAACAAATAGCCCATAGGCAATACAATTCTGCAAACCTTTCCATGTCTCCCCTTCACACTTTTCTTCTAAGTATGTCACTTCCTAGCTATTCTTTAAATCATCCTCATTTCAGTACATATATAATCTATATTTTACCTCCCTTTTCAGTCAGATGTAAGGACTGGAACAAATCCTGTGTACCACTTCCACGTTGCTCACACACACAGTCAGGCAACTTTCATCCTTACAAGTTTCTATCATTTTATATTGCCAGCATATCATGCCCTGCCACAATCAAAGACTCTACCTAACCTGGCCATTAGAAACAAAGCAAATGGGTCAGGTGTCATCCATTAAGTTACAGTATCAGATGGGAAAGACAGTGCATTAAATATTATTAATTTCTATGTCATTCTTTAGTTCAAGCATTAACTTTAAGGCACATAAGCTAAACTGTTTTTCCAACATCCACTCCTTCTTCTATATCCACAGGCTTTCCTCTCAAATATTATCCCCTTCTTCCCTTTTTAAAGCCAGGAAATCATAACTATATACACCTTTATCTATATTTCCCTTAATAATAATTTCAAACCACCCAGCGGTGTGAACCTTGCCTCTAGATGACTGTCACTGTTGAAGTGACACCCTGACCCCATGTGCAAAATGGGTAAAAGGGGTTTTGGATGGATGGATTTAGAGAGAAATTATAATTGTTATTATAGTCAGTTTCAATTTCACATGTTCCCCAACTCAACAGTACTGTTATAATAAAATGCATCCATCTCACCTCCTTGGCAGCATCCTTAATTTAAGCAATATTGTTTCTTCCATTATATGAAATAGTGCTGTTTTATTAAAGCTCATTTCTTCTTGGATTTAAAAATACCCAGTTTCTTATGTGCAGTAAACACTATATTAATATTGTGAGGTAATATAAAATTCACACAGGATGTCCTGTATAAGGCTTAGCTCATTACATCCGAGTGTCACCTCCAGGTGCATTTGAAGTTGACTCCTACTGACGCCTCAAGGCGTCAAATATTTCTTGTTCATATTTTCATCAATAATTCCAAAACCATGCTATGTACAAGGTTTTAAAATATTTCATCTTAAAACTTACAGAATAGCAAACTCAACTGCATTAATATTTGACCTCTGTCTAGTACAGATACATAGATATTAACTGTTATTTTATTATATTAATATATATAGATATAATTTTCACATTTTTCTAAATATTTTGATAGCCAGGTAACACAGATGGAACTCCTTAGATTCACATGAAAGCTCTCAGCTAGATGAATAAAATGCTGCAGACAGTATGTGTGTAACTTAAGTTGTTGTTGAGATACTGTAAGTTGTTTACAGAATATTACAAATGTAATAGTTACTGTGACTTATAAAACTCAATTTAAGACCTAGAACCTAAAGAATACTACCACTATAAAAATAGTTTGTGCTGAAGAGTTTGCCGTTTATACTTTTTTCATAATCCTTATGGTTGCAAAGATATGAACATTTGTTTGAAATGTGAGGAGATAATTTGATTCTGTGAAAAGGCTTAGGCTCCGCCCATTGGAAGTTACAGTGCAAACTTCCAGAGCTCCATTGGAGTGAATGAATTAATAGTGATACTGTAATTCATACTCGTCTTTCTTCATAATAGACTCCTTATAAAATTGATATCTCACTGCTGCAGTAGCATTGTTGCCTCACAGCAAGACGTTGTCGCGTTCGATCCTTAGCTAGAGCGTCTTCTGTGTGGAGGCATGCGTGAATGGGCGTGCCTTTGTTGAAGGCTGTGCATCAGGGCTGGTAACTTGGCACATAAAAATCAACTACCAATCATTAGCAGACCGGAGTTCCGCTGTGGCGACCCTAACCGGGATAAGCCGAAAGACACAACAACAACAACAACAACTGAATACTCTGAAACGTACACAGCTGCATAGATGCAGCTGTACCCACAGGAACACGTACAGGGCAAACCCAGAAACAAACCATCAACAAGCTTTTTAATAAAAGGAAAATAATTTTTACAAAAGTAAGAAGAGTAATTCTAAGAAGGATAGACCCCTTGTCACGGATATAAACAAACAGTTCAGGAGATTAATATAATCCAGCAAAGCCAAGTTTGAGGCTAAAATAGCTAGCCAAGCCAAAAACAATCACAAGCCCTTTTTCAGTTATGCTCATAATTGCAAAAGCACAAGCTGAAGATATATCAAGTCTACCGACCAACAAATTTAGCTTTAACTTTTCCCCTTTCTCCCCTCTGTCTGTCCCTTTTGATATACCTGAAACTGGCTCACATCCTGCTATCACACAAAACTAAGTCCTAAAGACATTATAAAATATTAAAAATACTGCATCAGTGGCTCCTGACAATATCCCTGGAAACACCTTAAATAGCATTAAGCATGATTGAGCCCCCCCCCCCGCAACACATTTAAACCTCAGACTCTATACAGGTTTTGTACCAAGTGAATGGAGAGCAAGTGCAGTCATTCTCCTGTTAAAATAATATCTAGACTTTCCATGGTTTGACACAACTTTACTTTATATTTGAAGCAGTTTAAATTTGTTTATCATTCATCAAGGGAGCTGTGACTTCCACTTAAATAACTTAATACTTGAACTGAGAGAGGACCACTCTTTTTGTACCATCAGCCTTCATAGTAACATTAATGTCTCAAACCTAAAATAATTCAGAAATTTTCCTTCACAGCTCCTAACTATATGTGCCCATCAGGTATAGTAATTCCATCTAATGGAAATAGTTTGTCATAATATTTGTCATTATAACTAAGAAGACAGGGGGTACTGGCCTTAAATTCTTCACTTCTGTTACCAAAGTTAGTAACAGATGGCCTTTGAATTACATTGCTGTCACCACATGATATGAAGTAAAATGGTTACATTTAAACTCCAGGATGGCTTTCCTGAGGTTTAAATTGACTATGTTTAGTATTCATGTAAAACTTATTTCTGCACTGCTATCATGTGAGTATCCTGCCAAGATGCACACACGATAGTGTATTGTTTTGTAATCATTAAACAGCTCTATACTTTCTGTAGAGGTGCTAAACAAAGGTAAACAGCACAGTATGCTAATTACAGCATAAGCAGCTGAATTACATGCAAATGACCAATCCAATATGGTGTAGCCACTCAGGTAGCTATTTAGAGATACTGTAGCCCTTGGCTATGAACACCAAAACCTATTGGGATACAGCCACCATCACACTTAGAAAACAAATGCAATGTTAGGGGTTGCTGCTGCTCTCTTGCATGTGTATGTGTAACAGGTTTAAATCTATTCTGCTGATGCTGCAGATAGACCTCTTCCAAGCCAGAGAAGGGTGTTCATACCCCTTTTAACATATCATGGACTGCACAATATTGAAATAGTAGAGTAATACAGGGTTGATAGGGAAACAATACAGGAAATCTGCAACCTCTGCTGCTCCCACCTCAGACCCAGGGGAAATCGAGGGGAACCTATACCAGTGGAAACTAAAGTACATGTTTCATTAAGGATATTAGCAACTGGTACATTCCAGAGGCCCACAGGCAATATACTAGTAGTGTCACATACCTCAGCTTCCAGAATATTTCACCAATATCTAAATGCTGTGCTGCAGCATACAGCAGAGCACATCTATTTTCCATGCACAGCAGTGCAGGAATTCTATGCTGTAGCACACTTTGCTGAAGTCTTGGGGGCCATAGACAGCTCTAATATAGAAATAAAAGCTCCACCTGCTGAACAGGAAAGGACATACATCAGCACAAAGGGGATTCCACTCAACCAACTGCCAGGTTGTCTGTAATGCTCAAGTTATCATCCTCAGTATCTATGCGGGTGTCAAGATTCAGACATTTGGCACACCCCATGGCTTTATACAAGGTTTGCTAGGGGTGATGTTCCACAAGGCCATCTACTTGGTGATGCAGATTATGCACTGGAACAGTGGCTTCATGACACCTATCAGAAGTGCACACAAACCCTCTGAAGAGGGATGCAGAGATGCCCATGCTCAAACTAGAAACATCATAGATCATTGGTTTGGCATGCTGAAGTCATGTTTCCACTGTCTAGACATATTGGGGGTGCCCTGCAGTACAATATATGCACCTGCTTAGAAATCCTCACAGTTTGTGCCACATTGCACAATATCATCTTGAGGAAGCAGCTGCAACAGGGCCAGGACCACACATTCCTAGATTACAGGCAGGGCCAGCACCTACTGTCCATACAGATGAGGAATCTGAGGAGAAATCACCAACTGCAGAGGTAGCTGGAAGATGCAGGTATGCACAATATGCCCTTGCCCTGGCTAAGAAACAAAGGATAGCACACACAGTCACCGCCTATAACTCAAAGGTTAGCACACACCAACAACTAAGAAGTGAATAATAGTACACGGACACTCATCAGTGAAGGAATACAAATAACAACCAAAGTATAACAACCTACAAATATTAAAAGTGATGCCATCCAATGTCCACAAACTTTAATTACCCATGTAAAATCTGTGTATAGATAGCATAGGCAGAGACAGCCCCAAAGCACACAACTCCTAACTGTAGTAATGTCCAGGTAAGTATGGAACCTGTGGTACATGTGTAAGTAGATAAACTACCTGCATACTGTCAGTATCATACCTGGCCACTCTGTGCATCATACATATAAGCAACCCTAAGTCCAACAGAAGTGAACAAAACCAACAGCACAGTCATCATCAGTCTCACAGGGTGGGGGTGGGGTGCAGTATACCAGCAATGAAATTTCAAAATTCCATACATGGCAATTTTTTCCCCTATTTCATATTGAAATATATTCCAAATATGAACATGCAATGCAGAACATGCAGTGCGTGTAGAGAACAAATACAGCTTATGAAATAATGTAGTGATTTGTAGAAGAATCTCCTCAAAGTAACTATTAACAATGCTCTATCTGTTTCCAATCAGACTTCCCTCCTTCCATTTCCATAGCTACACCATTACCTTCCCACTGTGTAGATTCAGCCCTCTGAGCCCTTTGAAGATGTAAATGAGGTGTGAAATCATTCGCATTCCTGAATACCAAAAATGTCACTTGGTATAGGGGATGTAAACATGGTGTAGGTAGCTGCACAATTGCATGCACACACCCTAGGACTGCAGGGATGAACAATAACAATTATTAGCTGTGAATGGCTTGCAACGGTTTCTGACTACTCTGACAACAACAACAAGCAATACTGAAGTGACTGTTCTCTCTGAAGTGCTTGTATCATGCAGAGCAGACTTACAATAAAAAGGTGTAAGTACCTTGAGAGCTATGAAAACAACCTTAACAACATTGACATCCCTGAAGTAAGAGAACACAGTCCATCATATGCTTAAAACCTGTCTGAAATGCTGATCTGCAATGTTATACATTGAAACAAAGATGCCAACAACTGGTTATGACACTGCATTTCTCTAGTTAAGGTGAGAGTCTTCCACCCTTAGCCTTCCACAGAATAGCTGCCCTTGTTAATCTCACAAGCAAATTCTAGTCCCTCCAGCGCATCCCCACTAGTCCCTACAACATATACCTGCCATAATGGATGGACAGTTTCCCACCGTTTCTCCAGCCAACCTGCAATGTAGGAATTATCTCATGTATACTTACAACCACTTACTTGCAAAGCAAACAAATACAGTATGTAGGAGCTGTAACTATACCATGAAATTAGAATCAGTCCTCTCACACAACGACAAGCAAGACATACAACATGTTGTCAGCACACACACCTTCCCTTTCACACAAAAGAAGGTCAAGACACATAAACTCACGTAGGTGGAACTACTCACTAAGACACTACCAAAAGACCAGAGACCTCCCAAGCACAAACAACATGTACATTCTGGTACACAAAGATAATTCACCATGACGCATAGCAACACACATATCAGTGTCTCAGCAATTAAACCCCCTAAGGCAAAACATCTAGAAACCAAATGTTCTGGTTATAGGTGACTCAGTAGTGAGCCACACAGATGTCCCCCTCACCAGGTTGAACAAGGAGAAAGTCACATTCAGCTGCATGTCAGGTGCCAAGAGTTGTCAAATCACGCAAGCACTCAAGTCGCTCAGCAAGAATTACTGTTATGACTCTGTCATAGTACATGTTGGTGTGAATGACTTGAGAGGTACCACTCTGGACTATATGAAGAGAGGCATAACTGAAATCTCAGATTATGTGTTCTAGGTAGGTATGTCCGAAGCCCTAAGCAGCATTCTATCTTCAGTGATGACGATGCCACAATACAGACAAAAAAATTATTGATTTCAATAATTGGCTTAGCTTCTGGTATCACTGCAGGGGGATCCAGTATCTGTCTGCCTGGGAAGACATGGTCGACAGTCCAAGCTGCTTTGCCAGAGATGGCCTTCAACTGTCTCCTCAAACCTTTCGGATACTGGCAAAGACACTTGCCTCCCCCATAGTGCATTTTTTAGGCAATATACAAACAACAAAACTTCTTATGTAAAGAAATCTACTAAAGACAAACTCAAGGTCATACTGCTTATTGTTAGGAGCTTAAACAGTTAACTGCACTCCCTGGAAGCACTCCTCACCTTGGAAGATGCTGACATTTGTGTAGTCACAGGGACTTGGTTCAAGGCTGCTGAAAGTACTCCAGCCATATAAGGCTAGAATACCTTTCACATGTTCAGACCTCAAAACAAGCATGAAAGAACCAAAGGTGGAGGTGTATCCATCTTCATTATATCCAAATACACCTGGAGACTGGTGAAACAGTATGACTCTCTTGAGCTACTCCAGGCCCAATTAACTATAGAAAAAATACCCTTTCACATCATCACTAGCTACACATCTCCGACCATGAATCAGGAGAAACCCACCACCTACCTAGACTTGCTAGAGTCATTCAACATACAGCCAAACACCTTGGTCATGAGAGATTTCAACTATCCTTCCATCAATTGGGTGACTTACATGAGCACAGATATGATCTCTATGAGGTTCCTGGACTTTGTTAATTGAAATGACCTGGAACAGTTGGTCCGCACCCCCACAAGGGGCTCAAATGTCCTGGACCTAGTGCTCACCACAGGGGGGGTCACTGCACTAACCCCTTTTGTGTGTTGCCCTCCTTGGTAATGTCAAATCATAAATCTGTCTCGTTTGAAGTAAAGATCAAAAAAAATGAAAAATGTCTCCAAAGCAAAGCATAGACAACAATGTCTCCTATGCAAAGGAATACGCAATTGCCCTATATAGCCACTTAAACAAATGCATTGACTGGCTGCACCTAACAGGAACAAAACCAGGTCTTCCCAAAGAAACAAGCCACCCTGGTGGACTGTAAGTATAAATAAGTTATACAACAAAAGGAAGAGACTTACATCTATGAGCGGGAGGGCACTAACTCAACAGAGGAAGAATACCCTCCACAGCTTGAACAAGCAAATAACATATCTTGTTAAGGTATCTAAGGCTAGCTATGAGTCTAAATTAGCATCCCTAGCTAAAGACAATTATAAGGCATGTCAGAAACCTAAGACGGAATGCCCAGCTCTGTGCCAAACTTATAATGGACAGAACCACTCACACTGAACCTGAGGAATTTGCCAACCTGCTAGCTCACAGATTTGGCAATAACTTCACCCCCCTGTCTCCACACAACATACCCCAAAGCATTCCTAACACCAATCCTCTGCTGAGTATCTCCAAAGAACAAGTCATACAAGCACTCTCCAAGGCCAAAAACACAGCCTCTATGGGACCAGATAACATCCCAGGCTGCTTACTAAACAATCTAAAACAAGACCTAGCAGAACCACTCAGCATTCTCTTTAACCATAGCCTGAGAACTGGCTGTGTCCCAGCAGAGTAGAAAACAGCAACAGTAATCCCCTTGCACAAAGGGGGTCCATCAAGTGACCCCTGGAACTATCGATCCATAAGCCTAACAAGCCTTATCTGCAAGGCCATGGAAAGAATCATCATGGACCTTATCCTCAAGGACATAGGTGATCTTCAAACTCTTGACCTGACCAAGTTTGGCTTCAAGGGTAGAGCTTGCTTATTAAACCTGGCAGACATCTTTGAGACTGTCACCAAAGCCCTTGATTAAGGCAAAACAGTACATACCACCTACCTAGATTTAGCCAAGGCTTTTGACATAATATCCATTCAGGTATCATACAGAAACTCTCCCAGCTGGGGATTAACCCATACATTGCTAGATGGGTTGCCAACTGGCTCACTGACTGAATGCACACTGTCAAAGTTGGGGAGTCCACCTCCACCAGTAGACCAGTTACCAGTGGTACAAGGTAAAAGTGCAGTGTCTTTAGAAATATCACACAGATGATCCAGGGTTCAAATCCAGATAACACTTTTTTAAAAATAGTGTGTTAGGATACAGTTTCTAACAATACTTTGAATTTGAAGGTAACATACATACAAATGGCTATCATAATTATGTTTATTGCAAGAAATATCTCATTAATGTTTTGATAGGTGCATATTTCTAAGTAGCATATCTCATAATGATTTACTTATGAAACAGTTGAATGCATGAGTCATTATTTCAGCTGGATAATTATGATAATTAATTAAAAATGCACTTGCATATCTATGATGGGCAGACTACTTAAGTTAAAATCATCTTCTCTTCTCACAGAGGCAGTTTGTCTATAATAAACACAATTGAAAGTGAGTTCTCCTGTAGCACTGACAAATAATAACCTTGCTTGAAATGTATGCATTATTTATTCTTTGCATTTGATTGCCACCTGATCGACTTTTTACAGTGTGTAATTCCAGAAAGTTATGTGCCAAGTCACCCTATTTAACCTCCAGAACTCCAAGGATAACATGCCAAGCCCATGGGGGTCTCAGTGTTGACCATTTGAAAAAATGTGAATATGTTCAGCATCACACATGGCAATTCTCACTGCCATGTCAAACATCTTCATTGCTGTTTGATAAAGTACCTTCTGCACTGCTTACAAGTGCCTCTTGTGCTTACCATTGCTCAAATGCAGCTGGCATGACTGTGTATGTTTGTGCTATAACAGATAACGTAAGATTGGAATTTGGTGCCAGTTCATCCTTAGAGTTGCTGCTTGACTTCTGCAGGCATGGCTGATACAGAATATTACGTTACTAAATTTAGAACACAGAGGTGGGGTGTGGAGAAGTCCAGCATTTTTGTGGCACTCCTTGTGAAATGCTACAGCCATAGGTTACTGCATATATACTACACTGTATAAGGCTGAGGCTTGGAGCAGATTAGCCAGGGCTGGCTCCAGTCCTACTGGCATCCAACACACTGGAGAGAATTGCTGTCACCACTATTAGTGACCTGAAATGATGCAAGAAGGACCTCTGTAGCTGATGGGAGGATGAGATTAGGACTGCTGACATTCAACAGTTGTGTAAGTATACTGATCTATCTCTATTAAATGATATGGAGTACAGTGCTCAGACAAGACTATTATTCAACATGCTTTCATGTCTATTCTTGTCTTCTTCTATTTTGTACAGCTGCCAGAGACATTGTAGTGAACCATGAGGTGCACCAAGAGAGATTAACTCGCCTTAAAGAGGCACAGGGTACGTATTCATCAGGTCTTAATGTAAGCCTAATAGCTATTGTACTTGTATGCAATATGGCAATACTGTAACAAATAGTGGTATTTATGATATCATAGCAGTGCAGTTGATTTATGGTACAACAGAATAAGACCTTCCCATCATACCTGGATGTGGCAAAGGTGCATAGACTGGATAATCATAATTGTTCATTATCTGAAATTATATAGTCATGTGATATGCATGGATCTAATTCTCTCTCTCTTTTTGTCTCATCCCACCTCTTCTCTCTTTTTTTGATTTTGTATGTAAAAATATTCTATTGTCATACATTTCTTCTTTCAAAATCTCATGTGCAGCACAGAGAGGTAAGCTGACCACTGTGGATCAGCCTGCCATCCCTCTACAGGTTGCAGCACCAACATCCATCACTTCTGGGTCCCATGTTGCCAGCACTGCCTCCACAACCCCTGTCCCACCTGATCCATCCACATCAGGTAGCTCAGCCCCAGATGCCAGTCCAAGGGTACCCACCAGGAGTAGTATTAGTAGTAGTGGTGTTTTTGTCACCTGCCAAGAGTTGACAGAGCTAGTAAAGGGCATTATGGAAAGGGCCTTGATGCCCAAACTGGCCATGTTGAAAAGGTACTTTGTCACATTGCAAAAATGATAGCACATCAAGCACTGACACAGAAAACTAAGACAGGAGACAGTGATGACAGTTTTGAAGGTCAGGACTAGATTATCACTTCTCAAGCTTGATGTGGGTATGTCGCCGATGCCCTTACCTATCCACAATGATGGTGTCCCACAACCTTTTGTGCCCCTCTATATTGTTGTCTGTCTAGTTTGTCCTATATGTATGCATCTGCTTCCTCACCTAACCTTCCTACCCAACCTCACTTTCCTAAGCACCTCCCTCAAGATTCCTCACTCTTTGAAAGAAAAAAATAAAACAATGGACATCAGTCCCACAAAAAAATAATGATCCTTACATAGCTATCCACTTCACCTATGTGTCTTATTCACACACTTTATTTGGTACAATTGGCTCAACAACATTATTCTGTTGTCACTTCCCTTGGTGTGGTGATAGTCCAAAGTCAGCAAATTCTGGCTACACTTCTACATTTATGTTGTGAAGAAGTGGATAGCTATGGTTCTCTCCCACTACCTTCCTGCAATTTCAACTATTCTTTCTCCTGTGTCCTCCCCCCTGCTTGCCCCCCCATTTCCCCACTTTTCTATCAACCCCATTTTCATATAAATCACACACAACACACATGACCAAAAATGGCCCATAAAGAAGCATTCACTTTTTGTTCTCAACCTTTGCTTGGAGTTTGGCATTGCACACCAATGCTGAGTGATGGTGAATGGCTGCTCATGTCCTATGGCAAAACCTAGTCAGTTGTTGCCATCACCTGCAATAGTCTAGTTATCCTTGCACAAAGATGATTAAACATGCTGTGCTATTGGAATACACAGTAAAGACAGAATAAAGGAAATACTTTGCATCAGTTACTCAAAAACAGTTCTTTGACTACTGAATCTAACAAAGTACAACTTCCTCTGCAGAGTGTTGAGATAAATCACTTGTGTGAAGATTGCTTTTTGGCCATAGCATCAAGGGTTCAAGTCCAGATGCATATCACAATATTTCTTATTGTGAAGTTATATTATATCTTCAATGACATATCTAAAATTTTATCCCTCAGCAAACTTTCATGAATCAGCTTTGAATAGTGTTGTTAAAAAGCATTTGCAAGCACATCCATGGACATAAGGACAAATTATCAAACCACCCTTACTCTGCCTAACCCAGCATCAGTTTTTGCCTGTCTTACAGCTTCTTCACCGCCATCACTTACCAATACAGAGCCTGACTGATTAATACTGAAGACACACCATTAAGACATACATTAACAACCCATAACACCACACTTTCATAAGTGTCTCTATATCAGTGTCTGTCTTCACCCCTTTTCCCTCACCCTTTTGTGCTGTCGACTATTCATTAGGCTAATGGATGTAAATGTAATGCTATGACATTGTGTGTCTGTCATTGCTTTGCAGAAGAGTAAAAGCTACATCTTCCATTGTCTACATAGGGTATCACTGTCCCTTCAAATGTGTGACTATGAGATGTGTGCAGTAGGATTTCATTGGTGGGATCTAGAGATAATGTTCAAATCTGTAGACATACTTTTTCTTCTTGACAACGGTTCGTATCCAGCATTAGGTGAAACTCATGCTGCATGTTTTTATAAGAGTCTTTCCTGTGAATGAGTTGCCCATGTATCTCTCTCTTAAGTCTCTTCTGTTTTATCAGTTGTAGTGGTCACTATCTGTGTGACGTTTGCAAAGTACAACTGTAGTATGTCATGCTAAATAGCACTTCAGGTGTTATTGCATAATGCGGTGAGTGTTTGCCTTACACCTCAATGTACACCCAGTTAACTTGTGATTTCCTTTGAAGCAAGTCTATGTGTAGTAGGCATAAACAACATTTAATTAGCTATTACATATACAGTTTTGACAGGAAACATATGTATAATAGTCCTGCCTAGGTATTCTTAAAGTCATGATAAAAAGTTATTATAATACTCACTTTCTGACACACTTTGTAAAATCATCTGCATATTGGAGTCAAACCCTGCTTTAACTCTGCTTTTCCATTTAGCTCAGAGAGTTCACACCTTGTGCCACAGAGAAAGCTAGGTTAACAGGTGGATTTTCTCAACTAACTACTGTCCAGAGTGCTGACAACCACACATCACTGCTGTAGAAGGCCCGCCAAATGTAGTGTTACACTGTTTCCTGCAGCAGAGAACTCTGGTCACAATGTACCATTGCACAAATGGAGAAAGCAAATAAATAGAATGTTTTCATTTCTGAAATGAGCTTTGGAGCTAACATGGAAAGGTATAATAAAATATGCAGAGCACCACTGAACACCACTAAACACTGGTACTTCACAGTTCCATTTCAACACATCAATGTATCATCACACACCATTAACACTTTGCCAACCTTCACGTAACTATGTTTCTCAGCATTGGGCTTTTGGAAGTGAATCTGAACAAAAATAAGTATTGCACATGGAAATTGTGTAATGCATTGATGTGAAATGCATTAAACTCTGTGGTTAATTGACCACTTCATTTTGGACAGTTGGCTCTGCACTGCATCACTAACATTTACAAATGATATACAACCCCATACACCCTTGACATACAGAAATTTTCATGTTTTATCCCTCCTGAATTGGAGTAAAATGTATTGCTTGGTATTGACTGGCCACATTGTCCATGTATGAGCACATACCAAAACTAATATTGATAACATTTATTTTTTTTTACATACCAACATCTTAACCTGATGATCAATGAATGATTCATTGTCCATCCTGTATTTTACAACTGTGTATTTCATATACATAATACAGGTAGGTACATGTCACTGTCAGTTCTGCAGTATGCATTAATGACAGCACAGCTGACATAAGTCATCAGTGTGTTTGGATTACTTAATGTAACATTGACCATACTCCGTCATATCAACAAATATGGATTTGCACAAAACCCTCAACATCACAATATTCTCACAGGCACAGAATGAGATGATAATCCTATCTGCACTGCACTGTCAGACTGCAAAGTCAGATTTCTGCAGTGGTGCTTATGTAAAGTACTGTGTCTTCTAGATTACATAGCTAGATAGGTAGAAGGTTCTAATCTCAAGATACTCAACGTGTGTGTGTGTGTGTGTGTGTGTGTGTGTGTGTGTGTGTGTGTGTGTGTGTGTGTGTGTGTGTGTGTGTGTGTATACATGTGTGGAGTTGTGCAATATGACCTGAACTACTGATGTCCATGATACAGTAGTAGCCTGGAGTTAATTTTATACCTCAGGATGAGTACACATCAATTTCAGACCCTTCTTACAGCATTGTCTTCTCTGCTAAACTGCACTGATACCATATTTTATAAAGTGCACTCTCACACTGTATAAGTCAGACTTCTGCGGTGTGCTTGCATTAAATACTGTATCCTCTAGATTGCATATTTAGATAGGTAGGGGGGTTCTAATCTCATGGCAGTGAACTTGTAGGTGGGTATGCATGTGTATGGAGTTGTGGAAATATGACTTTAACTGCTGCTGTCTTTATTAAAATAGTAATTTAGTATTAATTTTACATTACAGGGTGCGTGTGTGTGTATGTATGTATATATATATATATATATATATATATATATATATATATATATATACATATGTGTGTGTGTGCATACGTCTGCATGGAGTTGTATAAATATGACCTTAACTACTGCTGGCCTTATTAAAATAGTAGCCTGGCATTAATTTTACATTGCACGGTGTGTCCAGATCAATGTCAAACTCTTCTGCCAATATCATATTCTCAGCAACACAATGCTGATGTCATCTTCTATAAAATACATTATCACAATGTATAAGCCAAACTTCTGCTGTGGCACTTGCATTAAGTACTGTGTCCTTTAGATTGCATTACTTGATAGGTAGGGGGTTCTTATTTCATGGTAGTCAACTTGTGTGCTTGTGTAAGTAGTTGTGTAAATATAACCTTAACTACAGCTGGCCTTAATAAATATTAGCCTGGCATTAATTTTACACTGTAGGATGTGTCTACAGCAATGTCAGACTCTTCTTCCAACATTATCTTTTTAGCAACACATGTCATCCTCTATAAAATCCACTCTCACACTGTATCACTTTAACTTTTGTAGTGGTGCTTGCATTAAGCACTGTGCCTTCTAGGTTGTATAACAGGATAGGTAGGGGTTTGCAATCTCACAACACTCAACTTGTATATGTGATGTTGGGTCCATTGCATCACTGCAGGATTAATTCAGCAGGTGTGTTCATTTGACTCCAACTCAGGAGAAGTATTTAGATGTTGAGATTAATCCCATATCCCATTTTCACTCTGTCCACAAATGTATACTGCTTGCAACACACTGATGAGGTCATCATTTCAATAATGCACTCTCACACCACAAAATTTAGACCTTTCCTGTGGGACGTGCATATAATACACTTTTGTGTAGATTGTGTCAGTTGATAGGTAGGAAATTTGAAAACAGAAGTGAGTCTGTCCAGATTATATGTGTGAATGTAAATGAATGCTAGAGTGTGTTACACCTCTTAGAATTGACAACATTCAGAATTCCACATAGCTTTAGCAGTCATTTTTGCATGCACATCTTTTTGCATGACTAATGTCATCCTTCCAAAGATGCAGTATGGTTCACATGCACTCAGATGTCTCCTGCATATAGTACAATTGTGTGTAGTTTGTGCAAGTACATAGGTAGGGAGTTTGAATACAGGAATGACTGTCATCTTTCATTGTGTGTTTATTTCTCTTACTGTGTAGACTAGACTGCAAATACATATATGAGCTATATCTATACAGTGTGATGTGCAACCATTTTTTAGAGGAAACATGAAGGTAATACACAATGGTGATGTTATCCATTGAAATGTGCAATGTCACAGTCATTAAATCTGTAGGTGCCCTTGTTTCTCAGCAAACCTTTATTTGCCTGTGATGTTAACTATATAATTAAAATCCTAATGTCACTGTCTACAGTCAGTGTACATGTTGTTAACAGTGTTGTCACCCACATGTGCTGTGTTCAGGTATAGATGTTTCCTGTTACAATAATTTATTCTACATTTCCTTTGGAAAGGCTGCATTGAAGACTGATGCTGTCTTTTGAATAGATTGTCATTACATCACAACTGTAGTGAAATACCTTCTCTGGACTGAGGACATAAGGTGATATAATATATGTTGTTTCCTAAGTAAGCATGTGTTTCAATATGGGATTATATCCACATTGGACATGATTGTTGTTCTACGGCCACAGTGACAGCAGGGGGCTACAGGTGTGTTTGGTCATATAGCAAGATTCTTTCTAAGTAATTACAGGGGCACGTTCCTTGATTCATACACATGATGTAATGCTTTCACACAGCCATTGGCAATGCATTTATACCATGGCACATTCTTTGATCCCACTATGGTCTTCATCTTCTCAGTGGTTAGGCAAGTGTTCCAAACTAGCACTGAGTGACTGTAACTATATGCGTCCTTAACTGTTCTGCATGAAAGACATCCCCATTATACTTTGTATTTATAGTGTGGCAAAGGCCTTCCTCATCAAGTTTTAGCTGATAAAATGCATAGGAAAGTAAAATGCAGCTGACTGAATGACTTCACATAGATGGAAATCAAAAGCTGTGATAACATTTCCACTGTGGAGAATATGATTAATAGCTGTCTTGTTATTTGGAGGAGTTGTACAGCTTGATGTACACTTTTAGCATCGGGATTTATTTTGTGTGAACATAATGACATCACATAATAACAATTAATTCACATCAGTGTTATCCCTTGATATGTTACATACACACATGTGAACGTAGCTTTGGATTTCCCAGAACTTATATATTTGTTCTGCCAATGTAATGGTGAGAGTGCTAACTTGGCACATGCATTGAGTACAGTTGGCCACACATGTGTGCTGCAGTTCTTGGGTAGTACGTGTACAGATGTCCAGAGAAGCTGTCCTTGACCACAGAACATTGATATAGGACTGATAAAATTTGTGTGCACATGAGCAAACTCATTTAATTGCCATCAGTCTGACACACTGATATGACATTCATTATCAGGTATCCTTTCTTAATTCGCACATTAATTTCATTTGTTTGTCACAATAACCATTGCTTCCTCCTATGGCAGAAGTTGACAATACACAATTCTGGGGAATACATTGCATCATGATGTTGGTTTACATCTGTTGTTATCTGTCAGCAGAATGACAATGTCTGACAGGGGTAGCTTACACAAGGGTATTTATGTATGTCACACTCTGCTCCCCCATTTATAACACCACACACACTTACATATGGGATGCATAACTGACATCGATGGAATGAGTTCAGTTCTTGCAAAAAGTGATTGTGTCTTCTGAGCCATTCCTATTTTTCTAATGTTATATGAACATAATGCACTCCATGCAGATATCCCATTATGTATGTACTGCCCTTGTGAACTGTCATCTCAACTCAGCCTGTCAATGGCATTCATGTGTCATGTAATTCTCCTCTGTTACAATGTGATTTTGTGTAACTGTCACATCCTGTAATATTATGTCTGCTTTTATTTAGTACAACGACTGGAGAAAAACAGCTAGAAATCCAAACAAATACCAGTGAAACACTAGCTGCAAAACAGGTCCAAAAATAGGCACTCCTGGTGAAGGTAGATACCACATATTTATTTATGCTTGTGTAATGCACAATATAGCTTTTTATCTGTGTGCAACAGACTTCATCAGAATTTAGAATGCACGCATTGAAAATCAACAATATTTAATATAAACATATAAAATTCAGCTTTGTTTGAATAATCAACCTATCTTATGTGTATTTTAAAATACAACATAAAGATGTTTTATTCTAAAAAGAACCAAATAAAACCCCACACAAAACAACAAGAAAGAGTGCTAATATTTATTAACTCTTGTTTTTAATACTGGAACTAGGGACAAGTTGTTATTAATCCCTGGATAATCTATGGCATCAGACTTTACTTGCCACCACAACTTCCTTACCTCTAGATGGACTTTCCATGCCCCCTTTCTTGGGTTAGGTGCCACATTGTCTAATATACAAAATAAGAACCCTTTGTAGTTAGAACAATTAATGGACTGTCTATATAAAGCATTGTTAATGTTTTTCACTCTTATTTCATACCCATGTTCATAAATTCAATTTTTAAGACACCTCTCGGTCTTCCTGACATAAAAAGCTGAGCATATACTACAGGTAGCTAAATAGACCACTCCTTTACTAGTGTAGTTTCCATACTTAGGGTAAATGGTAGTCTTAGCTTTATCTTTCAAGTAAACAATTGGTTATTCTAAAATATGTTTACATTGCACACAGCTACCACTGTTTTCATATCCTTGTTGTGTCCCTTACTACCTGTGTTATTTTCCAAAATATTATTTAAATTGGGGACCCTTTTATAGGTGAGTAAAGGTCTATTCCCCACAACTTCTTTCACATTTTCATCAGATGTCAAGAGCCCCCAATATTTTTCAATAGTATTTTTAATAATAGTGGATCCACAACAAAGACCTTATAAATTCTCTCTTATTCATGAATTCACTTACAATATCCTCTCCATCTACCCCAATATTTCTTGAGGGTGTATATGTATTATTCGGCTTCACATCTGTTAAATCTTTTCCCAATAAAAGTTCATACTTATTGCCCCAGTTATTATAAACCTAATCACTAAAATTCTTTATCAGTAAATAGGGGTAGTCCTTTTCTAAAAACATTTTCTCAAGTTTTTTCCTTTCTGCATCAAATATATCTTTACTGGATATCATCCTAGCCAACCTAATGAACTGGCCTTTCACCAAACTCTTTTTTTTGGAAGTGAGGGAGTGAGCACTGCCAAAATAAAGATAGTTGTTGGAAAAGGTGGGTTTGTGGTATATATTAGAGGGAAAAGCCTCATTGTTTTTACTAAGGGTAATATCCAAATAATTAATGGTGTCTTTTCCTATTTGGTGTTTACATCTTACGAAATGGGAAGAGTTGTTGATGTATTCCATAAAAACTTCAATTATACCTCCACCCCATAAAATAAAAATATCGTCCAGGAACCTCATATACAATTTTATATGTTTCTAGAATTGGGAGTGCAACACAAACTCCTTTTCCTATGTCAACATAACGAGGTTTGCAAAAATGGGGTTATAAGCTGCCCCCATAGTCACCCGTTTTCTCTCTCTAAAGATGTTACCTTCAAACCACATGTAATTATTAACAAGGAAAATTTCCATATACTCCACAATGAGCCAAATTTTTTTGGAATCCAAAAATTCAAAATTTAAAAGTACCTCATTAAACATTTCTAGCCCTCGTGTTAGGGTATACTGGAAAAAAATCTACCACATCAACAGTTAGAAATATGAGGTTCTTATCCCATTTCTCAGGTTTAATTCTTCCCAAAAAATCCCAGGAGTCTGTAATGATGTGACTTAATCTGTTTTGAAATGGTTTTAATGCTTTATCTACATATAAGGCAAAGGGATGAATTTTAGCACCTGTTGCTGCCACAATTGGCCTAAAAGGCAGTTCAGCTAGATTTTTTATGCAAATTTGGAATTCAAAAATAAGTAGGTATTTTTGGATGCAAATTCCTTAAAAACATATATGTGTTAAGGTCCATCCGATGCTGCAATAATTTATCTTCAAGTAAATTGTCTATATTTCTATATGAGATGTTTTCTTCATTAATGGATGCCCTTTCATAAACTTCATCGTTCAACAGTTTTAACATCTCCTCCTTATATTTGTGGTTATCAAATATCACCATGCTCACCCTTGTCAGGTTTCATAAATCTAACTTGATGATCTCTCTTAAGATTTTCTAACAGATTTTGTTCACCTTTTGTAAGGTTGAATTTCTTGTTCTTCATTTTACTCTCTTTCTAAAACTTGTAGATGTCTTTCTCACATACGTTTGAAAAAAACTGAACAATAGGGTAGGATGTAGGTATAACTGTACTTCTTTTCTTTAAATTTAAATAATTAGAATAACCACCAAGTTTTAAGTTCAAACTGTATTTTTAAATGTTTTTAACATTGTTTCTTTAATATTTCTAGATGTGTTATGTAATCGTTGTTGTCATTGGTTGCTTTTACATTCAAACTTTTTAATATATCTGAGGAAGCACTGTTGTGCAGAAGCTTATAGTTGTTACATAAATCTCCTGATTGTGTTGTCGTTGAGTCATAACTTGTTTGTTAAATTCATTTTTTTTAATGCTAATGCTCAGTCTTTATCCGTTTTGAGCTACCTGTCCTTGTCAGATATGGTGACCATTTTTGGTGTGCTCACAGGATGCGATTGATATAATGAGCTGAAAATCAGCGAGTTTTGAATGGAGCCGCTCTGTCTTCAAACTCTTAGTCTTGGACCTTTGTTTTTGGACTGTTGATTTTTGTTCTTGGGATTTCTGTTATGGCTATACATGATACATATCTTTGTGTTACATCTCTGCTTTTGGCTAGATGTAATCCTCTGCTAAAAGGCGATAATGCACTGATTGAAGAACAGTGTGTGAATGGTGAAAATGTTATACCTCCACTGAATGTGAATGAGAAAATAACTAAATTAGAATGTATGCTCTGTGATTTTAAGCATCCACTGTTGCAAAGTTTTCATTTTTACCTAGAGGACTGTGCATTTTAAAGATGTCTACCTATGAAAATAAATATCTGGAACTTTTGAAGCAGTAGCAATGCATAAACCTATAGGAAAGCTTTGATTATATGAAACTGATGCTGCAATTTTTTGAACCAATAGAACACAACTTTTGAAAAGGTGTGAATGCAGTATGTGATGAGTTGACTTTGTCGCCTTTATTTGGAATCTATAAAAATATGTTTGATACTGTGCTTGATACTGTTGCCACATTTGAACAGCAAATAGCTGTGACAAAAAAAGAAGAAACATCAAAGAGATGTGGATGATTTTAAGATGAGGTATATTTTTAATGGCTCAAAGAAAACAATGGGGCTGGTGTCCTGGATGCTAGCACCAACTTTGCTATCAAGTTAGACTTTAAGTCTAATGATAAAAATAAGAGGACTGTGGTGAATAAGACACTTCAGCAGAATAATTCAGCTGTATCCAGTCAAAATGGAAATGTTAATAGTTTATATGTTCAAGGGGGTGGTTTGACACATTCTGGGTCATATGATCCCTCTTTATCACAAGCTGTTAATAGGTAATGACTGCCCTGAAGATAGTAACTCTCAGGAGACCAGTATTGGTGTCTCTATGTTTTTTCCTTCACCATTAGAACAATTGAGCCTCCTGCTACTGTTAATGCCAAAAAGAAGTTTATACAAAAGGGCTAAAGGAAAAGAAAGGGCTTACTGTTACCGCATGATGTGCACTCACCTCAGAAACAAGGGCAGGTAGGTGACTGAGTTACCATTGTACATAACATCTTGGACTGAGTTTTGAATGAAACTGAATGCTGGCTGCTAAATAGAGGTATATCATGTATTCCCTGTTCGTATGGAAGGATAGAAGACAACTTAACTAAACTTAGATTTTTTTTTTACTCACAATTTAAATGTAAGACTCATTTTTCCTATAACTAAAAAAAGGACTTGATAAACTTAAAAGATGTAGTACTTTTATACCTGTGAGTCATCTGATTGCTAATGCATTTTAAAAGTGCTGTGAACAAGGCATTTATACACTGTTTGAGACTTATATATCTAGAGACTTCAATAACTTTAACCTTTGAGCAGCAAAAAGTGCTTAATGACTTGAACAAAAATACCAGTATTGTTATTAAAGTGTCTGATAGGGATGTGGCCATTGTGGTAATGAAAAGAGATGATTATATGGGAGCTAATGATCTGTTGCTTGATGATGTGACAAGTTATAAGAATATAGCCAGGCCTGAAATAGACAGGGTATTATTAAAATTGTTAAGGCAAATGTTTATGACATGCATATCAGTGGTTATATTGATAATGGTCTTTTATCATTCTTTAATTGTGACATCCTTGCCATTCTGTTTTTTTTTTAGACTGCTGAAGATACATAAGGATACTTGTAAACTTCCTTTGCATTGCACTGTATCTTCTAGGGGATGGCTTACAGAACCTGTATCTATCTGTTTAGAATCTGTCTTGAACAAATATCTAAAATATGTTAATAGTTATATTAAAGACAGTGATGACTTTTTAAGAGGTCTAACTAAATGGCAGGCTGAAAATCTGGATAGGCAAGTAACAATGGTAACATTGGATATAGAATCGCATTTCACAAAGATACTTAATGATTCTGGTTTTGAGGCCATTAGGCATATATTGAATATGTATTCAGATATGACTTCTGCTACTGTAAATACTGTATGTGAATTGCCTGCTTAGGTATTAGAAAATAGTGTGTTTATGTTCAATGATAATGTTTATTTGCAACAATCTGGAATAGCAATGGCTAATACACATGTTAATTTAGTTCTGTTGGAGAAAGCGAGTTTCTCTATAAAAACTGTGAGTTGTACCATGTGCTGCATTACAAGCATTTTGTGGAGGATGTATTTTTGCTGTGGGTGGCACCCATGGGCAGTTGGAGGAATTTGTCAGCTATTTAAACTCAACTATGTCTTTTCTGAGGTTTAAATCAACTCTGCCTAATGTTTCTTAGATATTCGTTTGACAGATAATGGTTGTGGTTTTGAAACTTCAATTTACAGAAAAGATATTAGAAGGGCTATGTACCTTCATAGAACTAGTATGCGTCCTGGGCATATTTTTTCCAACATATGTGGCCAGATTAGTAGGACAACTAGAAGGACTACTGATTAGGAAGTATATGATAAGGCAATTCAGAGCCTGCCTTATAAAGGATTTTAAAGGAAGGGACTACAGTATTACTAGATTAGAAAATATGAAAAATCAAATAGATGGGCTAAGGACTTCTGTAGCTAAACAAGTATTCAGGGGTATGAATTCCACTATTGTTTTTTTTTAGTCTGAATAATTAGGTTTTTGATTTGTCCATTGCCATTACATATAATGGACAAATTGCACATATTAAATGTGTTTCTAATATTTATAGAAAACATTGGAATATTTTTAAAATCTTATGAAGGTTTAATGGACAAAATCCCTTCCGTTCCTAAATTTATTTACAAGAACTCTATTAATTTGAGGCATATATTATGCTGTGAAGCACAAAGAAAAACAAAAATGATGACAGGTAATAAAGGTACTAGACCATGCTTTATGCTCATTTTGTGTATATACTAGTAGTGATAAGTCATTTGTATATCCAATTACTGGGAAATATTGGCAGCATGTGAAACAAAGAATATTGTGTATTTATCAAGATGTATAAAATGTACCTCTTTCTATATTGGTAAAAGCAATAGAAAACTGAAACATCATATATGTGAGCACTTGTCTGATATATATAGACATGGTGAAATAAATGCTTTATAAAAACATATATTACAAGTTGACAGTACACATATTTTTAAGTTTAAAATTTTAGGACTAGTATCTGTTAGTATAAGGGGTGGGGATAAATTTTTGCAGACAGAAAAGAGAATAACTGGATTCACAGATTTCAAACTGATCATTCACCCGGATTGAATGGAATGTGTAGTTTGGAGCCTGTTTTAAAATCTAGGTCCATATAATAGTTGTTTTATTGTTCAAACTGTATTTAAAAAAATAACATGTCTCTTTAAGATTTCTTGATGTGTTATGTAATTGTTGTTGTCATTAGTTGATTCTGGTCATAGTGATACCTGTAGTGAATGTATTTAAATTTGCTGCCCTTATGCTCAAAATGTTTAATGTATTTGAGGAAGCAGTGTTGTGCAAAAGCTTACAGTTGTTGAATAAGCTTCCCGTTTGTGGTGTCTTTGGGCTGTGAGTTGTTTCTTCTATACAGGTTTTGTAGCAAGGGCATGGCAAACAGCTACTGTCACTCCCCTGTTAAAATAATATCTAGAGTTTTCATGGCTTGACACAAGTTTATATTTATAACAGTTTAAATTTGTCATTCATCAAGGAAGCTGTGACTGACAAATAAATAATTGAACTCAGACAGGACCCTTCTTTTTGTACTGTCAGTCTTCATCTTAACATCAGTGTCCCATACCTAAAATATTTCAAAAATTTTCCTTAACAGCTCCTAACTATACATGCACATCAGGTATTGTAATTCCATCTAATAGAAAATAGTTTGTCATAGTATTTGTCATTATATCTGTAAGGACAGGGTGATATTGGCCTTAAATTCTTCACTGCTGTTACCAAATTAGGTGACAGACAGATGGGCTTTGAATTACACTGCTGTCACCAAATGATGATGCGGTGGTTATGGAGCCTAAATCTACACTACTGCTGCCAAGTATGTAGGCAAGAGTAAGACTGACCTTAAGAGCAAACAGCAAATATGCACTGCTGCTTTTATGACCAGACCTGTCACAACCCCAATAAACCTTACACTCTCAGCTACAGAACAGTGTCAGAAGCAGTGACTCCCCAGTATTTCATCCACCTCAGTCTGAGTCCAGTGCTTTCCAGTGCAATCATATGAACAGTAACTGAAACTTAACCAAATTGTTTTTTATCCACACATGCTCACAAAGTTTCAAAAAACAGACAAAAAAAAAAAAAAAAAATCATCAAACTGGCAGCACACATGAAAGGACATCAATAAAAAAAAAGAAGCACAGATGTCCAGAACTGAACCTCTACGAGATACAATAATAAATACGTGTCTTCCAAAGAGACAGTACCTCCCTTTCCAGAATTTGAATGTCCTTGACCTTCTTTTGCCTTTTCAGCCTGCTTGCATATCCTCCAATTTACTGTTTAACACCCATCCAACAAACTGTTTAAAAGATTTCCACCATTTGTGTGGCAGCATGAATCCAACTGATTATCATTCATGGACTTTCTGGCTTCATGTTCCATCACAGCTTTAGTTTCCTTGTGTTGAAAAATGAATAGGTCCAATAGATCTGCCTGCCATGTTTACCTTAATCTGTCTCCCTTGCATACTTCAAACTGCATTGAGACCATACAATGATCCATAAAGCTATGTTTGCAGATTTATTATTTACCTCCTCTGTAGTATACTAACCACATCCTGACATGTGACAATTACCCACCCACTCATGCTAAGTGTGGTTTGCAGGTATTCATGCAGGTACATGTAGATGAGTAAGTCTCTTATTCTAACATGGTTGCCATGCTAGAAGCTTTGAAATTGCACAATATGAGCTCCTACATCTGCCACGGGCCTGATTTTGTTACAGATGATTGCTTAGGAGTAACAAACTGAGCTTTTGAATAGTTTGTAAAGCAGGAATTTTAAACTAAGCATTTCTTTTGGGAAGGTGTAAAGAGCTGATATCTCATGTTAGTACACCTCTACATCTGTCTGAGATTTTTCCTGAAAATATGCACATGAACAAATGATTTATTTTGTGGTTTAAAGGAATGTCTGTGCTCACAGCATGAGGAGGTGTATCACATTGACTGTGTACACAGCCATGGCAGGATAAATAGGACGATGTTTCTATGAGGTAGCACACTAAGCACAGTAACCTGCATTACTTTTATTATTGCTGTGTGGGTATACCTATAGGCCAAGCATGGAGGAGTTTGTTTACTGATATGACAATCAGTAGCAACTACCCTGGGCATAAACTGTTGAGGGGGTGATCAGTATGGTCTGAACCATAGTAACTGATTGCTACAGTGTAGCAAGCAGTTTGCTAGAGTTTAAAAGTAAAAAAAAACTAAAACATGAGTACCATAGCACTTTGTGTAAGCAGGGTAGAAGCTATAACAACTTTTTGCTACAGTTTGAAAGAAAACATTATTATTATTAATTTTTGAAGGAGAGTTGGGGGAAGGGCACAGAAACAGGACCTGAATGGCTAGGGTGAGAGGGAGGGGGTGTGTCTTCCATCTGACCAGCTGATTGGTATGCCATTAGAAGGAATGCCCATTTTTTCTGTTTAATGGAAGAGCTGGGGGGTAGATCTTACTGCTCTCTAACTCTTACAACACTTGCTATACTATGCATTGTGTAATGGTGATGGTGTGTTTTAGGGGCTGAATTTTGCATATATTAGGTAAAGTGTCTGGTAGGTGGTACCTGAGAGGAAGGCAGCATTCTCTTGCATGTGGATATGCTGATATGCTTGCCAGTGGGGGATATAAAGGAATAGATAGGCCTGTGAGAGGACATGCAAACACCAAGCATGCTTAAGCAGCACAAACATAAGCCCCAAATACTTACAATTGTGAATCTTCACAACACACTCTCTACAACAGAAACTAACATTTTTCTGGTATTTAGCAATAATTTCTGGTATTACCAATATGTTTCTGGCCTTGGTGAGGTACACTTTATGTCTTTGAGGTGTGTCATACTGTATTTATGCACAGCAATAATACATAACAAATTAATGCACCTGTTTGCTGTGATAGACATGGTCTGAGGGTATGATCTCCTAATGGCATGTGTACCTGTTAAGATACTCAGCTATGGAGTACTGTGAGAGGCAATTATGTGCTGTCTCCATGTGGATTATAATTTTTTTAGGGTTGGTGGGTCTGGTAAGACCTAAGGAAACCTACCTGCCCATGCATATCATATATTTGTGTGAGTCTCTTAACATACAAACATCAAGGCCACATAGTTTTTCCACACTGCCACCTAACAGCTACAGTTTGTGTAGGCATATATCAGGTAGGGATGTAAATGTTCTCACACACAGATTTGTTTTCTTTTGAGACCACTATGCCACAACATGGTGAACAGTGGAAAAGCATATCATCTGATGCATAGAATGACATCTTGCTACATGGCCTTCTCTCCGCTGTCGGTAGATAATCAGCCATGACAAATCTGACTCGCCTTTTCGCAACTGTGCATGGAAAGATATCATTAATGACCCCAGTGCTGTTGGTCATACGATCAAGTGAGATGTTGGCTATCAACATGGTAAGTGCTTCAAAAATTTGGGCTACCCAACTGGGACAAGAGCAGAGGGCAATAGAATGCAGCTCACTGACCAAACCACAATTAACAGAGATGGAGTTCCTGGTATCTTTATATATGAGTCTGTACATTTCCACAATCCACAGTGAAGTTCTAGGCAAGGGAGTATAGTTCAAATGACCATCGAAAATATCAGTCATCGATGCCTCCAGTGCAATATGTCTTAACATGGACATGTATGTGCCATACTAGATCAATGTGTGATGTAGAACAACTTATAAACATGACTGCCTCTTTTTGAAAAGAGCATCAGAGTTCCAGTCACACAGGCTATGGACATATCGTATTTTTTTCACTGGACTTTAGGTACTGGTGAAGGATCTTACTTAGTTTGAGTGATTTGTTTAATTTTTTTCCACAGGTGCAATGTTATCAGGGTCCTCTACTGTGGATATTCAGTTGTTTAATGTCATGGAACTGTACAGATTTGATGATGACAACAGCCAACTCCTGGCACAGTCAGGAGTCACAGTATGAGTGTTGGCCATGGTTAATGAGATGTTCACATCGTCACAGCATTACATGGACATGGCATCTGTGCCTGGGCAATCCAGTCTATGAACCCAGGAAGACAGGGCAATCCAGTCTATGACCCTCTCCTCCTCCCACAAAACACAAATACATGCGAGAGATGCAACTAAGATTCCAAAGACATGCATCTGGAGCATTTCTCCCCGGGCCTCCGCTGAAAACAGGCTCTGTGGAACCTAGTCGGACTTTCCCGGTCAACAAATGATAAATAAATAAATAAATAAAATAACTATACGGCCAAACTGGAGGCTGAGCTCTCTCAACACAGGACTGGCAAGACCAGTCAGGAGGAGAAGGTTACCACACACACTATAGACCCAGTCTCACATAGCACCATTACAACCTCAAATCATACACATAAACACACAAAGACATACTCGGAGGCTCTGATCAAAAATCTACCAAAACAGCAGAGGCCACCAAAGCAGACACCCAAACAACCACCACCTCAGAACACAACACCTGCAACACATAGACCTCACAGTCAGAGTGTCAAACAGTCACAGCCCTTAAGGCCAAACACAATGCCAGACACACTAGTCATTGGTGACTCCATAGTCAGACACACTGACGTCCCGCTCACCAGACTGAGTAAGGAGAAGGTCACAGTAAGCTGCCTGTCGGGCACTAGAATCCGCCACATAACGCAAGCACTCAGGTCTCTCAACAGCAAGTACAAATATGACTCAGTCATTGTCCACGCTGGTGTAAACGACCTGAGACGTACCTCCTTGGACTACATGAAAAGAGACATTGAGGAGCTCTCTGATTATGTAGCCCAGGCAGGTATGACCCTGACCTTGAGCAGTATCCTACCTTCACCAAGAGTGATGCCACAATACAGAGATAAGATGATCAGCTTTAACAATTGGCTTAAACACTGGTGTCATTCAAAGGGGATCCAGTATCTGTCTGCCTGGGATGACATGCTGGACAAGCCACGCTGCTTCGCAAGGGACGGCTTGCACCTGTCACCCCTGGGATTCCGGATATTGGCAAAGGCTCTTGCCACCCCATAGTGCCTTTTTTAGGCAAGGCTCAAATTCTAAACCTACCACCCTAGAACACAAAAAAGGAAAAAACTAAGGGTAATGCTGCTCAATGCCAGAAGTCTAAATCTCAAAATGCACGCACTCGAGGCCCTTCTCAGTATGGAGAACATCGATGTCTGTGCTGTGACAGAAACCTGGTTCAAGGCTCCTGAGAGCACCCCAGCGCTATCAGGTTTTACCTCATATCATGTGTTCTGGCCCCAAAATCCAGACAATACCAAGAAAGAAGGGGGGGTATCCCTATTCATCAAGGACACCCACACCTCAAGACTGGTGTCAACGCACGATGCATCGGAGACCATCCAGGTGCAATTAACCATAGGCAAGACTGCTCTACAAATTGTAGCATGTTACAGGCCACCCTCACAAACTCAGGAACCTCACATGGCCTTCCTGAAAACACTAGAGGGGATAAATGTATCACCAAACACCATCATACTAGGTGACTTCAATTACCCTAATATAGACTGGGAACACTACTCAAGCCCAAACACCCTAGCCCAAAAGTTCCTGGAATTCATAAACTCAAATGCCATGGAACAACTAGTCACCATCCCACAAGAGGAGATAACATACTTGATCTCATCATCACGAACATGGGAGCACAATGTTCAACACCGAAGTATACCCTCACTGGTGAGATCAGATCACAAACTAATCTCGCTGGAGGTCCTCATCCCACCCCACCTGAAATAAAAAGACCACAGTAAAGAACTTCTCAAATGCCGACTTCACACTTCTAAAGACTAGTGTGGTCTCCTTTAAGGCCCCGAGCCAGCGGAAAACAGTACTCAAGCCGCTGAATCACTTACAAACACCTTCTACCAGCACCTGCAGGACTGCATGGATAAGGCAATCCCAAACAAAACAAAGACTCTTAGTACCAAAGGCAAGCGTCCAGTCTGGTGGACCCCAGCCATAAACAAACTCTACAATAAAAGGAGGAAGCTACTACAAGATAGAGCAAAATCCTTAAAAGGTAAGACACCCTTGATCACTATAAGTAAAAACTAAGAGCTCTCATAAAATCATCCAAAGCAAATTTCGAGAGAAAAATAGCTAAAGACTCAAAAGACAATCATAAGGCCTTCTTTAGCTATGTTAGAAACCTAGGAGGAAACTCCCAGATATGCTCAGAACTAGTTCAAAATTATGTGAAGATTACTGATCCTACAGACATTGCCAACATACTGGCTGACAGGTTCAGTGCAAACTTCTCCCTCCCCCAAAAGGAGAGATATCTATACCAAACCATTGCACCGCCCCCAACATCTCCAGTGCCCAAGTGAGAACTGGTCTCTCCAAAGCAAAGAACACAGCATCCATGGGACCTGATGGTGTCCCCGGCTGTGTGCTCCACGAACTCAATGAGGAATTAAACCCACAGCTAGGACAGCTGTTTAATCAAAGTCTTACCTCTGGATACGCACCCAGGAGTGGCGACTGCAACTGTGGTCCCACTTCACAAAGGCGGTGCCTCCACCGACCCTGGAAATTACCGGCCCATTAGCTTGACAAGCCTTATCTGCAAAGCCATGGAGAGGATCATAATGGACCTCATAAATAAAGACATAGGGAATTTGCAGACTTTGGATTCAACCCAGTTTGGCTTTGTCAAAGGCAGATCATGCCTTTTAAACTTGGTTGACATCTTCGAAACAGTCACCAAAGCCATTGACGAGGGAAAGGCAGTCCATACAGCCTACCTCGATCTGGCTAAGGCCTTCGATACAATACCCCACTCGGGTATCATTGAAAAACTCATCAGCTTAAATGTTAACCCATACATCTCAAGATGGGTTGCAAACTGGCTGAGTGACAGAACCCACAGGGTCAGAGTTGCTGGCGCCATGTCAGACTCAAAGCCTGTCACAAGTGGTGTCCCACAGGGCTCAGTCCTGGGCCCACTCTTGTTTGGCATCTATTTTTCCGAAGTACAAGCAAACACAGGAGGGTTATGACAAAGTTTGCAGATGACTGCAAACTGGGCGCCATAGTAGAAAACACATCTGACACAGATATCCTTCAGAAGGGTCTCACAGAAACGGATAACTGGTGCCAGAGCCACGGCCTGAAGTTAAATGCCAAAAATGCATAGTCATACCCTTTGGGAAAAACAAGGTTACCCCTAGCTACCAAATAGGTGGCAATCCACTGAGCACAGAAGAAGTTATCAGGGACCTGGGGACCCAGGTTGATAGTAGTCTGTCATTCGACACCCATGTAGCTAAAGTGGTTAGGAAGACCTTCTACATTGCCCACCTTATCATGAAGGGATTCTCATCTAGATCAAGGGAGGTCATAGTCTCCTTTTACTCATCACTCATCAGACCAATGATTGAGTACAATGCCCCATTCGGGATGTATCTGACCCGACACTTGCAGCAGCTGGAGAGGCCACAAAGTTCCTCACCAAAAGGATAAAGGGTCTCAAAATCTGTCCTATGCTGCCCGACTGAAAGAACTCCAGCTCTATTCAGTCGCCACCGCTTGCTCAGAGGTGACCTTTGCCTAACATACAAGGCCATGTCAAACCCAGATTTGATGAATATGCTTCACCTCAAAAATCTAGATCCATCAGAGCCACAAGGGCGGGAGACTTAAACCTCGACACGGCTATTAATAGGATGTGCTGGAGGATAGATTCATCACCCAAAGACTCCTATGCTGTGGAACAAAATCCTGGTACATGTGAGGCAGAGCACCTCGCTGGCCTTGTTCAAGAGAAATCTTGACCAATGGATGGGAGATCGCAGATATACCCCAGGGATTACCTCAGTGTCACTGCTCGACAGAGGCACAGCAAAATAATGGGTATAGTTCCCCATACTAAAGGGGTGGCGTAAGCCACAAAACGATGGGCTAGGCTTGTAAATGCCCTCGGGCAGATAGCCTAGTATGAACCTATGAACCTATGAACCTATGAACCCAGAAAGACACACAAGGACAGGGAGACATCGACAGACCTAAATGCAGAATGATGTGTTAATTTGCACCATACTCCCCATTGTTTGCTCCATTCAGCAAGAGAAGACATCATTCCTGTGGTCAAGCATGCTATGGAAACAATCCACTGCCCACACTAGGTGTGTCAATGGACACAACACAGCATTTTTACTGACTGTGTTAATAGAAGAAATAGGTGTGTCAATGGGCACAACACAGCATTTTACTAGCTGTGTCAGTAGATGAAAGACAACATTTGTGCAGGGCCATAATGCAGGGACAGTCTAATACCAGCACAGGCCTTGCTGGCCTGGTAGGGCAGTAAGCGGTTTGTTTGTTGACCTCCAGGAAAGCATGGCTCACATATGCAACATAATGAACATGTGGCATAGACAGGTTGCACGAAAAAGGTGCCCCTTTGCAGCTAAATGTCATCACCAATGTGCCGATCACATAGCCAATCTACCTCTATCTATGGTGGGAAGGTCCACCATGGAAGGAAGGATACCATGGTCAGCCACATGTAGTGTCAGCACCTACACTCTGCCATCCAGTGTTGAGGGAAATATGTTGTAAAATAAATGTCAACAGGGGTGAGGTGTTCATGCTGAGTTCACCCATGGGATATAAAGGTATAAGCTCACAAACACACCCACAGACAGACAGACAGACACATGCACACACACATACACACACATACAAAATTATATTCTTCTGTACAGTAAAGAACACTGTTAAAGCAGAATGTTTAAATTAAGCATACAGCATCACCTGTAAATAGTATGGCTTCACTGCTTTTTTTCTCTCTCTATAGTAATGAAGTCAATGAACATTGCTTTAGCAGTCACTTTATACATATTCCAAAAAAAAAACATTTAGTCATACAGGAAGATTTCATTATTTGGTCACTTACATTTCAGAGTGTTAAAATATTGTTTTGGAGATGTTGTCAGCTTTGCTTTTACAGTTGTGGCAAGGGTCTATAAAAATTAGCAGTAATATGTGCACATATTTTGGCAAATAGTGCTAAGTTCATGTATGGTGAATATCCATAAATTATTACTGTGTTTCTATGGTCAATACGATTTTTATTTGTTTACACATTAAAATTGACAAATCCTATATGACATCATACTTTTTATGTACTAAAGTCAACTGGAAGTGTAATCTGAGTATCTTTTTCTATCTAAGGAGTTTTATAGATACATTACTCATCTGTTTCACATCACAATACATGAAACATCACATTTGCAGTGACAAGATGGGTGTTTGATGTCAACCTTTCTTCACAATTTAGAATTAGAAGCTGCATTATAAAGTAAAGTACTTTGAACGAGATGGCTGAATACTTGTGAGCAATAGCTGCTGAGGTAGCAGAGAAAAGATCCCATTTCTTTATTTCTCTTCTCACATTGTGCTACTAATCCCAGGACTAGAGATCTAAATTCTCACACACGCACACATGCATGTGCGCATCCACACACATAGTATCTAAAATACTAGAAAAATGTAGCCATACCCAGCTCTTAAACTAACTCAGCAGTAACAACCTATTTTCCAAAACTCAACCAAGATTCTACCCTCCCCAGTCATATTACCACTACCACCTTCATCAGCTTCCTCAATGCAATCAACCAAAATAGAAAGGAAGGCAATTTAGTTTCTTCCCCATTCGTCAGTCTCTCTAAATTCTTGGTCACTGTTTCCCATCACAAACTACTGTTTGAAGTTTCCAGTCTCATAGTCAGCCACACATCTCTGTCCTGGTGCCAGAGCTACCTAATCAATAGATAACACGCTATAAAATGGCAACAAGAACTCTCCACCTGTCCCATTTATGGTAGGTGTCCCACAAGGATTGATATTGGGTCCACTCCTATTCAACATATTCGCAAATAAACTCCATACTGCAACAAACCTGGCATTCATTGGTCAATATACAGATGAATCTACAGTCATGTCATCTGTTCTGCCCTAACCTTCTCCAAACTCCAAGAACTCACCCACCTCTCTTTCTCTGCAATAGAATCCTGGCTTGCCAATTTCCAACTTCTCCTAAATCCAAACAAAAATAAACTAATGCTCCTTACTCCTAAGACACCCTAGAACTAAAATACTCCTTTCATATCTATTTATCCAATAACACCAAAACAGAAACAGTCTTCAAACTAAGTTACTAGGTGCCATAATCGATGATAAAACTAAAATGTGACCAACAGCTTCTGCAGGCCATCAACAATCACACATTGGTTCCCCTTACAGAGCCAAACTGTGCCTCATTGAATCCGGTAGACAACCCATAGCCAGAACTTACCTATTACCAGCCCTACTATACACATCACTGATCCTTACTAACCTTACCAAAACTGAGAAATGCAATCTTGAAATGTTACAATAAAATTGTCCAGTTCTCTACAAACTCATCACATAAGTCCCACTATTGTAATGCTCCAAACAGAACTAAAATGATTTGAACTAGCCCGTTACTTGTCATACTCAGAAATGTGTCTACACTCCAGAAAAATGCCTTACACTCCTAATATCCAGCAAAAATCCCACCTACTCACAAGCAAATCTAGTAACAACACAATGCCTTACACTCCTAATACCCAGCAAAAATCCCACCTATTCACAAGCAAATCTAGTAATAACATAATGCCTTACACTCCTAATATCCAGCAAAAATCCCACCTACTCACAAGCAAATCTAGTAATAACACAGGCAACTCTGTATATTCTAACTATGTCACAAAGCTCTAGAACTCTATCCTCCTTAAAATTAGATTAATACAGAAGCTAACTACTTTCTAATCTCAGCTCAAGCAACATCTAAACAGCAACTGTCTATGTTCTTGCACTGCACCTGGATAGACTCCTCCCATACATCTTACACACAGTTTAATCATTTTACTTTCTATCTCCATCTACCTTTTCTTTCCCTTTCTGTGTCATCCCACCTTTTCTTCTCAACTATATATATGTAAAGCACTGCAAGCTCCATACATCTTACTAGCTTTAAGCACAGACTTTTCCTGTCTACTTCTTTATGTTAGTAAATCAAAGATGTATGTTTTCTCACTGTCTTATGCTGCTTATTCAAATGCATTACTACTTCATATGCTGTAGATATAAATTACAATAAAATTACCTATGCTGTATGTACAACTGTACTTCTATTTTCTAGACTGTATGTAAAAATCCTCATTATTATGTAAAAAATATATGTAATTTAAGGAACTTTTCTCCCCAGGCCTCCACTGAAAACAGGTTATTGCCCAGTAAGACTTTTCCGGTCAAAAATTGCCAATAAATAAATGATAAATAATTGTATGAATCCCTAAAAAAATAAACACTGAAGTGGAGCTAACAAGATTTATTCAGTATTCCAGCAAACCAAAACATTAGCCTACTTGGCATAGCATATTTAAATAAAGCAAACAGTTCTTGAGTTAGTCCTTATAATAGTGTTCAGTCCACACAGCCTCTCCAGGATACAGGCTGTCTTGACAACAAATGTTCAAGGCTGCAGTCCTCTAATAGGCCAAGCTTCAAGCTCTGTAAGCAGTCATTCCCACAAGTTACACTCCACCAGCTGGGGTCTGTCACATCACACCTCTTGGTCTTCTTTTAGATGATATTTTAGGTGAGAAACCAACTCCCTGCCTGCTGCTTTCAAGCAACCTCCTTAATATGCCACCTTCTGTATTAATTACACGCTTGTTATTTAGAGAATTGCTCTGAAAATAGTCTCCTACTCCTTCCTTCTTCTTCTTTAGGCTTTTCCTGGTTAGGGGTCGCCACAGTGCATCACCTGTCCGCTCATGATTGGCAGTGGAGTTTTACAGTGTCGAGTTGCCAGCCCGGTGCCCAACGTTTCACAGAAGGCACACACACACACTCATGCCTAGGGCCAATTTAGAGTGTCCAATCCACCTACAGCATGTCTTTGGGATGTGGGAGGAAACCGGAGCACCTGGAGGAAACCCACACAACCACAAGGAGTGCATGCAGACTCCGCACAGAAGGTACCCCAGCCGAGGATCGAACCGGAGAACCTCTTGCTGTGAGGCGGCAACGCTAACCGCTGCACATATTCTGTGTACATATTTAAAGGCACATACACATCACACACACACACGCACACACGCACGCATGCACACAGACACACACATATACACACACAGACACACACACACATGCACACACGCAGACACACACACACATACACACGCACACAGACACACACAGAGACACACACACACGCACGCAGACACACACACGCATGCACACAGACACACACACACAGACACACACACACACGCATGCAGACACACACACACGCGCGCACACACACACACACACACACACACACACACACACACACACACACACACACACAAAATGAAGCTATCAAAAGTTCAGAGGTGAGAACCTGCTGCTACTTTCTCTCGAGGAATTTCCAAGTAGAGCTATTGTCATTTAGGAAGCTACTCCAGGGAACATAATTTTAAAACAGTCTACTTTTACTGCTACTACTACTAATATTACAGTCTTAAAGAAGGTTGAAAAAAGGATTCTCCCCTTTCTCAGATGTTTAACACAACATAGCCCAAAAGATTCTATCATGAAATCTAAACGTATGACTTATTTTCTGTTTGTATTAAAATGGACAATGCAACACCCTTCATTTTACTGTACATTTAATGGTGTGTGTGTGTGTGTGTGTGTGTGTGTGTGTGTGTGTGTGTGTGTGTGTGTGTGTGTGTGTCTGTGTGTCCGTGTGTGTGTGTGTCTCTGTGTGTGTCTGTGTGTTGGGGGGAGGGTGTCATGATTTAGCATTCTGGCTTAATGCAATTTATTTAACTGGGATGCATAAAACATCATGTAGAGGCTGTATAAAAGTTCATAAGATCACAGGATCATATAATATGCAAGGCAAGTCAGACCAGAGGTCATTCATGAATATCCACTTTCAGCTTCTTTCATCTTTTGCTAGGAGCATGATGCCTGTGAGTCCTGGTGTAAGTTTAAGGGCACTCATCCAGCTATCCCAGCTATGTTTGACAGATGACTGGAAATCACATTGCTTGACAAGCCTGAGGAGTTTATTCCAGAGTATGGGGATGGACCGAGTGATGACCCTATCATTTTGTGTAGTTTTATTTATTTCTTGATGAAGGTTTAGATCTCTAGTTCTGGGATGAGCAGCACAATTTGACTTGTGGAAAAAGAGGGAGAAAAAAAAAACAGAATCTCTAAGGGCATGGCAAGGTAGGCACAGGTGCCCTGTCTGGAGCCTGTACAACACTGAGTACAAGGATAAAGTCTTTTCAATATAAGGTTTTTGGGGCCAGTCATCCTTTTTGTTTGGCACCTCTGTGGTTTTTATTTCAACTTTTTAATATGTTTAATCAGACACATGCTGAAGGATGCATTATATTCAATAATAGGTATGAGTAGGACAGAATATACAGGGGCAATGGCTTCCTTAGTTGTAGAAGAGATGCCCCTGGCAATTAATTGTGAAAGGTAGAATGCTTTCCTAACTAAAGCCACTGCATGAAGTTCGAAGAAGAGAAAGTTATCAACCCATGTGCCCTGATTCCTAACCACTGATTTGTATGGTACAAATATTATACTTATTTTACTGCCTGCACTTTAACAAAGTTGTTTTTGTGTTTAAATTACCTGTTTAACTGTTGTAGGCTACACACTCAAGTGTGATAGCCATTTCTGTGCATTTAAAGTGTTTTTTTTTATTGTATCTGCTTTATTTTCTGAAAAAAACAAAAAAGAAAAAATATATACTTGTTTTCCCGCCTTTCAAAGCTAGTATACTCCAGTTTTTAGGTTAGTGCTGAATTCAGGGCTGTGTTACAAGTTTCTGTGTTTGCCTATACCTTACTTGGATAGAAGGAAGTTTCTCTGTTCACTGTGAGAGAGGGAGTTTTGAGCAGCCTATCTGTCACTGGAGGAGTGGTTTCAGCCCAGAAATTAGTAATTTATTGGCCATTTTGGGCTCATTTCTATCTCTTTCATTTCCCTGCTATAAAACCCGCATTTACAAGGTTTTGCGCGCCGGGCAGCGCTGGTTAGCTAGGGTATAACTACCGGCTCCATAAAGTCTACTGTTCAATTTTTCCCTTGGAACTAGACAGACTTTCAACTTACTCACTCAAACCATTCACTTTTCATACCGCCACTTGCTCAAAACTCATAGCAAGCACTAATAAACCTTAGCACTAGACCCCCTCTATACTGTAGAGAAGGACAATGCTCTCTATATGACCTTACCAGCCAATCAGTAAAACAGTTCACTGTACCTATCCAGGCATGTCCAACGGGCAGTTTCAGGTGTACTCTCCGGTCCAACTGGTGAATCTGGGCATTTTGAGGCAATGTTACAATTGCCTCATGTACACAGACAACCCTCTCCTCCTTCCACCAAACACTAATACATGCGAGAGATGCAATTATACAGCCAAACTGGAGACTAAGCTCTCTCAACCCAAGACTGGACCAGGCAGTCAAGAGGAGAAGGGATTTACTTGTATCACACCACCAGTCTCACATAGACCTATGAAACCAGCACCGGCAAAAAACACACATAAATACATGAAAACATATTCAGAGGCTCTAAATAAAAATCTGCAGAAGCAACAGAGACCTCCAAAGCAGACATCCAAGCAACCTCCACCTCCAACACAAACCATGAAACACATACTTCACAAAATCAGTGTGCCACACAATCACAGCCCTTAAGGCAAAATAACATACCCAACACACTAGTAATAGGTGACTAAATAGTTAGGCACACTGATGTCCCACTCACTAGGCTGAACAAGGAGAAGGTTACTGTTAGCTGCCTGTTGGGTGCCAGAATCTGCCACATAACATAAGCATTCAGGTCACTCCAGAACAAGTACAAATATGACTCTGTCATTGTCCATGTTGGTGTGAATGACCTGATCCGTACCTCCCTGGGCTGCATGAAAAGAGACATGGAGGAGCTCTCTGATTACGTAGCCCAGGCCGGTATGACCCTGACCCTGAGTAGCATCTTGCCCTCACCAAGAATGATAGCATGGTATAGGGAAAAAATTATCAATTTCAACAATTGGCTAAACTTCTGGTGCCATTCAAAGGGGATCCAGTGTCTGTCAGCCTGGGATGACATGCTCGACAAGCCATGCTGCTTTGCTAGAGACGGCTTGCACCTGTCCCCCTTAGGCTTTCGAATACTGGCCAAGGCTCCTGCCACCCCCATAGTGCCTTTTTTAGGCAAGGCTCAAAAGAAAAACCCACCGCCATAAATAGCACAAGTAACAAAAAACTGAGGGTAATGCTACTCAATGCCAGAAGTCTAAACCTCAAAATGCAAGCACTTGAGGCACTCCTCATTATGGAGAAAATCGATATATGTGCAGTAACAGAAACCTGGTTTAAGGCTCCAGAGAGCATCCCAGCACTACCAGGCTATAACTCATACCATACATTTCAGCCACAAAACCTGGACCGAAATACAAAAGGCGGGGGGCGCATCCATATTCATCAAGGATACCCACACCTCCAGGTTAGTGGCACAGCACGATGCTTCAGAGATAATCCATGTGCAACTAACAATGGGCAAAACTGCTATTCAAATTATAGCTTGCTACAGATCACCCACCATGTCCCAGGACTCCCACTCCGCATTCCTGGAATCACTGGGAAACATAAAGGTCCTACCAAACACCCTAATATTGGGTGATTTCAATTACCCAAACATTAACTGGGAGAACTACTCAAGTACAAACTCCTTTGCCCAACATTTCTTAGAATTTATAAACTCAAATGCCCTGGATCAACTGGTCAACACCCCCACCAGAGGTGACAACATATTGGACCTGGTCATCACCAACATGGGCAACCAGTGTTCCACACCGGAGGTCAACCCCTCGCTGGTTAGATCTGACCATAAACTAATCACTCTGGATATCCACATTCCACCACCACTCCTGGTCAAAGAAACCACTGTGAAAAACCTTTCAAAAGCAAACGTCACGTTACTTAAGACCGAGATGGGAAGTTTCAAAGTCCCCATGCTAAAGGATAACGCTGTCCAAGCTGCAAAATCCTTTACTAATGCACTCTACAGGCACCTACATGAATGCATGGACTGTGCTATCCCAAACAAAACCAAGACTTACTCCTCCAAGAAATGGAAACCAGTCTGGTGGACCCCTGCCATAAACAAGCTATACAATAGGAGGAAACTAGTACAGAAAAGAGTAAAATCCCAGGAAGGGAAGACATCTCTGATCAGTATCAGCAAGAAACTATGTTCCCTCATAAAATCATCCAAGGCTAGCTTCAAAAGAAAAATTGCCATGGACTCCAAAGATAACCACAAGGCATTCTTTAGCTATGTCAAGAATCTAAGTGGCAATTCTCAGATCTGCTTGGAGTTAGTGTAGAATGGCACAAAATACACTGAACTGACTGATATAGCCAACATCTTGGCAGACAGATTCAGTGCAAACTTTACCCCCCTCTCACCCTCAAAAGGGCCTATAACTATACCAGAAGAATGTAGTGCCCCTGAAATCACAGACACTCAGGTTAAAACAGCCCTCTCCAAAGCCAAAAACACAGCATCAATGGGACTGGATGATGTTCCAGTCTGCATCCTACATGAGCTCAAAGATGAACTAACCCCTCAACTAAACACACTGTTTAAACTCAGCCGCTCCACAGGCTACGTGCCCACAGAGTGGCGCACAGCAACGGTTATTCCACTCCACAAAGGTGGAACCACAACAGACCCCGGGAACTATCGCTCTATAAGCCTGACTAGCTTAGTCTGCAAAGCTATGGAGCACATCATCATGGATCTCATTAACAGAGACATTGGAAACCTCCAAACACTGGACTCTACCCAGTTTGGCTTTGTTAAGGTCAGATCATGCCTCCTAAACCTGGTGGACTTCTTTGAGACAGTTACCAAGGCTATAGACGAGGGAAAGGTGGTCCACACAGCCTACCTAGACCTTGCAAAGCCTTCAACACCATTCCCCACTCAGGTATTATAGACAAGCTCACCAGCCTGAACATAAACCCCTACATCATGAGATGGGTTGAAAACTGGCTCATGGACAGAACCCACATGGTAAGAGTTGCGGGAGCTAGGTCTGACTCTAAACCGGTTACAAGTGGCATTCCCCAGGGCTCAGTCCTAGGACCCCTCCTGTTCAGCATATACTTCTCAGAGGTACAGGCAGGCACAGGAGGACTATGGCTGACCAAGTTCACAGACGACTGCAAACTAGGGGCTATAATTGACTCTCCGGCTGACACAGACATCCTCCAAAAGGGTCTCACTGAGACAGATACCTGGTGTCAAAACTATGGCCTCAAGCTAAATGCCAAAAAGTGCATAGTCATCCCCTTTGGAAAAAACAAAGTACCCACAGACTACCACAAACTACCACATAGGTGGTAGCCCCCTAAATACAGAAGACGTAATAAGGGATCTGGGGACCCAAGTAGATAGTAACCTCTCCTTTGATAATCACATTGCCAAAGTGGTTAGAAAATCCTTCTATGTGGCCCCCTTAATCACAAAAGGGTTTGCATCCAGATCGAAAGAGGTCATTGGGCCCCTCTATGCATCACTCATCAGACCCATCACAGAGTACAATGCCCCATTTGGGATGTACCTTTACAAGACACCTGCAACAACTGGAAAGACCACAGAAGTACCTCACCAAGAGGATCACCAAGAGGATCACTGGCCTCAAGCAGATGCCCTATGCAGCTCGACTGAAGAAACTCCAGCTGTACTCTGTTGCATACCGCCTACTCAGAGGTGATCTCTGCCTGACATACTAATTCCAATCTACATTAGGCAGAGCTCCTCACTAACTCTCTTCAAGAGAATCCTTGATGAGTGGATGGGAAACAGTAAGTTTACCCCAGGGATCACTTCAATGGCTCTGCTGGACAGAGGCACAGTGAAATAATCTAAGGGGGTGGTGAAAGCCAATACATTCCGGCTAGGCTTATAAATGCCTTCGGGCAGATAGCCTAGTACCTACCTATGAACCTATGAATTTATGAACCTAAAATATGTTTTCCATGTAGTAGGATTTATAGCATTTCTGTTTCCTACATTTCATGGGATTTAGTTTCAGCCCAATTTCTGTCCACCAAGAACTGACAAGTAAATTTGTTTTACAACCACACCCATCTTGCATTTGTCAGCAAAGTTTATTAATCAGAGATGATCATTATCTGTTTGGAGGCCCGAAAAATAGATGCCAAACAGAATGGGTCCAGTGCATTTTCCACTGGGAGGGCGGCGCCACAAGTCACCTTCTCACTCTCTGAGGAAGTATGACCCTCTTGTACAATGTGGATTCTGTCCTTAAGCAAGTTGCCTATTCATCTTACCAAATAGGGATTTATATTTAAGGCCATCAGCTTATAAATAATTCCATCATGTGATATGGTATCAAATGCCTTGGCCAGATCAAATTAGGCAGCATGGAAGGTATAACCAGTTTCGACTACCTGACTGACCTTGTCAAAGAAGCTGGAAATATTTAGCTGACAGGACCTGCCCTTTACAAAGGCAAATTGCAGTGGGTTTAGCTTAAGCAGGGTTTTTTGCCTTGATTTATAAGATTGGTGATGATCTGCTCATTGGATTTACAGATAAAGCTTTTAAGGCTGATGGGTCTATAGTTCCCTTCGTCTTTGGTGGGTCTGATCTTATGGAGCATCATTATCACAGCAGTGCACCAGGATTCAGGGACAGCCTGTAGGAAGGCTTAGGTTAAACAGTTTGATTATGATATCAATGAGTGCATGTTTAACGTTATTTATTAGACAACTCAGTATGTTGTCTGGGCCCATGGAGGAAATAGTCTTGGTCCTTGAGAGCACTTTCAGAAAATGCTCCTTAGTGATAATTGAGGGAGAGTTACTCAAGATAGGTTTGAGACAGCATGGTAGATTCAAGGGAGAAATTTGCTGCAGACTTGCTAGCCAGTATGTTTACAATGTCTTTTGGGTTTGAGTGAAAAGCTCTGAAAAGCAGAGCTGTGAATTAGTTAATTTTTCTGGCATAACTGAAGAAGAATTTGTAATCATCCTTTGCTTTCGTTGCTCGTCTTAGTTCTTGTGATACTTCACTGGTATTTGTAATTGCTTTCAGTTTCCTAGTGAGGTTTTTAATACTGCTTTGATGCAACTGGGTTCTAAGCCTATAAGGTAGTTAAAGAAATTTCTTCTTGTTTAAGGATTTTCTTCTTTCTGTTTACAGTTTGTCAGTACACTACCAGGATGGTTTATTTTTGAATTTAACACCATATTTGGTTTTGGAAGGGACTGCCAGTCCATTACATTTATCTGAATGGGCATAAAATTCACTTGCATAGCTGGTTGCATAACCATGGTGTACCCCGAGTTGACATCAGTAAATTTACAGATTTCATCATATAGCTGAATGAGGTTGACCTTTCTGAAGTCCTTAAAGTGAGTGGTGTTTGTAATGCGAGTAGACATTTTGAGTATAAAGGTACCCAGTTTAGAGTCAGATTTTACTAATGAAGAACTGACCATGGGAGGGGAGCAAACAGAAGCCAAGACTGTACTCAAAAGCAAAAGTCAAGAATGTTTACATCCTTGTCACTTTGAAAACAAGCTGATCCATAGCATTTTTGCTTACCCATTCCGAGAAATACTAAGCCTTCCCATTGTTAGAAGTGTAGGCTCTGGAAGGATAGCTGAAGTCACCAAGGATAAAAATGTTTTTGCTTATAGGGAAATCTTCTATGACTGCCATGATTGTATAGGGGTCTTCTGCAGCCACAGAGGGTGACTGACAGCAGGCTATTAGTTAGAAAGTAGATAACCTTACAGTGAACTGTAGATCAGTAAGTTTACTAAAGTGAGTTTCCAGGTATCTATTTGGAAGGAATATTTTCCCTGTTGTACACTGGCACTCCATCTTCATTACTGGTGGGTCTGGAGGTGGGTAGGTACAAAACCCACACATAGAAGGGGTACTCTCTAAGAATTTGAAACATGGCTTTGTAACAATGTACACATGGCTGTGTTCCAAATGCAGAAGGGCCTCAACCCGGGCAGTTTAATTGTTAATACTCCTGGCATTGAGTTGAGCCACCTTAATAGTATGTAGTTTGGGACTGGGGGTGTTTATCAGGTTGGAATGTTCATTAGATTAACTTTGCCTAAGGATGAACAATAAGGGCAGCAGGAGTTTTAGCCAGTATGCAGAAGCCCATGAATGAAAGATTTAGACCATCTTTTCCAAAGCAAGTTGGATTGTCAGTCTTTTTGTCCCAAGGTGATACCTACTGGATCCCCGTGGAATGACACCAGCAGCTTAGGCAATTATTGAACCCAATTATCTTTACTTTGTATCCAGGCATCATTCTAGGTGAAGGAAGGATTCTGCTCAGAGCAAGAATCTTACCCATAGCTGAAGTTAGCAGGGTAAGCTACAAAATATCCTTCTGTATGGTCCTAAAGGACTATCATTACAGGTCATTGACTCTCATATGGACTACAATCAAATCATAGAGATAGTTTATGGAGGAGATGGTGTTTATTACACTAGTTATGTCCACTATCTTGGCTCTTATGACACAGCTGTCACCCTGTGATTGTTGAAAACTGGTGAGTGTGGAATCTATGTGCCTAAAGGCACACTGACGTCCCGCTCACCAGGCTGAACAAGGAGAGGGTCACGGTGAGCAGGCTGTCGGGCACTAGGATCCGCCACATAACACAAGCACTCAGGTCACTCCAAGGCAAGTACAAATATGACTCAGTCATTGTCCATGCTGGTGTGAATGACCTGAGACGTACCTCCCTGGACTACATGAAAAGAGACATAAAGGAGCTCTCTGAGCATGTAGCCCAGGCCAGTATGACCCTGACCTTGAGTAGCATCTTACCCTCACCAAGAATGATGCCACAATATGAAGACAAGATGATCAATTTCAACAATTGGCTTAAGTACTGGTGTCATTCAAAGGGATCCAATGCCTGTCAGCTTGGGATGATATGCTCGACAAGCCACGATGCTTCGCTAGGGACAGCTTGCACCTGTCACCCCTGGGCTTTCGGATATTGGCAAAGGCTCTTGCTACCCCCATAGTGCCTTTTTTAGGCAAGGCTCAAAAGACAAACCCACCTCCATAGGTATCACAAGGGATAAGAAACTAAGAGTAATGCTACTCAACGCCAGAAGTCTAAACCTCAAGATGCACGCACTCGAAATTCTCCTTAGCATGGAGAACATCGATATCTGTGCAGTAACAGAAACCTGGTTCAGGGCTCCCGAGAGCACCCCAGCACTACCAGATTATACCTCATACCATTCTTTTTGGCCCCAAAACTTGGACCGAACCTCAAAAGAAGGGGGAGTATCGATATTCATCAAAGATACCCACACCTCCAGGTTGGTGGCAAAGCACAAAGCATCAGAGACTATCCATGTGCAACTAACAGTGGGTAAAACTGCCTTCCAGTTTATAGCCTGCTACAGACCACCCCCCCAAACCCAGGAACCCCACTCAGCCTTTCTGAGAACACTGGAAAATATGAAGGGCTCTCCAAACACCATTATATTGGGCGACTTCAACTACCCAAACATAGACTGGGAGCATTACTCTAGCTCCAACACCCTAGCCCAAAGGTTCCTAGAATTTATAAACTCAAATGCTATGGAACAACTTGTTACCACTCCCACAAGAGGGGAAACCATACTGGACCTGATCATCACCAACATGGGGACTCTATGCTCCAGACCAGAAGTGTATCCCTCACTGGTAAGATCAGACCATAAACTAATCTCACTGGATATTCACATCCCGACCCCACCCCTGCCCAGAAAACCACAGTGAAAACTTCTCTAAAGCAAATTTCACACTCCTCAAAACTGAGGTGGAATCCTTCAAAGCCCCCGGGCCTGTGGAAAATACGGCCCAGACCGCAGAATCCTTTATAAACGCATTTTATGAACACCTTCAAGAATGCATGGATCATGCGATCCCAAATAAAACCAAGACCCAATCCTCCAAAGGCAGACATCCTGTCTGGTGGACCCCAGCCATAAACAAACTATACAATAGAAGGAGGAAGCTACTAAATGATAGAGCAAAATCCCAAAAAGGGAAGGCATCACTGATCAGTATTAGCAAAAAACTACGGGCACTCATAAAATTGTCTAAGGCCAGCTTCGAGAGAAAAATTGCACAGAACACTAAGGATAATCACAAGGCTTTCTTTAGTTATGTTAGGAACCTGGGTGGTAATTCCCAGATATGCTCAGAATTAGTCCAAAATGACAAAAAATACACTGAACCCACAGACATTGCCAACATCCTAGCTGACAGGTTCAGCGCAAACTTCTCCCCCCCCTCCCCACCAAAAGGGCAAATATCTATCCCAGCAGAGTGCTGCCCCCCTGACATCTCAAATGCTCAGGTAAGAGCCCTCTCCAAAGGAAAAACACAGCATCAATGGGACCAGACGGTGTCCTGGGCTGCGTCCTACATGAACTCCAAGAAGAGCTAAACCCAAACATAAAACTACTGTTCAGTCTCAGCCTTACTACAGGATATGTGCCCAAAGAGTGGCGTACAGCAACAGTGGTCCCTCTCCATAAAGGTGGTGCCTCAACAGATCCTGGAAACTATCGCCCCATAATCCTGACTAGCTTGGTCTGCAAAGCTATGGAAAGGATCATCATGGACCTCATAAATAAAGATATTGGGGATTTACAGACACTGGATCCTACCCAGTTCAGCTTTGTTAAGGGCAGATCCTGCCTCTTAAACCTGGTTGATTTCTTTGAAACAGTCACCAAGGCCATTGACGAGGGGAAGGTGGTCCACACAGCCTACCTGGACCTCGCAAAAGCCTTCGATACAATACCCCACTCGGGCATTATAGATAAGCTCACCAGGTTAAATATAAACCCCTATGTCACTAGATGGATTGCAAACTGGCTCAAGGACAGAACCCACATGGTTAGAATTGCTGGAGCCATGTCAGACTCCAAACCAATTACAAGTGGTGTCCCACAAGGCTCAGTCCTGGGACCTCTCTTGTTCGGTATATATTTCTCGGAGGTACAGGCCAACACGGAAGGACTGTGGCTGACCAAGTTTGCAGATGACTGCAAACTGGGTGCCATAATCGACTCTTCAGCCGACACAAGCATCCTCCAAAAGGGCCTCATAGAAACAGACAACTGGTGCCAGAGCCATGGCCTCAAGCTAAATGCCAAAAAGAGTATAGTCATCCCCTTTGGCAAAAACAAAGTGCCCACAAATTACCACATAGGTGGTAATCCATTAAGTACAGAAGAAGTAATTAGGGACCTGGGGACCCAAGTTGATAGTAATCTCTCATTTGACAACCACGTGGCCAAAGTGGTTAGAAAAACATTTTATATAGCCCACCTAATCACGAAGGGATTCACATCTAGATCAGGGACGCCATCGTGCCTCTTTACTCATCCCTCATCAGGCCCATAATTGAGTACAATGCCCCTTTGGGATGTACCTTACCAGACACCTGCAGCAACTGGAAAGACCCCAAAAGTACCTCACCAAGAGGATCAAAGGGCTCAAACAGATGCCATATGCTGCCTGGTTAAAGAAACTCCAGCTCTACTCAGTGGCATACTGCCTGTTCAGAAGCGATCTGTGCCTGTCGATAAAAGCCATGTCCAACCCGGAATTAATGGACATGCTGCACCTCAGAAAATCCAAATCCCATCGAGCTACGCCGAGAGACTTGAAACTCAGCACAGAAATAAATAGGACATGCTGGAGGGACAGATTCATAACCCAGAGGCTCCCTTCACTCTGGAATAAAATCCCAGTCCAGGTTAGGCAGAGTCCCTCATTGACTCTCTTCAAGAGGAATCTTGATGAGTGGATGGGAGATTGTAGGTTTACCCCGGGTATCACTTCTGTGTCACTGTTAGACAGAGGCACAGTATACTAACCTCGAAAAAGGGCATAGCAAAATAAATTTAAAATGGGTGGCGAAAGCCAACACATTCTGGCTAGGCTTATAAATGCCCTAGGGCAGATAGCCTAGTATGAACCTATGAACCTATGAACCTATAATAATTGAGTCACCAATGACTTGGATGTTTACAGTTTCTGAATTATGCCTGCCAGACTTGAGAGATGTATGCTTTTGGTGGCATGTTGATGTTGATGTTCAGAAATGTAAAGCAGGTATAAAAAGGGTTTACAATGATGCCCAATCTTAAGAGTTCTAGGAGGCTTGGGTAGAGACTTTTTTACAGCATCAGCATATGACAGTTTTGTATTGTTAATACAATATTGCATTTTCATGGGTGGGGATGTGACACAGTTATGCTCAGATTGATAATATACTGTAAAGTGGTGCAATGGTGGTCTTACCTCTATGAAAAAAATTTATAAATATGGACTATTTTGTAAAATTTGTATTGTGGTGAATTTTTGTTCAAGTTGTAATTTGTTCTTTTGGTGTTTATTCTACTTTAGTGAAACATGCAAAAGAACAAGGGGTACTTCATGTATATCTCAGCTACTTTAAACTGAATAGTATTCTACCTACAAATCATGCTGAGCATAGTGTCTCCTAGTATTATAGGCCCAGATTCCAAAATGTCAGGGTAGCATTGTGAAAAGTCACTGCAGAGATGTTTATGCTACTCAGGAGCCTGAGAGACATGTTTCATGCAAATACCGAGTAGATGGGCAGGATCAGAGAACATAGTGTTCCATGACTGGTACCTCAGTATGACCTGCAATGTTAAAACCTGCTAATGTGATTCAATAATGTGTTAAGAATGTGCATTGTGCATATAAGGTGTGCACTGAACCTTCGTGAGCCCCTTTGTCAGATGTATAAAAATATGGGAGAAGACAATGAATTTTGTAATGACATATTCTGTTCCATACCTAGACAGACACTATAAGGTAGGGGTCATTGGGGAAGTACAACAGCACTACTGTCTGCAGCACTATGAAAGTGAGGGTCAATATTAACAACAAAAGGGCAGATTATGGTGACTGGGGAGCATGTGGAATGACTGGGGAACTCAAAGGAGGCAAAAAGGAGGAAGACAAACTCTGTCAGCTAGATCAATAAATTGCAGCCACTGGACAAGGCTGCTAGTGAAATGGCTTTCAAAAAAGAATGCAGTTTACAATACAGGGAGTAGGGAAGAAACATGCCCTAGCAGTTCATCTATGGACACCTTTCACTTATGACAATTACAGAAGTACCCACAAATAATAAGAAGACAACATATTTTCTCAGTGTCTGGTATGACACTTCAGGATATAGTGGTAGGGACCATCTTCTCCTGCTCCTGAACTTAACATTACCATTATGGTTCCAAATTCCCGGCTTAAGCTAGGCATTAAAAAGGGCATGCCTCACTTGTCAGGTTTACCACACAGGTTTAGGTGTTGGACTTGTACTAATCCTGAATTCTTGTCCACTTACTTGTTTGCATACATCACTGAAAGAGACACATCAATCTTTTTTTGGAATTACCTATGCCCATAGAAGGCTCACAAGTTCAAGATAGCACCTTCCCTTGAGAATAAAATATTGTGAAATCTATCTCATAGTATTTAATTTCAAATGGAGTTATAACTTCTCAGGCCTGCTCATTATAAGTTTCGATTTGTTCATATGCTGAATTGTTGGTTTATAAAAACATTTTTCAGTGTTGTCTGCACTGGGGACTCACCTGTTATAGACTGTGATATTGCATTATCCTCTTTTAATTATTTGAATTACATTTCTGTACCCCCAGATCATTAGCAATTATATATTATGTGTTGCATCAGATAACATTTAATCTAAAACAAATCTCAGCTAGGATCAAATGTAATTTCTTTATTTGGAAATGTATACTTCTGAAGTCTAAAAATAAATTAAAATATCCATTTTAACAATGCTACTTCACTTGTTAAAGTGCAGTCTCAGTGGTTGCTCCCAAACCTCTCAACTGTTCAGAATTTTCTTCTCAAAGTTTTGGCTTGTTCCTTGTAAAAATTAGTTTTCTGACATATCAGTGAGGAATGCAGTTACTAAATAATGAACAACATTTGAATTTCAGACGTTGTATCCTCAGAAATGTATGCTAAAGCATAATCTCTTATTTTAGCAAATTTCTAAGTTTATAAGATATTTAAAATATGTCCATGATGTTGGACCTTTGCCCCACATTATTTTGGCTTTGTCCAGAATTCATGGGTTAAGAGGTAGAGATATATGGTTGTACCTATTTATTAATCTTCAGCAAAAGAGTTTCCAGTATAATAAAAAATGAATCCATCCATCCATCCATCCATCCATCCATCCATCCATCCATTCATCCTCAATGCCTTTTCAAATTTTGCACATGGGGTTGGGGTGTCACTTCTGTGTTGGCAATCATCTCGAGTCAAGGTTTTTACCACCAGATGGCTGCGGCTAAAAAACAAATCTACTTCCTAAATTGCTAAAAGCCTGAAAATAATGCCTTGTGATAATCCAAATAAATTAATAAATAATTGTACAGACAGTTACTTAAATGTATGCACTGCCCTCCTAATCTGTTAAAGATCATGCCTATCCTATAGAAAGAAGACTCCTTATCACTTCAGTGATTCACTGTACTCTCATGCAGTTATTTTGCAACATATGTTTTATCAGATTGCTCAGCAATCTCTTTCACCCATGAAAGAGATAAATGCACACTAAATAACTCAACACATTTCTCCTATTCATAAGAACAATATATTTTTCTCAACCATTATTTTTATATAAGATATTGCAATAGTAATGCAGCAATCTTTTCAAACAACTTGTATTTCCTTTTAAGTTATTACAGTAGTTAAAAATATTAAAACAGCTTTTTCTTTCTTCCTATCTTTCTGTCATTGGAATGTTCTTTTTCTAGTCAAAGTCACTACTGCCACATCTTATCTCCTTGATTGTGTATTCACAATTACTTCTGGCATAATGAGCTTCAGTTCTGGGCAGAGTGCATGGCATCTAACATGCCTTAAATTTCAGAGCAACTTTAATGTGAATTGGAAATAAATTCCAAACACAAAGTTTACTCTCATCAGCTAAACATAGTATATAAGGGCTAAAAGCCAAATACCACCACAACAATATCAATAAAAAAATTCTTGACACTATAACCATAATAATTAAGATTAATTTAGAGCAATTTAGCAAAAAACAGCTATTTAAATATTACTTACAAGGCTTTGAGGGATCTTATAAAAAAATGTGAGACAATTACTAGGGTTATACTGCTAATCAATGCAGTAGAGTTAAGCGGTGTTAGCCTTCTTTTTGATGCACTAGTGACTGACACTCCTATGTACTGTTAGTAATGTATGAAAATCATATTCTGTGACACAAAATTGAGATTGCTGTACTTCAGGAATTTCAGGGATTTACAAAATTGAGATTGCTGTACTTCAGGAATTTCAGGGATTTCTACTTTCTCCAAGGCGCAGCAATATCAGAGCTGGTATACATAAATAGTTGAGAAGGAGAGGGTTCACGGCAGCTTGCACCCAGCAAACATGCTTTTTTTAAAGAATTTTTTAAGTTTAACTGTTGTTTTCAGTTGATTATTTGCAATAATTTGTGTCTGCACTTGTTAGGATCAATCACAAGACAATTACAATTTCATTACAGAGCCAGTTAGAGGTCAAAAGACTCCTAATTCTAAGAACAGCTTCTCACACCTCCTCATCACCGCACTGGAGATGTAATCCAGAATGAGTTACAGAAGCAAACAATTCTGGGCATATTGTTGGTGCTGAGAACAGCAGTCTTGGCTAGCATCAAAGGGAAAAACAATACTCATTTCATAAACTCTAATCGAACCCTAACTTAGGAATGGGGTCCTTTACTGCCATATTATTTGAAATTAATCTGAGATTAACACAGGTTATTTTTGTTACAGATGATTATCTATCATAAATTGTTCTTTCTGCTATCTCTTATGTTACACATGCTCCAACTCATCTAAACACACACAGGATAATGTGTTGTATGAGAGCAATTTGTTAAGTAACATTTGGTCACAAATAGAGAATTGCATGCAAATTATGTGGTCTTCTACACTGACACTGCAATTCCTTCAGCCTCCTTTTGCCTATCTTTGTGATGCTGAGCAAGTCACTTAACCAGACACTGCTCCTGGACTGAATCTAAAAGATACAGATGAATCAATGTTCTGCCCTGTTTAAAAATGCTGACCAATAAACCTCTAATTCCATGCACATAAGAAACAGCACTTGTTTCTTTAGATTCTATGAGGAGCAGTGCATTAAATGGATTACCAGACTATGGAAGTCAGGCAGACCTCTCAACTGTCCAGATTTCTACAGAATGTCTAGATTTTTCCTCAAATGTTTTTTTCTGTTCCTCATAAAGTTTGTGGTTTTCTGGCAAATCACTAAGGATTGAAATCATTAAATAATGACATACATTTGAATTTCAGATTTCATATCCTTCAAAAAATGTATGCTAACACAAATCCTGTTATTCTAGCAACTTTCTAAGTTTATAAAAACAATATTTAAAAAATTACCATATTTTTGGGCCTTTGTCCCCCATTATTTTATGTGTTGTTCAGATTTCTTGTGCTTAGAGGTTGAGAGGTATGATGTCAAGCCAAAGTGATCACCACATTAGATAAATGGTGATCTTTCCCCTCCATTTTACACAGTATACACCAATCAGAGCTTTCCACTTTGCAAATACAGCATCACTTTAAATGTGCAGAACAGATATTAAATATTGGTCAAAACCATCCTCTATTTTATATAAGCAAATAAAATTTTCCTGAGTGGCTTGTCATCCTAGAGTGTATGTTTTGGAGTACAATTGTTTAATTTCTGTTCAGTTTGTTTATGTTTGTTAACATCACTGGCCTTGAACCTATTATATTAATATGTTAAACAAGCCTACAAGATTACTGATATTGGTTTATAAACAGTTATTGATTCCTTCAGAATCTTGCAATACTCTGACCATGTATTATGCAATATGTGTCAATTTCTGTGTTATGAATATGAATCAGTAGTATACAGGTACAGTTGTTAAAGTATACTATAATAGTATCCTATGTTTAGAATTAAAAAATGTATTTTATTTAATATTCAATTTCATAACAGGTGGTTAACACTGTTTATCTTTGAGACTGAATTAATGACTGTTGGGGCCTCTAATCTCTCTGTTATCTCTTCACACTTTCTGATAATATATGATTCTACTTCTCTGCTTTAAACTTTCAGTTAAAGATAAATATTTAGAAAAGTCAGCCAATTGCTGATCACTATGAAGAGATCAGCTATCAGTTGTGAGCACTTTATATGTGTGAAATAATATAATTTTGACTAGTTTCGGTAATGTGGAGAATGGTCAAAAGCTAGGTGAGTCTTGGGGTTAAAGTATTTTGGAAATAGGTTTTTAAGTATGACTTCTTCCAAATGGTTGTCATAGTGTTTTGTAATAGCATATGGTTAAATACATGCTGCAGACATTTACAAATTAGGGCATAAGAGTATCTGAACATGCTGGACCATCTATTTGAATTTTCTCTAGTTCTAGTAGGGTCTAAATTTATTTTATTTTAATGTGGTTTTCCTAGAAAAAGAGAGCACAGAGTGGTGGGATGGGATTTTGGGCATACCTCTTGTTCGGGGAATGTGAAACTGGTGATGTATTTTCAAACTCAACAAGGCAGCCACTAAAAGTGAGTTGAATGTTATAGGGGTTGAGTTTTTTTGGGTATGGCCTTTTACTAAATTAACTTGTTTCCTGAAACTTTTAGGGAGGGTGAAAAGTGATGATTCCTGATTTGGGGTGTAGGATGACTTATTTATTTAACTGCTTTTTTTTTTTTTTTGCTTTGGCTATGTTGCACAGGAGAAAGATCTTTCTTGGGAAGAGGGGCTGGAGAAGTTTTCCACCATACCCTTAGTGTAATAATTGAGTAAATTTGTTTTGTCATCCAAACAGCCTGCATTGGTTCATGATACCTGGTTATTATTGGGAATAATTTGTTTTGGAAGGTTGTGTTCGGAACTTGTGAACAGTCACATGCATTGAGATGCTGTCTCAGTTTTGTGAAGTTTGTTGGGAGTTTAGATCTGAACTATATCATTTTAGGATTGTGGTGTTTGAGTAGATTAGTTAAATTAAAAAATTGACAGTGGTGTCAGGATAGATGCAGGGCTAATATCTGTATGCATATTTATTGTTATGAAGTCAAAAAGGGCATGCTTCCATGACTTAAAATTACATATTTTGGCTGCTGCATTACTTAGGTGAGGACAAAGTTTATGAATAGTTCAGAGGCACTACTTTGAAGGGACCTAACAGGTTCAGCTTAAGTCTCCTAGGATTATTAGGTTTTTGTAAGGTTTGGCTATTAGAAGTATATTAGTAATTAGGATGGGTAATTTTGGTAGGAAAGTTTGGATAGGGGTGGAAGATGAGTAACTGCTATAATGATTATCTGTTTTTATTTACTGGTAGGTTAACAAGGACCCATTTGAGTGTATGCTCAGTGGGAAAGGATGTCTGGAGAATAGATGCCTAAGAAGAAGCAAGTCCAGTGCAAAAGCAAGGGTTGGTATCCTTTGCTGTATGCAGCCAGCAAGATTCTGTAATGTGTAATGTGTACTTTTGAATACATTATATTGGAAGAACCATAGACAAGTTGCAGGTGGTTCACATAATGGCAACATAACTATAGCATTGTACATACCATAAGCCATATACAGACCGAATAAGAGAACTTTGTGTGTCCAATTTTGAATCTTAAAGGCAAGAGAACGTAGATGCAGCAGATACATACAATTAACCCAGGGACATCAAGAGTCCAAGATGGTACTGTCTTACAAAAGGTACAGGAGAAATTAAGAGTAATCTGTGTGAGAATACAAGTAGGACAGCTTAGTGGGGCTGTGAGAAGCTGTACGAATAGTTTCCCCAGGTGATAAGCAACAAGGATGAATAATGATAAAACTTTACAAAACCTGCAATTATAGTGTTCTGCAAGTGGAATAGAAATAATGTGAAAAAAAACTGTGAGGACTTCATAAAGCATATAACTATTTTTTCCAAGGCTCCCATCCAGAGGTCATATGGAGTGACTCTCCAACTGGAGAATCCCATTCAGCAGACATTTTCATTTCTGTTGGTAGCTGGAAGACACATGAAGACTGCCTACTATTCTGTATTAGCAAGTTAACTTCCATTTGCTTTCTCTTTTTATATTCTGCACTTTTTAGATGGTGGTAGACACACTCTAACAAGTCTATAACTAGAGTTAGGCAGCATTCATGGTAAATTGTGCTGCACCATAATTTGCATTACACCAATAAGCAGAGCTGTACTGCAATACCATTTGCCAATTCACAGTTATACATAGTCACAAAAGGGCAACATCTCTCTACCTGGATTTTGCACGAATATGAATATCATCACCTTGTAGCTGGAACAACTATACAGTGAAGTACCTACCATCTACTCTGCTGTGTAGTGCAGATACTAGGAGGGACACATACAGGCACTGATTCTCCCACTAGTAAAAGGATACACACACAAACATGCTTGTATACTCGCACGCACACACACACACACACACACACACACACACACACACACACACACACACACACACACACACACACACACACACACACACACACACACACACACACACACACACACACACACACATACACACACACACACACACACACACACACACACACACACACACACACACACACACACACACACACACACACACATACATACGCACACACATTTACACTCCCCCAACAGTAATAGTTACAATAGCCATTCATACTCAGACACTCACATAGCTACTCACACATTGGTCCAGTGCTCTCATACACACACACACACACACACACACACACACACACACACACACACACACACACACACACACACACACACACACACACACACACACACACACACACACATATGCAATCCCATTCATACACATCCTGACTTGCCTACATCACCTAACTCTGATGGGTGAAGCGGCTCTGATTTTCCCTGCACAAATTCCAACCTCTGAAAGGCATAGGTATGTGCACAATAATACCATGCACACTTATTCCTTTTGATCCCTATCCAGCTTAGTACTTGTATAATTTGGACATCTATGAATCCTGTACTTCACACATCCTGTAACTGAACAGTACAGCAGGATGGTCATATAGCATGATAGCGATTCTAGGCAGTAAAGGGGTCAATGAATCAGGATGGTCTTGCAAAGTGTGCAAGACAGCTTCCACTCATCTTTATAATTCACAACTGACTATGAATACCTACCTTAATGTCAGAACTCGCTAACCAATGAGATAATGTTTTCTAATGCAATGTATCTGTTTAGAACTTGTCATTTGATATTTTACTGTACAACCACATGTCTATCTATATATGCAATTCTCAAATTGCACTGTCTAATTTCTTTGAGTAAAGTATGTTATTTATTCAGGTTCTAATGCTCTTGCTTCTAGACCTCTACTATATGTAAGACAATGTGACTTAAGTGGTGAAATTTAACTTTTGCAGTTTGTCTTTCAAAAAAGAGGTAGACAGAGAGAGAGAGAGAGAGAGAAAATGCTTAGTTAAATTACATAAGATATTAGATGATTGTTAGCTTATTTTTAAGAGTGGAACAGTAATTGTATCCTGGGTATGCTAGACTAGTCCTGTTGTTGGAAGTTAACTACCACTAGATCAAGAAGGGGTTTGTGGTACTGAAAGCTATTATTAGCCTCTTATGAAAATTATTGTGTGTGTGCGTGTGCACGTGTGTGTGCGTGTGTATGTGTGTGTGTGTGTGTGTGTGTGTGTGTGTGTGTGTGTGTGTGTGTGTGTGTGTGTGTGTGTGTGTGTGTGTGTGTGTGCATCTCTTTATGCAATAGCTGTAGCCAAGATATAGATACTGTTGATAAGCTGGCACTATAAGGCACTGTGTTGAGAGTGATGTGGGTGGGTTCCTAAGAAGCCAATGCTCATAAGCCTGCTCTGCAGCTGTTTAGTGAGAACCTTATTTGAGTGTGGCTAGTGTGTTTCATATCCTAAAGCAACCATGATCACTTGACATATGGTCTTAAGCCAAACCCCTTGTATAATTTTCATTTGAGACAGTGTTGCAGATCCAAACAAAAAAAATAAAAAACATTAACCACTATCCCTGACCCATTATTTGATGGCAGTAGTACAGTTTTTAACCATGCCCTCACATACTAATTTATGGAATTGGTTGTGATTAAAAGCCTGATCCAATCATACTTTAATCAGTGTCAGTGGTAGGATATTGTAACTGAATGTATATAGCCTGCAAGAAAATAGTTTTGTCACCAAAATGTATGAGCACCCTTGCAGCTCAAGGTAAATATACAGCACTATAAACTATACATAACATATTTTATTAAGTTATTTTAAATGGAGGAGTTAGGAAACTGGGAATATGAGCTATGGAGCATATGTCAATATGTAGTATCACAAGTGACCAAAGAGAACCACATGTCTACCTGACCATGGATGAGTTGATAGCAGCCTTGTGCATAGTCGAAGTTCAGTTTGTTGAACCCGGAGACAGCCTGATAGGAGCCGTAGTTGTACATAATGACAAAAAGGGAAAAATAAGAATATCACCAGGTCATCTCAAAATACAGTTAGAACTGAAAGAACTGTGGCTGGAGCCAGAGTGGAATGCCTTTAAACAGCTGAGTGACTGAAGCAGCTTACAATGCAATGGGTGTGAAAGCACAGAGAGGTCAAAGTTGTCAAAACAGAGAAGAAGCATCAGCAAGAGAAGGTGATGCTGTCATCTTCAGACACATGAGCAATAGGTATATAAACCAGCCATGGATGCCAGTGCCAGTATTAAACTGCTTCCTCAGTATAAAGGGAGGTGAGTTTGAACTGGGGTACTGCTGTTGCTGTTTACATGTTTACTTGAGTCCAGTTCTTTTGACATCAGGAACTTTGACACACCAGGTCTTTCTGTTCACCAATACATCTTTAAATTCCTGTAAATTCACATTCATTACTGTATTAATATTGTCAGTCCATCTTAGACATTCCTGCTGTCTTATTCTTTTGCCTTTAATCTTTCCCAGCATCAGTGTCTTTTCCAATAAATCCTCTCTGTCTTTGCATTCTGTGGCTAAAGAGTTTTATTTTTACTTTCAGAACTTCCAGGGAACAGTCTATATTCACTTCCTTATTAGTTTTGATTGAGTTGATCTTCTTGCTTTTCACAAAATTCTCAAATGTTTTCTCCAATACCACACAATTCAAAACCATCAATTTTCCACCAGTCAGTTTAATTATAATAGAACTCTCACAACCATGTGTTATTACTGGGAAAACCATTGTTTTAAGTATTGCCAGTGTGGAGTCTTTTGTCAAAATTTGTCATACCCCCCCAAATAAGTGCAAGCATCTCTAATTTTAAAGATGCTGCAGATATATTTGAGCCTAAGAAAATGAAACTTATCACAGACTCCACTTCTCCATCTATTTTCATTGAGTTGATAGACCTAGATGACATAGTTTTTTTTTAATTCTAAGCAGCAAGTATGCATTTGCATTTTCTGCTTTCGCCATCTTCAATGGGCTGTTCAGTCCTTCCTCACTTTCAGCCAACAAAGCAGTATTATCTGCACACCTAATGTTGTTAATATTTCTCCTTGCAGTTTGATAATAGCATTTGATTCATCTAACCTAGCATTTTGCATGATATATTCAGTGTATAAATTAATAAATAAGGTGACAATATACACTCCAGTCTTGAGAAATTTAATTATTCCATATTCCATTCTAACTCCTGCTTCTTGGTCTTCATACAGATTCCTCAGGAGATAAATAAGGTGACCTGATATCCCCATTTCTCTAAGAATTTGCCAGAGCTCATTATGGTTCATATAGGCAAAGGTTTTATAGTAGAAAATAAAGGAAAAGTAATTTTTCTGGTGCTCTCCTGCTTTTCTCTGTGATCCAGTGGTTGTTTACAATTTGATCTCTGGTGTCTCTACCATATCTAGAATCAGCTTACACATTTTACAGTTCTTAGTTTATATATTGTTGGGGCTAGTTTAAAGGATCTTAAATGATATCTTGCTAGTCCATATCAGGGCTATTCACCTCGTGGTATAAACTTTGACTGTAGATGATTTGACATTCCATCCCCATGTAAACATGGGAAAAGGGGGGTTGATGATGATGATGATGTGAAATTAACTATTTTTAAATATTTTGAATACTGTTTGGGACCAGAATATAAAATACGTTTTTCCAATTCGGTGGCCACTGTTGTGCTTTCTAAATTTGCTGTCAAATAATGAACAGCACTGTAACAACATTTTTCAGGATTGTAAACAATGGGATTATATAACATTCTGCAGTCATTATTAGCAAGTCTTTCTACATTACATTTGATTTCACTTTCAAGGATGTCCATACTAGATCAGAAAGCATTCCATTATGTTATGATGTTAGGCCCTTTTTTCAGTTCTTTTGCATATTCCTGCCATCCTTTCTTTATATTTTCTGCATCTGTTATACTCCTTCCATCTTTTATCATGCCTATTTTTTACATGGAAGTTTCCCTTAAAATCATCAACGTTTTTGAAGACACCTTTTGTCATTTCCATTTTATAATCTACTTCCAGTACTCTGCAATGCTTATTTAGAGATGCCTAATCGTGTATTCTTGCTTTTCCTTTGGAACTCTGCATTCGGTTTAAAATACGTTTTTTCTATCTGCATTGCTGTTTTTCTCCTTCTTTACTCTGCTACTTTGAAAGCCTCAACATACAGCCATTTTGCTTTATTAATCTTTTTTTCCCTCTTTGGGACATTTTTTGGTTCCACCTCCTGGACAATATTATGAGCTTTTATCCATCCTTTGTCAGGCAGACTGTTTTGGCTGGAGTACAGGGTCTTGAGAAATAGCCACTGAGGTTGCTTATACAATTTTACAAGTAGCCTCAAAGTAAAATTGTTCATTTTTGCATGGTGCACAGTTCTACCATACTTGTGAAGTTTTTAAAAGAATTTATAAACCACACTTAAAAATATTATTAGAGATATAGCTCTGAAATAACATGTATCTGACCAAGTCTACTGAAAATGACACCATTTTTAAGATGACACATGCTTTGGCATTTACTGTTGAAGGGGAACCTTTCCAACAACACTTCAAATAATTGTTAAGTTTTCATTTACACTTGAAAGGTGTCACATTTCAAAGATGTCTTGGCCTGTAGCAACAATGTTGGCCTTCATCCTAGCATATTCTGAGTGATGCACCATAGTGTTTTCAAAACATGCCCTTATAAGAAGTTTCCGCAGCTGACTGCAAACTGTGATCATTTTCAAGATCAGTTCTTAAGTATCTTAAAAATACACAAGTCCAATACTGCCTTTTTCATTTCTTACATATCCAACATTTTAAAATGCTGCAGTTTACATATTCTTGGCATTATTTTTATTAATGTAGTTCAAATGCATTGCTGCTTTCTTACCTCATAATGCATGTCTTGCAATGACATGAATAACTACCTGCGAACAAACGATGTTCATTTATTTATTTACCACATTTTTGTTTTCCTACTCATCCTCTTCTGATTCATTCTTTTCAGCCATCCATTGGCACCCTCCATTGCCAGGTCAGTGTGCTCCTCTTTCTTCCTCTGGACTACTCCAAGTGAGCTGCAACCAGAGGGGATTTTAAGGGCATCCTGGTATAGGGGTCAATGCTGATAGCTTGCATACACTTATTTCCATGTCCCTCCCTATCCATCTCAGCAAACCAGGTAACAAGTTCATTGATTGCTGTCAGCTGTATATATCTTTCACTGAGGTACCTTCCTTGTAGTTAATCATTTTTGTATGGAATGTCAACATCACAGAATATTGCATGTTTGAACCCATTTGACAGTGGTCACAGAATGACCTTTTATATGTATGTGTCATGATGGCCAGTTATATGTAGTGTGTCATGATTGTCTGCAACTTCAAAGCATTAGATTGTGATGATGGCCACTGGTTTTCTTTGGATGCTCCATTTCAGAACATTGCCATCTACCCTCAATCCAAGATAAATGGCAAGCAACCAGAATGAGTGCATTTTCTGTGAATTTGAATGCCCCCATCTGGCTAGTACTCCAAAACTCCACAGGTATAGTAAAATCCAAATTACTGACCCTAAAGGCTATTACACTACTATAGAGATGAGCCAGGCATAACTGAAATTCATATATATATATATATATATATATATATATATATATATATATATATATATATATATATATATATATATATATATATATATATCTATGGGTGAGCCCAGTGTTGTCCAGTTGGGAGATTAGAACAGAAATGAACAAAGTAATGCAAACAAATACTGTATTCATTGGAGACTGGGGGTTTCTTCACTGTTTAACTATTAATCTAGGTATCATATATGATGATGTGGTTTCAGTCATGGCAAGCAGAAAGAATGACCTCATTCTGACACAAACCCACGCGTGCGTGTGCGCACACACACACACACACACACACACACACACACACACACACACACACACACACACACACACACACACACACACACACCACACATAAGTAATTGAAAAAATGTTGGCATGTAGGTAGAAAATGCAACATGTAGAAAACACTTACATGCATCAGCAGCATGACAGAAGATGCAGACCAGTCTGAGAATCTGCTGTACTTGCTGTTCACAGTACCCCTGAAACAGAATTTTTTGGGGTAGAAATAATGAGGGCTGTGTTTAAAGCTTTACTGTAGATTAGAAAGGCAGGATTCTGCTGAACTGGGGGTATGCCTCTCCTCCATGGTGGCACAGGTGAGGACAACACCTTGGGTGAATAAATGAAGAATGTGACAGTTCAGTGATGTGAAACATGTAAGTGCATCAGAAAGATGAGGACTGCAAATAGTTCTAGACAGCCTTACATTCACAGAGTATTGTTAATGCAATGATTCTGATTAAGAAAAGATTTATCTTGTTAATGATTTCCTGATTAATTTAATGAAACTAAATCCTGGGCCATTGTACTACATAGACTGCAGTCACTCATATTCTGAAGTTTATAAAAGTTTCTTCCAAGTATGGCCCAATTAAACTGCTATTAGCACTAACTTATTTTTCTGTAACCCCATTTAGCAGACATGCTCTTTGAATAATTTGAAGGGCTTGCAAGTGGGCGACTGTAACAACTATTGTTTTTAATAGCCTTCAAATGCCTGCAAATGTCACCACCACAAGTTAATAATAGTTACTTTTATATGTCAAACCATGAATCATTTGTGTTACCATTATCTGCCTGTGTGACATATGACATTTAAATAGTTTGAGCATTATTTACACAAGCACATGGTTTTTACCCTGTGCACAGCTACGTACAAGTTCATTCTACAAATGACAGTAATGTTTCACTGATGTTAAACTTTTAGCTGTCCACAGCACATTAATAAGAGCTGATTAAGTTGTAAATTAAGGTTATTTTCTTTTTATATGCAGTCAAGCAATCAAAGTAAGATATATGAGATAATCACATCAAGAGAATTGTGCATCTCCTGGTTGTTCATGAGGAATGAAGAATACTTAAAAGGCAAAAATAGCACATAATTATTTGAATGTTAGTAACACAGAGAATATGTTATGCTGCTAATTAAATGCACATTTTGCTTCAGAAATAAGTAGTCATGTAAAGTGTGCTTTTGCCTGACAATACATAATGGCCATTTGGCACATGACAGCTATTAAAGGTAAAAACTGTCATGGTCCTTTTCAAACATCTTTGATAGAATCACTTGGGATCTAAAATACCAAGTGGTTTGCAAATCTGGTGAGGTTTTATTGGCAAGATTACCTTATTTCAGAAACTCTGTAAGTCATTTTAACTAACAAACACATGAGTTTGAGGGTGCGTTGCCATTATTTAACTGTGACTTTTCAAGGAAGACTGATATCAAAAGAATAAAAAGAATGAGACACACTGAGAGGAATGTGTATCGAGTAATGACTCAGGATCATAACAGGAACGTGGCAAATGGTGGTGTGAAAATTAGAAATAAATATCTGCGGTTGTTCTGTGCAAAACAGTCTTCTCAAACAGGTTCATGTAGCTTGAAGGTGAGGTTTGCACTATTTTAGGATTGAGAAGAAAGCTTGTATTTAACTATATTGTAGGGACCTTTTATTTCTAAAGGCATGCTTAATTACTGTGCTGTAGCCAACACGTGTTTTCCTCTTCCATAATTGTAGAGTCTAGAAAGATTTCCACAATTGTGAATAATCTGTTTAAACAACTAACAAACTAATTCTTAACAGATTTTGCAATATAACTTTGTGAGACATTTTATTACCTCAAGACAGTTTTAGTGTATAAGCACTCTCAGTTTAGTGTGGTTTGGTGAATTCAGAGTCGTGATATTATGTGCTAATACATATAAGATTAGAATTGCATTCACCCCTCCAGCACATACACACGTGCATGCGCACATAGACAAACACATAGAACAGTATATATGTATATGTATATATGCCTGAGTGCCAACATGCCAACCTGCTTGTCAACTTTGACTGCTTGTTTTTTTTTATACAACAATTAAATGAATGGTGTGTTACCACAAGTCAGAATGTTAACAGCTAATGCACTCTTATTTCACCATTCTGACTGTTTCTAATGTATCCTGCTGAAAATTATTTTGTTTTTTATTTTATCAATATGAAAATATTTACACCTACACAAAGCCAGATATGTTAAACCATTTACTGTCAATAAGAAAAGGCTTGAAAAATAATGAACCAGAGGCAGAAACAATGTATTAATTGTGTATCACACTACTTCATGTGCATACTCTGTGATTCCATAAAATATTCTGCATTTATTTGTTTATCGATTGTTGACTAGGTTAGTCCTATTAAAATAGTGGCCTCTTTTCAGGAGAGATTTAAGATGGTATTTTGACTACCTGATCCTGAACATCAAACAGAGACAATGAAACAATACATTGTATAGCTTAGATTCGAATGGAGTAGGACCAGGGAGAAGTCCTACAAGTAACATTACCAATTCTGGCTTCCAACATAACCAGGAAGCCAACAATGCAATAATACGTGACAGAGAGTGGAGTACTGGAATGGCAGTTAATGCACCAGTATCCCATAGTACAGAGGTTCCCTCTGGGCTTGTCGGAGCTCCAAACATGAACGCATGGCTGAACAAACCAATAAATTTGGGCATACAACCTGACTCTTCAAGACAGGAGGCTGGAGGGAACTTAAACAACATAATCGAGATACTAAAGACCTTGGATTATAAACTACTAAAATTAAAAAAGTTACAACTAGAGATAGTTTACTTTAATGAATGTATACAAGGTAAGCTATTACGTAAAGGGTTATGTCACCACCAATACCCTACAGTGTTGGTAGCTGGATCAACTTTTCACAAAGAGTTGATCGAACTTTTTAACAAGCAAGGGCTTGAATGTCAAAGCATTATCAATTGACTGTGGATGTCTTAACATGAGAGGTAACGGAACTGGACAATTCTATAAAAAGTGACTTGGATTTTAACTGCTACCGCTTTGAATACAACAGAATATTCAATAGTATAGACCAGTCCATTAATAAAACAAAAATAACTTAGAATAAAAAGTTGATAAGAAATCGTGGTGACTACAATAAAGGGACAGCCTATTCTAAACCAACCCCCTCACAAACATGGAACCCGATTGGTCAAGCGAGCACACACCCATTAAATCAAGGAAATACTAGCAGTAACGCTCGGTCAGACATGATGCACTAGGAACCGGAGTCAGAAACCACAATGAGAACAACACGTACGAACTAGATGTAGGAATGGTATTCAATGACACCAACCGGTCTTTTCATAATGGTGACTAACAAAGACACTAACAACTTTAATGACCAGACACAAAGGAACCAATGAGTGAATGGGAACCATTCACAAAGGGGAGATATTTACAACATCAGGCCAACAAATGGCACACAGAGATATCAGAACCAACAGGGGGGAGGGGGGGATACCAACCCACGGAAGAAGAACAAATGGAGGAGGTAACCACCCCCCAAACCCAGGTACTGTCAAACATGGAGAACTACACAATAATTGAAAATGAAGGGCAAGATTTCAAAATTTATAATTATTCCTCATGAGGTGAAGTTCCAACTTGTTGAACTTTTAGCGAAGGGTTTTACATTCGTACCGTCATGCAAATTTAATTTAGCTAGTACTATTCTAGACCTTAAAATTTTCACAGGGAGATTAAACTTAGCAACATTGTTGGGAGTTAATGATTATAATAATGATGAATTTAGAACATCTAGTACATATAACCCTCCAATACATCCACTCATTGCCACGTTTGAGCGTATATGTGAATTGGATTTGAGGAATTTAGATAAATGCTATCAAAACAACAGAAGACAAAGCAGGTATAACACTCCAAATATTAGCGAGGCCAAAACGGCAGCTTTGACTGAAATACGGAATTCACACGTGAGGGTAATGGTCTTGATGGACATGATTGATTATAAGAATAGGATGGAACAACTTCTCCTGACTGAAACTTATATAAAAGTATCACTTAACGAATTCAATATGGCATACAGGTGCATCAAGCCATATATAAATGATTTATTTATAGGGGCAAAAATTTATGTATGCCAGCACCTAGGACCCCTACTTTGTTCGGCATCCCCAAAGTTCACAAAAATGTGGACAACCCACCCATGAGACCCTTGGTAGATGCAAGGAACTCTATAACTTACCCTGTGCTAAATTTGTGGATTCTATTTTAAAAAGATATATTAGCCAGGAAACTCAAATTTGCAAGGACTCATGGACCTTCCTGAAAAGAATAAATGATTTAACTTTTGAAGAGAGTTACAACTTTCTTACAGTAGATGTTAAGGACCTATATACCTCAATTCCACATTTAAAAGGAATAGAGTGGGTTTCAAGGATGATGAGACTAAGGGGTGCATCCCATGCTGAAATACACTTAGTAGGAGAGCTCTTGGACATAATATTAGCAAACAATTATATTACTTTTGAGGATGAGTATTACTTACAGAAAATAGGGGTGGCCATGGGTTCACCATGTGGAGCAAGTTTTGCCAAATTGGTCATGGCACATTGGGAACTAGAATTTATCAGCAAGAATAGGCAAATACATGACCAAATATTTTTCTACTCATGGTTTTTGGATGACATTTTTCTTATTATTAAAGGAGACAAAACTATAGCTGTAGAATTAGTTAACTACTTTAAAAGTACCACTAACTTTCTCCGATTTACATACAATTTCCATGTAGACAACATGACCTATTTAGATACTGAATTGGAAAAAGATAGCAATTTTAAAAGGTACACAGCAAGAATTTATAGGAAAGCAACTTATTCTAACACACTCCTACATTATTCCAGTTCCCATCCATACTATCAGAAGAAGTCCGTTATTAAGGGACAATTAATGAGCGGCAAGGATGGTTACTTTGGAGAAAGATTTTTTACTAGAATGTGAAGTGTTAAGAAAAATGTTTATCAGAAGATGCTACCCCAACTCTTTAATACTAGACATATTGGAAGAGATTAAGACTAAGAGAAACAGAGGAGTATATAAACCGCTCCTCAACAGTTAACTAATTCAAACACCATCAGAATTAGTTGTGGACAAACCCCAGGAGAGGAGTGTTAGAGTGGAAAGTAAAACTGTAAATAACAAGTATATTGTTAGTTTCATTACACCATTCAGTATGGAAGCATACAGAGTTGGAGACATAATATTTAAAAATTGGAGTCTTATAGTGGGGGAAGCGCAAATTTCGAACAAGAATTGGTGAAAACCCCCAGGTGATTTTCAAAAGAGGACACAATTTAAAAAGCCTGCTAGAGTACAAGAAAGGTGCTAGGACTAGACACCTAGGGATGTTGAGATGTGAGTGTTGCTCCTGTTGCAAACACACAGATAGGCACAAAAAATACAGTATAAATAAGAAACTTAACTGTAATTCTAAACTAGTAGTGTACCTAGCCCAATGCCAACAATGCCCAGCTTTTTATGTCGGGAAGACCGATAGGAAACTTAAAGAGCAATTATACGAACACATTTACAGTATTAGTAAGGCTAGAATAAAAAATGCTTTAGCCAAGCATATAGCAGAATTTGAGAACCACAGCTTTAAATTCAAAGGCATTGACCAAGTGGAACCTGATAACAGAGGAGGTATATACACCTTGTTGTTGTAGAAATTGGAACTTACATGGGAAGTTAAATTGAATGCGATCACATATCCAGTTTTGAACGAGGCTTGTTCAATTGCTTGTTTATTGAAACTTAAGAGTCTATTAAGATAAATAGACTCAAACATCAAATGTATGTAAATATTTTTAACAAGAGTATTTTGCTCAGTTTGTTTTTTGTAATCTTTATAATATATCTTTACCATCTCAAAGTGCTTGCTCCTCTCTGTACTCTTCTTTTCTAGACCTAACACCACTCTTAAGTATTCAACTGTGGTACCACCTTTAACATTCTTATAAGAAAAGTGCAGTCCGGGTCTGAACTGTCTGCAAACAGCTACAGTTAACTTTGAGTATGTGTCTACCTGTTTGAGCCAATATTCATTTTCCCCTGGAGAGCACTCTCCTATGGCTTGTAAGCAGCCCCCCCCCCCCACACACACACACAGTCATCTTCCACTTTCTCTCTTATTCCCTTCTGTTAGCAGATAGTATCCATAATCTGATCAATACTGTGTGTTGTTAATTTAAACTGAGACCACAGTGGCCTACTGATGCAAGGTTATCCTGTTTTTCCACCTGAAAATGGTTAAGAAATGACTTAGAGTTTCAGAGCAGTCCTTGGTCAATTGTGATTGTTTCTCAAACACTAACTTGTCTTTGCTTTGGCTCATTAGCAGCAGTACAAAGAACTGCCTGCTCACACCCTTTGTTCTCCCCTCCCCCTTCCCTGTTTATTACCTTAAGACAATCCCAAAGTTAATAAATATTACCTGTGGCAGGCACCATTTTTAAAACTACAACCACCCTTGTCACTATCATATGTTCATTCATCAGTTAACTCTGTTACCTGATTGTTTCCAGCCCCCTCATAAGAGCAACTAACAGGGTCTCTACCTGCTTCGCTCCCCACCCTGCCCCCTATTCCCTCCCGCCCCCAGTGGTCCCACCTTTATTACACTCACAAACCCCTCCCATCTTTCCAGTAGCCAACCACAGCACTAACCCAACACTACCTCCTCCATCTTCCCACTACTATCACCCCTTCTCAACTAACATGTACAAGCATACCTTACCTATGCTCACTGCGTGCACTCTCCTTGCATATCTTACATCCTATCAAAGCACTATCATTCCCGTACTCAACCACTACCACTATACTACTACTCACACCACCACTCATGTCTCACCCTCACTCAGCTCCCCTCCCACCAACTCAAGAACCATCCCTATGCACCCCCACATATTCTACCATCTATATTACTCAAACATAAAGCATCCCTACAACTTAACATAGTAACCCTCCCACCATACCTATTACCCAAAGAGCACAATCATAAAGTTTTCCTTATAAACAAACACATTCAAAAACTGAGAAAACTAATAACCTCATGCATATCAAAACTAGCCCTAAGTGGAGATATATACCCCAACCCTGGACCTACCATCTCCAACCCCAATCCTCATAATCAGACTAGAAACCACAACTTCTCCCATATTACAGCCAATAGAAAGCCAAATGACTTCCTTCTACTAAGCCTAAGTATATCCAACAAAGTCCATGAACTCCATGCCACCATAGACTTGTACTCCCCAGATATAGTCATCCTGACAGAAACCTGGATAAAACCTCACATCACCAGTGAGCAAATACTCCCTACAGGTTATGGCATACTAAGAGTAGACCGGCTAAACAAGAAAGGAGGCGGTGTAGCTATAATATTTAAACAGCATCTAAACATCCAGATCTTAAAATCATCAGCTCCACAAATAGGCAATGAAGAAATAATATATACCAACCTCAAAATAAACCAAAACAAACCCATCAACATAATTGGATACTACTTCCCACCTGGCCAAAACATCCCTCCACTAGAAAACCTCCTCAGCTGGTCTACCCACCATCTCCCCCAAGAAACTATAATTTTAGGTGATTTCAATATTGACTGGAAATCCTGTTCTGGCAGCCATCCAACCCATCATGTAAACCTTCATGACTTCACCCAACTAGTCCAGTCGCCAACCAGGATAAATAAAAACTCCAGCAAGCACACTACCCTGGATTGGATATTAGTCAGTAAGATCCCCCAGTCATATATAACAGGCTGCTTATCAGATAGCCTCAGTGATCACTCCCCAACATTCCTACTGAAAAAATATCTATATCAAGCTAAACATGTCGTCTACCATCAGATATGTAAAAAAATAAACTTTAACCCACTCACATTCATCTCATCCCTCAAAGAATGTAACTGGCATCCTCTAAAGTACCTCAGTCTTGATGACACAGTTGAATTTTTTAATACTATCTTCCTGAGCATCCTTAATTACCATGCCCCCATAAGACTTTCCAGAATCAAAGCACAACCCTCCCATGGCTATAGAAAACCACTAAGTCAGAAATGAAAAACAGGGATAAAGCCTGGGAGCACTCAACTAGACAGAAATTCCTAGAACTACGCAATAGAATCAAAAAGCTAATAAAACAGAACAAATTCCAATACTACCAGTCTGCCCTAGACTCCTCCGAACACAGCCCCAAACAATTCTGGTCCTCCATAAACTCCATCCTCCATCCAGGTAAAGTCAGTACCCCTCCTCCTAACATCCCTCACTCCTCAGAAAATATTGCTACCTCATTCAACACACACTTCACACAAACCATACTATCACTAGCTATACAACACAACCCTCCCTCCAACCCACACCTTCAACTACTAATCTCCCACTGCCTTCTCTTTTTCTCCTGTACCTACCTCCAACATAAAAAACTCTTAACTAAACTTAAACCCACCAAATTAGCAGCAGACAACCTCCCAAGTGAATACCTACAAATCGCAGCTGATGCTCTGGCCTACCCAGTATCCATCTTGATTAACCGATCTCTGTCAGAAAGTTATGTTCCCACACTGTGGAAAGTATCACATATAATTCCCCTCCACAAAGGCGGACCCTCCACAGAACTAACCAATTATCGCCCCATAACTATTCTCTCTCCACTCTCCAAAATACTAGAGAGATGCATACACTCTCAGGTCTCAGACTACCTCCTTACTAACAACCTCCTTTCCAATACTCAGCATGGTTTCTGACCAAACCATAGCACCACCACTGCCTTACTATCCTTTACTAACACTATCCTTCAGCATAAAAACAATGGCTATCTCTCCTCTGCTACTTTCCTAGACCTATCTAAAGCATTTGACATGGTCCCACAGAAACAACTTATCTCTGTCCTCAATAACCTATCCTTCTCACAATCAGTCACCAACTGGTTTCAGAGTTACCTGTCTGACCGCCAACAATCCGTTGTATGGCAGAATGACATATCTCCCCAACTACCTGTCTCCATAGGGGTTCCCCAAGGATCCATCCTTGGACCCCTACTCTTCTCTATTTTCACAAATAATCTAGCCACTGCCACCACACATGGCACACTCATACAATACGCAGATGACCCGACCATCATCTGCTCAGCCCAGTCCCTACCCAAACTGCAAAAAGTCACACAGGAAGCCTTTTCCTCTGTTGAAACTTGGATATCCGATGCCCAATTAATACTCAACCCAAACAAAACTAAACTACTCATCTTCCAACCCACCAAACATACTCAAAACAACTCTCACTTTAACATCACCTCAAAAGACAACACCACTATATACCCAACTGAACACACCAAATTGCTAGGAGTGGAAATAGACAATAAACTAAAATTTGAAATTCACATATCCATGACCATAAAAAAAGTCCACAAAAAAACTAGGAGCGTTATACAGAAATAAGCATCTTCTCACCAAAGCTGCAAAGATTTCAGTAGCAAATTCCCACCTTATCTCCACCCTACTTTATGCCTCTCCAATATATACCAACCTAAGGCAATGCAATCTAAACAAGCTAGAGACCTGCTACAACAAAATTACCAAATTCGCCACAGGGGCATCCTAACGTAGTCACCACTGTCTCTCACTTGCTGAACTGGGCTGGCTTGAATTCCCTCACCTCCTTCAATGGTATCAACTCTCACTCGCTCACAAACTAGTAAACCATCCACTAAATGTCCCATCCCTCCAGAATCTACTCCAACCCTATCGCACCACCAGACCACTAAGATCCAGCAACAAAAATCACTTGCAGATCACTAAAGCCAATAACTCTGCTGGTGAAGCACTATTCTCTTGCACCATAGCCAAATTATGGAACTCCCTCCCACCCACAATTACCTCTGTACCATCATGCACCCACTTCAAAACTTTACTAAAAGTGCACCTAAAACATGCTGGCTATGCCCTTGCAACTCCCACTCTAATATCACCCACCCCATCCAACCACTACCTTTCTTTCCACTCCACTAACTACCTTGATTATAGCAAGCTCAGATGCTCATAAGCCTAGTACTTATACAGCAGGAACTTCTTATTTTAACATTTGTTAATGTCTGTTATGTACTTTACAGATAAAGATTCTAGTTGTCTACTGATGTACTATGTTCTTCATCTGTAAATATGTTGTAAGTAATTGCTATGTAAATTGTTAATCGCTATGTAATCCAATGTAACTACTGTCTGTTTATTTTAACTGTGGAGCTTTTCTCCCCGGGCCTCCACTGAAAATGGACCTACGTCCAGTCGGACACTCCCCGTCAACAAATATAAATAAATAAATAAATAAATAAATAAATAAATAAGAGTATATGTTGTTGGACTGTCTGTCACTATATTATGTTTTAAATGTTTTAAACTTTCGACCATCTTTTAAGAGCTAGAAACTAATTGTAGTAGGACATATAACATGTAGGGTTAAGTTTGATAATGGCAGAATGAGAGTTATAATGAGTAACGTTTTGCCATAGGTTAGAAAGACATCACATGATCTGTTTGAAATGTTTTAAACGATGCTTTGTATTAAAAACCTTTTCATTCTGATGAACTTCTGAATGACATTTGAATGAAAAGCACTTCAATAAACCAGTGGATACTGATGCTTCAGTGGTGCCATTTTTAGCTAACTTGTTTGTGAAGTCTACTGTTTTTCGAGTTTTGTATTTTAACTACTAGTTGAAGTCTGGCCGGGACGTCTGGGAATTTCACTTTTCGATAGGTGACATAGGATCTTTTGCATACACCTATGTTACCATCTTCTCAACCAGATGGGACCTCAATTTAACATCTCATTGAAAGGATGGCATACTGAGGAATGCTACACCCCCCACCCCCACTGCTGTCCTGTAGTGTCAGCCTTACAATCACCTGGAGTGGGAAGAGACTCCATAGCCTTTTGGTCTTCCATGACCAAAGCCAGGTATGTTACCTATTGCACCACTAACACGGTCAATGTGTAAAGCCTAGGATAGCAGGAAATATCACATGCTAATCATGGAAGGTGAAGTGCAAATGTGAGTAGTGGCATGGTATGTGATTCAGAAATATGGTGAAGTGACATGATACTTAAGTAAAGTAGAAATTATGCATGTACTGAAGGGAGGATGCTTTAGTTTTTAGCCAGAATCATAGTGCCTGTGCCAAAGCTGTATTACGTTAAAATACATTTAACTATATTATTTTCATTTAAAAAACTGTGGCTGTCATAAATATTGCAACAAATAAAAATATAAAATGTATGGAATGGACAAAATATAATTTTGCTGAGTGTAAAGTTACTTTCAATGGCAATACAGCAACATTGTGAAATAGAAGCTAATTGAGCTCTTCTAATGTGAAAACATTTGCAGTGTCTAGATGGATTACCTCAATTGAATTATAACCTGTTGGTCTTAACCTTATCCTTTCCTCTGACGTAAAAGACTTTTAGAATGGGAAAGGCATTATCCACTTTTTTTAAATCTAAACAGAAAGCAATGTTTTGGACTCCTTTAAGTACAGAGAATTCTACTGTCAAGTCAGACACTGTGTTCCGGCCTTTGCAAATGGATGGGATTTCTTGACAGATTTCAAATGGCTTTTTGGGCTTTTAAATGAGAGGTAAATAGAAATTTAGTGCATCTCTTTTCTTACTGGGTGAATTATGTGCAGATAAGAATTTTTCTTTATGTAATCTCTCTTTTTGACCACATTTATTTTGTAAAAACATAAGACCTCGAATAGCCCAAGTCAGTAGGGAAAAATTGCTGGTATCAAGAAGAAAAAATAACACAGTACCCATGTCCTGTCCGTTCTCTTTTCATTTGTCTGGAAAAAAGAAGTTTTTGGCTTAGCTCCTTGTTTTTGGAGTTCTTTTTTCCTCGAAGTGGTGGTTTTGGTTTTAGTTGCACATCTGTTTTGTATTTAACTTGTGCAAATATAAAACTGCATGCATATTTCATTTTACCTAGTGTATTACTTAATTGTATTTGTTTCAAGTAAAGAATTTATTTATTCAGTTTTAAATCTTTGTGGCAGGTGATATATTTTGTATTAGCTTAAAGATATGTACATTGCTAACAACTACTTATAATTTCAGCCTTTTATAAAATTACCTCTCAAGTTATTGCTATCATACAGAATTTTATTGGCTTGCTTATTTTAAGGGTAACCATAATTGTGATTTTTTTATATGGTAGTTTGTTTCCAGCTAGTGGTATCATTACCATAAAAGAGTAAAAGGAGTATCGGTACTGGAGAGATATTAATAACCCCTTCTGAAAATATTACGTATGTTTTTCATTGTAAAAAAGTCTTGGTCAGCTTTCATTTACTCTTGCCAAGATTGCAATGGAAGATTCTGGATTCATTATGAGGTAGGTGGAATCTTGGGGAGCAAGTTACAATAAACCTGATCTATAGAATTACAATGTAAGGCTTATTTAGGGCTGGTAGAACAGAAGAACTAAGGGGTCATTGAGTGGTATTATCCAGAATGAAAAGGAGTGTGGGCTGTGTGGGATGCGTGTGGACTGCACATGGCAGCACAGAGTGAACTGGAAAATCAAATTCTTCTGCAAACAAAAAAAATCATGTATTTCTTGTGATTTCTGCTTGAAAATATTCCAAAGGCTTATGTGAGGCACAGTTCATTGTTTCTAGGTTTTGTTCACCAAACTGTGATGTTTTCTGGATGTAATGGTGCATTGCAGTACATAACATATACATTTATTTATTTATTTGTTTGTTTGTTTATTTATTTATTTCAGTTTGTTAACCGGGAAAGTCCATTGGGCCAAGGTAGCCCATTTTCAATGGAGGCCGGAGGAGAAAATCTCCAGACAGAAATACTAGTACAATATAATATAATAACTAGTACAGCATACAAGAGAAACAAATTAACTGAAAACAATTTAAATATAAGAACTAAGTCAAACACTTATAGATATTTACAAGAACAAACAAATTAATGCTTATTTAGTACATCGTAATTGTAGACAAAAGAATTTAAGCAAAGGCAGAGTTTGGAGTAGGATAAGAAAGAGATAGGTGTCAGGATTCAATTAGGATGAGTGCAGGAGCATTCCCAGAGAGAGGAGAGATGAGAGTGGAGTAAGGTTTTAAAGGAAGGAAGATTCTGGGTAGTTCTAATGTGAAGGGGAAGAGAGTTCCATAATCTGGCAAGGGAGAATGATAGTAAGAGTTGCCCTGGTGAATGTAAAGGTTTGTAAAGTTCCAAGAGGTTTTGATTTGTGGATCTAAGTGTTTTGTGTGGCTGGTGAAGCTTTAAGGAAGAAGAGCGTGATGGACAGCTAGAGGGTTTAAAAATGTGCTTGTGTGCTACTGTTAGTTGAATGAAAGTTAGATAGCCTGAGAGTTCCAACCAGTTTAGTGCATGGATTGAGTTACAATGATGAGTGGAGGATTTGGATCCTGTGGCAAACTTAGAAATTTTATTATAGCATGAGGATAGTTTTGATTTCAGGGTTGATTGGAGATTACTGAGTAATGGTGCTCCATACAAAAAGGGAGAGGATAAGGTAGGTAGAAGATAGGAGTTGTCTGGATGAACAAAAGAAGTAGCGTCTGTGTCAATAAAGCATTCCGAGTTTTTGATGTTTTTTATTTATATTGGTTTGTAGGTGGTCATCAGACATTAGCTGGTCATCAATAAGGACGCACAGAAGTTTTGCATGGGGAACTATTTCAATAGATGTTTTGTTTAGACTGAGTATAGAGAAGGATGCTTTGTCAACAGCAGTAAAAATCATTATTTTGGATTTGGCGGCATTAAGGGCTAAATGGTTGTCAAGCATCCAGGACTCAGTGGAGGAGAAGGCCTCTTGAGTTAGAGTTTTTTTAATATGGGTAGAGTTTTAGCAGAGCAGATGACAGTGGAGTCATCTACGTATTGCATGAATTTAGCATTGATGATCTTTTGGTGGAAATCATTGATAAAAATATTAAATAGTAAGGGACCCAGTATGGAGCCTTGAGGTACTTCTGTTGGGGTGTGAAGGAAAGAGGAAGTTCAGTAGTTCCATTTTACAGCTTGTTCCCTGGCTGAAAGATAGCTGGTGAACCATTTGATAGAAGAAGAGGAAAGATTAAGATGAGAGAGTTTAGAAAGCAGGAGTTGATGGGAGACAGTATCGAAGGCCTTGGATAAGTCTAGGAGAACGGTAGAAACTATGTTACCAGAGTTGCGAGCAGAGTTGATGATTTCGAGGAAGGAAAGGAGGGCAGTGGTGGTGCTATGACCTGGTCTAAACCCATGTTGTTTTGGAGTCAGTAGTTGGTTGTCAAGGAGGTAGGGTAAAATTGCAGGTGAATACATTTTTTGAGTATCTTGGAGACAGGGGACAGGATAGCAATAGGGCGAAAGTTGGAGATAGAAAAGTTGTGACCTCCTTTGTGGAGGGGGATAATGAAGGCTTTTTTTTCCAGAGGTGTGGTATGTAGGATTCCTGGATGGAGCTGTTTATTAGGATGCTGATGGGAAGGGCTATGCCATCAGTGGCTAGCTTGAAGAAGTTGGATGGAATGTCATCTGGGGCATTAGAACAAGGTTTTAACTTTAGTAGGAGCTTTTTTATAGTGTTGGTAGGAATGGATTTGAGAGTGAAAGAGAGGGGCAGAGAGTTACTGGAGGTTAAATCCTTGGTTTCAGATATGTTGGGGGTGATATTATTAGGGAAAGATGAGGTGAGTTTGCCTATGGAGTCAATGAAAAAGGAATTGAATTGGGGTGGCTAGGTGGAGGTCAGGTGAGTCAGGGTCAGGGCAGGGGGTCTCTTGTTTGCCTCAAGATAGTATTGATGCAATGCTATTCCAAAACTTTTTTGGGTTGGTTTTATGGTTATTTTGAAGTTTAAGATAGTAGGATATACGGTCGATGGCTATTTGTTTATTTACTTGATTTCGGAGCTGCTTATATTAGGCAAGAGCATTGGGAGTTTTGAATTTTTGATAGTATTTCCAGGTTTTGTCTCAGAGATGCATAAGGACTTTAGTGTCTTTGGTTAGCCAGGGGGCCATTTTGGATTTGAATCTTTTGATTCTGCAGGGGGCAAAACTATTTAGTAGATCAGTAAAAACTGTATTGAAGTATGAGACAGCGGTGTCTAAAGGAAGGTACTTTAGAGGGTTCCAGTTTATCTGCTGTAAGGCATTAGAGAAGATTTGGGAGTTGAAATTTTGCATATTACGGGTTGTGATGTGTTTGTGCTTAAGGAGGAGGGGGAAAGGGGAATGGTATATGTAGGCAGGGAGATGGTCACTAAGGGAGTCGGGGAGAGTACCACTATCAGAAATTTGGGTTGGGTGGGAGAGTAGTATCCAGTCAAGGATACTACCTGTGGTGTAATCTTTATTTGGTCTAGTAGGAGTTTGGATTAGCTGAGTGAATTGATATAGGTTAATACTTTGAGTAGGTTGATGAATCAATGGAAGACCGGTTAATGTTGACATCACCTAGGATTATTGTCTCATTATTTATGCTGGAGGTAAACCAGGCAAGAATATCTTCCAGAATAGAGATGTTGTTACCAGGTGGTATGTAGATTTGTTGTTGTTAACTTTGAGAGGGGTCGGAGTTAGCTCAGCAGTGTCAAATGAGGGTATAGGCTTACTATAGGGTGTCACTGTTAAGGAGGGGGAGAAGAGTAAGGCTACTCCTCCACCTTTCTTTTGGGTCTGCCACTTCTTATGAATTTATAGTTTGGGGGTGTTATTTCTTCTGAAATGTTTTTCTTCATATTGTGCTTCCTGATAGTGGCCTAGTTGAGTTTGTGGCTGGAATGACTATGTATGTTTCTACATGATTATATTCTACAGCCTGCTACAAACATGCAGCTTCCTCGGGCAGGTATTTTAGGGTTCCATCCGAGATACCCAGTTAGAAAAATCTGGATTTAACCAGGCTTCTGTGATAAGAGAGAATATCAGGTTTGTTGTGGGATATCCAGGCATGAAAGGCAGGTATTTTATTACAAAGGCTCCTGGCATTAAGTGTAGCAAGGAGAAGAAATTTGTGGGGGAGGGGAGAACTATGTGAGTTTGATTTGGAAGTGGAGTTAAGTGAAGGCCCTAGATTAGGGTGTATATCTCCAGAGCGGAGGAGAAGGGTGACTAATTTAGAATAGAGTAGGGATGGGTATCTCTGTTCTAAGGGGTTATAGATTTGGGAATTGGAAATTAATGAGGTTAGCTTGGTAGGTATGGGAAGTGGTTTACTAGGAGGAGGGAAGAGTTTCCTTTGAAAGAGAAAAGATGCTTAATGGTTATAGAGGTGGGAAGAGACTTGGGTTGTTGAGGGAGAGTCTTTTTAACATATATTGAAGTTGTGTGAAGGGGGGGAGTACTGGAACTGTGGGAGACTAGTGAGGTTGAGTAGGTAGAAGAGAATGAAGGTCTGAAATAAGGATAGTAGAGCATGAGCAGGTCTTGTTTGCATGATAGGTGTTAGATGCAAGTCAAGTGAGAGGGATATGTAGAAAGAGAGACAGCTAAGAATGGGAGAGGTGTAGTACAAAGGTTATTGTATGGGTGTGAAGACAGGGATGTTGTAGGGTGAAGGATGAGTTGAGCAGAGGGCAGTGGGTGGGAGTGTGACAACAGGTTGAAGATAGTGATAGGGAGTAGGAGGAGGGAGGGGCCAAGTGTGATAGGTAAGTTATGTGGGAGTGGTCAGATAGGTATAAAGGTAGACATGTTGGGGGCAGGTGGAATTTGGGGGCAGGGTAGGGGAGCGGAGTGAGCCTGTACAGCAGCAGAATGGCATGCCATGATAGATTAAATCTTCACTATCACTGAATTTTCTGTTGTCAATTATGCAATCATTGAACACATATTGGATTCAATGCACTGATAGGTCCTGATACACTCACATATGTCACCTGAACATGTACTACTCCATCCAATAACTGCCATTCAGTAGAGATGGCATCATCATGACAGCATGGCCATGGTATCCTGACAAGTATGCAAAACTTGTCACTTCCACTGACTTTTTCTGAAATGATGACATCACAATTGGCCATCCTCTAGGTAAGCAGACAACCAGTACAATGACAACAGTTATGACATGCTACCCATTATGTAAAGAGAGTATATCCATATCCCTACATATATCTCCTGCAGATGATGCAGAAAACCAGCTGTTAAATTGGTAACAAATGCTCATTCCACACTCAACTACACTGGTTATGTAGAACTGCAGACATGTAAAATGGCAAATCAGTAGAGTTTTGGACTAGATTTTAGGCCTTATGAAAACCAGATTTTTCTAACTGGGTATCTCGGATGGAACCCTAAAATACCTGCCCGAGGAAGCTGCATGTTTGTAGCAGGCTGTAGAATATAATCATGTAGAAACATACATAGCCATTCCAGCCACAAACTGAACTAGGCCACTATCAGGAAGCACAATATGAAGAAAAACATTTCAGTGAGCATGATGACAGAATCATGATAACCATGGAGAGGAACCAGTAGCACCAACACAGTTAGCCCAGTGCACCAAGGCACTAGTGACACTCCAGCTTCTGTCCACATTTTTGTAGCATATCAGAGCATATGTGCATGATGTACACAGAAACGAACAGTCCACAGACAGAAGGGACTTGCCACAGGCTATGTTGACCAGTACATGACTTGTACATAATATAAACCAGGCATCACTACATATAAACACCATTATAACAGTATAGCTAGCCCAGGTATCCTTAAGTAAGCATGTCACAGAGCACATATAAGACATAAGTTACCATCTGGGGGACTGACTAATAATGGCTGACATGATGTGCACATTCTCAGTGTAGATCAACGTGTGTGTATATACCTTTAAGAAGCTATACAAGGGCTTGCACAAGTGTATAAATACTGAGCACGTGCAAGTTTGACTGCCATTTTGTAGTAAATCGTTGAGATGTAAGCATGTATGTATATAAGGTCTGTCTGTTAACCAGTTTGCTTATATTTTATGATGCTGCTATCCATCCTGATGTGTTTCTATGTACTAAAGCATCTAAATGAAGTACCCCTCCTGCTTGTCATCTATGTTAGACAGGGATGAACAACACAGTGTCAGAAGCTGCATATCTAAAAGGACATGATATCTAAAACAACTTGGGCCAAGATGGAATCCAAATTCTTCAGTATGAGTTTGAGGGGCACCTAGCTGAAGCTGGAGGAATATACAGGAGTGAATCATCCCTACAATGTGCGCACTTCGCAAAACAGGTCAGAAATGCATTTCAGGTATGAAAACTTGCTCAGCACTATTTCTTATTTGCAAAATATGAAATGAGATATGCAGAACACTCTAAATGATATTCACATAAACTGATATGTTTGATATTGGCAAAATATTTTAATTACTTTGGAAAATGTTTGAAATAAAGTCCAAATTGCATAAAATGAATAAAATAAGAGGAAACAATTGCATTTTTCAATATGTGCTTTGTGAATCTGCATTTTTCACATTAATCAAAGATATCCGAGTTATCAGAAGTGTATAAAGTGTTTGCATGTTTGTGCAATGTTACAGTAAAGTTATTTCACAGAATACAGCCATTACAGAGTATACTTTGCAAAGTACAGTATTTTGAAGGGTTTGTTATGTATTTGAATGTTATTGCAAGCTCACAGAACAGTTAGTTTGTACATAATTACAACGGCCATATTTTCAGACTATTTATACATACTTTGTGGGCATGGCAGATGGATTTCAAAAACCCAGTGCACTTGTGTTTGACAATAATATTGCAGAGAACTGGTGAGTGCCTGAGCAAGAGTACATTTTCATATAGGCTGCATTTTCTGATAAAGATACAGTACAAAGACATTTATTCTACTTAAATTAGCTGGGTCAGGAGACATAGAAAGGGGTCATTCATTTGTGTATTCACCTGCTATCTATGTTGGAGATGGGGAAAACAATCATACTGTTGTACTGACTGAGTCAAGGGAGGACCCTGAGTGCTTAAAACATAACTTTAGAGAAATGTGTAAACCCCAGACAAATGTTACAATGGAGAGGCACTTACACAAGGGATCAAAAGCCTGGTGAAACTTTTGCAGCATATATAACTGACTTGAGAAATAAAGCTAAAACATGCAGATTTGGTGATTTACAGGATGAACTGATAAAAGACAGATTTTATGTGTGGTATAAAAGATGATGCTGTGAGAAAGATTTTGCTTTGTGACAGTGATTTAACTTTGAATAAGGCCATTGAGTTTTGTCAGATATACGAACTCACAGAAAAGCACACAAAATGCTAACAAATGAGAGCAGCTGTAGAAGGCACAGTGACAAAGCTCATGTTGATAGTATTCAGCACGTGGTTAAAAGAAACAGGCCCAAGTACATGGCAGCAACTGTAACCCCTTCAGAACTCACTGGTAAACTCCAGAGCTTTCTAGCAAATTCCAGAGTTTGCACAGTCTCAGTGAAGTACGAGTGAGTCAGCAAATTCAAAGCATGGGCTCCAACCTAGTTTCATTGCCAACTGTCATAATTTTGGTGGAAGTCATGAATCTAAAAGGGAGAAATGTTTAGCTTTTGGTTAGCAATGCCACAAATGCAATAAATAGATTCATTTCAAAAGGTTTTGTAAATAAAAAGGCCCACATTCTTTTACTAAAAAGGAACATTTCAAGAGAAGAGTTGATCAATTAGAGAGCTACAACCCTGCTCTTTATGTTGATGGTGTGTCAGTGCTTTATGAAACAGTCACTGCAATAGATTTAAGGGCAAAGAATGAAGTATTTTGTACTGTTCAGATAAATGGCAAACCCATAGAGCTCAAAGTTGTCACAGGTTCCAAGTGCAATGTTATGTCAGCAGAAACATTTGCTAGTGTGCGTCATGGTGAAAGGCTTGATTTGGGAAGGTGTGGAAAGCTTGTTATTCATGGAGGTGAAGAAATTCATATCAAAAACTCAGTAGTGCTTTCATGTTACTCTGCTGGAAGAAGCTACGACTTGTTATTTTATGTGGTCAAGAGGCATGTCCGGCCATTATTAGCGCTCAGAGATACTTTGAAAATAGGACTGCTTTCATTTAATAAGGAAGTCCACCAAGTTAGCTTGAAAGACCGCTACTCTAATTTCACCTAGTACAAATTTTCTACCTCTACTGATCTTTTCAAAGAAAAATTAGGGCAGCTTCCAGTTATATACTCCATGAAGTTAGACCCAGAGGTCAGCCCAGTCATCAGGCCAGCTCATAAAGTTCCAATAGCCATGCAGAAGAGAGTCAAAGCCAAGCTAGATAAAATAGTGCAACAAGGTGTGATTTATCCAGATGCAGAACCTACTGAATGGGTATCTTCCATGATGGTAGCTCATAAGAAAAGCTCAGTTGACATCAGAATATGTATTGATCCACAAGATTTGAACAAAGCCCTAAAAAGACCTCATCATCCAATGTGCACAATTGAAGAAGTCACAACCTTGATGCCAAATGCCTCTGTTTTTTCTGTCCTAGATGCAAAGAGTTCATTTTGGAAAATTCAGCTTGACAAAAATTCCTCATTGCTCACTATGTTCAGTACTCCATTTGGCAGGTACAGATTCTTGAGAATGCCACTTGGGATGAATTCTGCAAGTGAAGTCTTTCAACTTACGATGCAGCAAATTTTTTTCTGGGTATCCTTGTGCTATTATAGTCAACAACATTCTAGTAGGCGGTCATGGTGAAGCTGAACATGATAGAAACCTCAGAAAAGTTCTGGAAAGGACATATCAAGTGAATCTTATGCTCAATCCACAGAAATGCAAATTCAGGCTGCAAGAAATTACTTATGTCGATCATTTATTTACCAGTTCAGGCCTACAACCAGACCCTTCAAATCAAACAGCCATTCTCGAGATCCCAGCTCCAGACAATGCTCAAGCCCTGCAGCATTTTCTTGGCATGGATACCTACCTAGGCAAGTTCATTCCAGACATGAGCCATCTATCAGCACCTGGGAGCTGACACGTGAAGATGTTTCAAATTCTTGGTTAGAGCAACACCAAAGAGCATTTGATGTCCTGAAGCAGAGAATTGCAAGCCAACCATCTCTCAGATACTATGATGTTCACAAGCCAGTTACTCTTTCATGTGATGTTTCGAAATTTGGTCTTGGTGGAGTCATTCTACAAGAAGGTCAACCTGTTGCCCATGCATTGAGAACTCTTACCCAAACTGAAATGCAGTATGCCCAGATTGAGAAAGAGCTTTTTGGTAGTTATGTTTGCATGTTCAAAGTTCCATGATTATGTTTATCTCATGCACTCCAGTGGAACTCAGGAAACTGCACTGTAACTTCCAATGGATGGAGCCTAAGCCTTTTGACAGAATCAAATTATGTCCTCACATTTCAAACAAATATTCATATCTCTGGAACCATAGGTACTATGAAAGAATTATAAATTGCAAACTCTTCATCACAGAATATTTTATAGTGATAGTATTCTTTAGGTTCTAGGTCTTAAACCAAATTTTGTAAGTCACAGTAAACACAGTAATTATTACATTTGTAATATTTTGTAAACAATTTACACTATCTTAGCAACCACTCAAGTTATACACATAATTTCATATTTTATTCATCTTGCTGAGAATTTTCATACGAGGCAAAGGATTTCTGTCTGTGTTACTTGGTTGTTGAGATATTTAGAAAAATGTGAAAATTATATCTATATAAATTAATATCATAAAAAACAACAGTTAATATCTATTTACCTGCACTAGAGAGAGGTCAAATATCAATGCAGTTGAGTTTGCCATTAAAACCTTGTACATAGCATGGTTTTGGAATTATTGATGCAAATATGATTAAGCAGTATTTGACGCCTAGAGTCATCAGTAGGTGTTAACTGCAGATGAACTTGGCAGCATCACTCATATGTAATAAGTTATGATAGACCTATCCAGACTAAAACAGACCACCAACCTTTAGTCACTATATTAAGAAAGCCTATGCATTCAGCTCCAGCCAGACTGCAACTCATGATGCTGAGATTGCAAAAGTAGAATTTTACTCTTGTCAACAAGAAAGGCAAACTTTATTATCTTGCTGATACATTGTCCAAATCACCCAGAAACACCACAGAATAGCATGAGAATGAGAACCTTGATTTTGAAGTAATGAAAGTCAGAAACTTTTTTCCAGACGTCTTAACGAGTTGAGAGATCACACAACCACAGATCCAGTTTTACAAAGGCTCAACCACTTTATCAATCAAGGATGGGTGTCAAAGCAATCTAGTTTCCCTCAAGAACTGCAACCCTATTTTCCATACAGAGATGAGATTTTAAGAAAACAACAAAGCACAGTACAACCGCCACTGCAAGCAGCATAAAAATTCAAGGAGACTAAATAAGACTATTTAAAAAAAAATCAGGATAAGCGCTTTCACATAAAAATGCTTCATCAGATCCTCAGTATACACAAACCAACAATAACATTTAAAAAGCACATTCAAAAAGAAATTACCCTATCAAACAGTTAGGCCAATTAGTGATGTAATGGCCTCAGTTTCAATGCTGGCTTTAAAGGAACAGTGTAATTTAAGCCTGGTGTTCTATGTGCCTGTAATGTGGCAATCCACCTCATCTCCACACATTTTGTTCTAGTGACTATGTCCCCACCTTTGGCAGACTCTGGTATTACCTCTATCACAGTGAACTTAACAGAATGTCCACTGTGATCTTTAACATGTTTAAAAAGGGTGCTTAAATGACTCATTCTCCTTATGTCCCCTACGTGCTGCAGGACACGATCCTTCAATTTCTGATTAGTTTTACCCACATAGTATGACTCACAGTCATTACAAGTTGCAAGGTACACTAAATTAGCTGTCCTGCAGTCAGCATGTACCCTAAAAACATAGTCTTTACCAGTTATAGGATGTATAAATGTATTAGTTCGGGACATATATTTACAGGCTTTGCAGGACCTACATGGGAACATCCCAAACCTCAGGGGTAGACTATAAGATTTCCTAAATGGTCTATAACATAGTTCCCTTTTCAGAGTCAGATTATTTTTGTAAACAAATCTAGGGGCATCACCTACCACCTTGGAGATGGTGTCATCATAACGCAGTATAGCCCAATTCTGTTTGACAATATCACAAACCAAGTAATATTACTGCTGTATTTCAAATAAAAACTAGATGTAGGGGTATTATTCACCTTAGGATGTGATGACGTCACGTCCCTATTCAAAAAGTGGGTACCCACTGTATCCCTTAGACTATCCACCTCCTCTACTCTCTGCGCTATCTCTCTTTTACGATATCCCCTGTCTGATAGTTCATTCGCCAATCTATCCCTGGCCCGTACATAATCATCCTCCTGTGTATGCAACCTGGATGTACCCAGGAATTGCCCTTTCATAACATTTCCAAAAACCCTCTTGTGGTGCATACTTGTTCTATCAAGCAGGTTATTCTTCTTGCATTCCTTCCTATACATTCAAGAATCAACCCTTCCCGTGACATTAATGGAAATAGTTGTATCAAGAAAATCTATGCTAGATTTAGAAGTATGCATAGAAATTCTAAAGCATGTACTACTGCTCTCTAAATAGTTAACAAAATCCTGTAACAAAACATCTGTACTCCTCCAGAAAATAAAAATATCATCTACAAAGTGCTTATATAAAATCAAATGTGATCTATAAAAGTGTTCAGAAAAAAATCACATTGGATTCCCAATCTGCTAGTACTAAATTTGCATAACTGTTGGCACAGGGTGTGCCCATGACAACACTATGCGCCTGCAAATAAAAAGTACCATCAAATATAAACACGTTGTATTTCAATATTAGATCAAGTAAAGCACAAATAAGCTCATGATTTGTTTGGGTCTAGCCCCTCCTTGTCCATCAATAGCTTGAACTTGTATACTACTGCTACTGGTCATTACTGCCCCTTCATGATTAGGAGCTCCTGCCTCTCCAGTAGACCCCAATTCTGGTTGATCTCCCATCTCTTCTGTTGCAACAACTTCAACTGTATTAGTCACTTCTTTGACTGGATCAGTACTAGATTGTAGATTATATTTATCCACAGTTACTTGTCTAGTAGCAGAGTGTGGCCATACAAAAATATGGCCATCTCTAAAGTCCTTCATATCTCTCTCGAGTTTCTTCTTCAGGAGGGACAAACGCTCATTATAGGAAGCAAGATTTATAAAGAGATTTTCAATTTTGTCCACATATGGCTCACCATTAAATCTAACAGACAAGGTCTCTTGCAACCTAGTGGTAGTTTCAACAAGTTCTTGCTCCATAGGTGCAAAGAAATCATTCATTAAATGCAAGTAGTTAAAACTCAGTTCCAAATTGAGACTTTGCCACTTACTCAATAACTCTGGGAAAGTATCCCCATACTTGGGCATCCACAAAACTCTAAGTCCCTGAGGTACAACTTTATAATGAAGGCACACCTCAAAGTGTAGATGCTGCCACTGTGCTCTTTTCAGTTTATAAAGAATATTCTCCAGCTCCTTAAACAAAGTATTAAAGGCTTCCATCTCAGCAGCGTTCTCTTGCACAGTGGGAGTAGAACAAAACTCCATTGTAAGTAAAGGGTTATTCACAACATGAACCAAGCATTCAAAGCAATATTGCTGTTGTAGTTTCCCAGATGCTTAACCATCTAGAGCCATAGTGCTGCTCTCAGCCATGGGTCGTAGTAAAGACACCAGAAGAAATATGTAGACCAAACCAACACCAACAACCAAAGGTCTAACTGTGCCAAATAAATATATAAAGAAAACAACAAAGCACAGTACAACCACCACAGCAAGCAGCATAAAAATTCAAGGGGACTAACTAAGACTGTTGTTGTTGTGTCTTTCAGCTTTTCCCAGTTAGGGGTCACCACAGTGGAACTCCGGTCCGCTAATGATTGGCAGTAGATTTTTACATGCCGAGTTGCTGGCCTTGATGCACAACCTTCAACGAAGGTATGCCTATTCACGCATGTCTCCAAACAGAAGACGCTCTAGCTGAGAATCGAACAGGACAACGTCTTACTGTAAGGCAACAATGCTACTGCAGCACCACCACCGCAGAAGTATGCACCCCAAGAGGGATTTCATCTAAATGAAGTACTGCTTGTCATCTATGTTAGAGAGGGACGAGCGACACTCAGCAACATCAAGATTTAAGCCAACATGCACCCATAGGAGAGGACACACAGACATGCACTACCACAGTGTGAAAGTCCCCATCTCTGACTCGCCATACTGGTGGAGGGAGGGTGGCTGGCACATATAAATACTATGGTGTGATGTCCTCCTGTAAGAGAGTAGTGTGGGTTTCTTATAGGATGATATGAGGGAAGGTGGTCATAACAAAGAGGACAGGAAGAGGCAACACATGGCCCAGAGCACCTCCACTTTGTCTTCAATAGACTGTGCTGAAACAGTACTGATGCAATTTGGTGATGGCCATGTTCTTCCAAGCCTCACTAGTGATTTATCAATAGGTTATGGGTCATATCACCTCTGGCACGTGCAACAGAAACCAACTATCTGCTCTGTTCCAGCACCACTGCCAACAGTGCATGTTGGTGTCTCTCAGAACCATTATGTCTAGTGCCCCTAAGTATATCAAGCCTTTTATGAACCAATGATAGTCACCTGAAAAGTTAGAATTTGTCAGAACAGGCATTTTTGGGGGAACCATAAGCAGTCATTGACTCACAGGCAGGTGACACTAATTCAGTGACTTCCACGCTGCAGAAAAGACTTCATCTTCCTGCTAACCACTGCACAAGAAACAGACCATGCCATCTCCTGCAGTAGTGTAGGCTATATCTAAATCTTCTCTGCTATATTACTGCCCAGAACCAGGGAAATGACAGAGGGTAAACCTGGATTAAACCCTTCCTTGTGCCCATCTTGGTGTTCTCCATAATATCAGACATTGTGATGTTTGCCACCATGTTTGGGCTGTGTCTATTTGCTCAGCGTATCATCAGACACCTATAAGTGCCTTTTAAAGTGCAAAAGTTAGACCCCCATCAGAGGATCCGATTATCCAGATCCACTGCTGGTCAGAGTTGCAGTCATAGCATATGTGCCATCAAATGTGGTGTCATGAGCTACTACACACAAGCAACACAAAAAGCATTCAGTTATTTAAGTCTAATCAGTAATGAATGCATACTGTACGTGTAAGTCTTACCTGCTGTGGTACTACTGTCATGAGCCTTAATGGGCTTACTTGAATTACACAAACATTGATAGTACCCAACCCCCCCCATTGTGTCCATACCTGCAGAAGTATCACCAGTGAATCCAGCAACCTAAGAGAGGAGAAGATATGTGGTGGGCTCTTACACCTTCTGGGACTAAAGGCTAGAAAGCCTGTCCAAACATCCACAGTAAAAGGAGAAGGAGGAGGTAGGTGCAGCTCCAGAACTTCATGACAATGAGAATGTAGTACAGGGGGTAAAGGCAGCAATTTCCCAGGCACTACCATCCAGCTGTGGTCCATCTTCTTACAAGAGTCCATGAAGCCCTGCTCCAGGGTCCTATCTTGGAAACATCATGGCGTAGTGCCTGTTGGAATGCCATGCAGGGTCACACTGTGGGTGAAGATGCAGACACCACAACTAGTTTACATCCTGTATAATCTTTGATGTAGGCAGTTGTCAGCATTCCATGCTCTTCACCACTATATTTGTTCTTGCTTGTTGTATGAACATCTGTACCCTGTATGCTATCCCATCTTCCCAGACAACACTTGTCCACCATCTATCTGTCTGTATCAGACCCACAATCATGCTGCTTCCCCTTGTCTGTGAGACCTACATCACTGTCATAGTTTTCCATGCAACTGCTTCTATATATACTCCTGGCAACCTTTCTTTGCAGCAATGGGAGCATATCCCAGCTGCATATCACTTCCTCCCCACACAATATTTGTCTTTGTCTTTGCCTTCTGGAAAGGTGACATTATCATACCTTTCTTCAAGGGTGGTGATAAGCAAAAGAGAGAAAACTACAAACTAGTTTCAATTCTAAGTCCACTCTCTAAAAATACTTGAAAGAGTCTTATATACCCGGTTCACAGACGTCCTCACTTTGCATGACTCTGCATTCTAGTTTGCCTTTGTGGCTTGTGTTCATTCTCCCATTTGCTTCATGCTTCATGCTTCCCATTTCATCTTGTCATATTGTTCGCTGTTTATGTCTCAAATACTGATATTGTAAAGTAGCATCCCAGCAGTACCTCCACTCTGTTTAGGGCCTGTTATATACCAGAACTCCATCAGGAACAAAATAGTTGCTTATGTCTTAAGTCAGATGATTTTTCTACATGGCATAGTCACTGGGAAATATCTAATTTGTTTTGCGTGGTGGAGATGGTGTGTATTAACTCCTGTTTTGGGATGTGGAACAGATTTTGTGGACATCATATACCACTCCTTCTAAGCAAATGTTCAATAGTCAGTGACCTGCTAGACCAATCCAAATCATGTGTTTAGTTTCACAGTACTGAATGCTGCCTATGGTAAACAGTGATGGCATTTTGTGCTACTGCTATACGTACTCAGTGATTTCATCTGTTCACTCTGTAAACATACTTTTACAAATGTGGACATTCACATACATGTAGTAGCCATATTGTGTCCTTCTTAAACTGGTATGAGCACCATGTACCTATGGGTAAATAGGCTATTACTTTTTGGTGCTTATGTCTATATACATTTTTCATATATCATTCAATACAACAGTGCTTAATGTTTTTAATCCACTTGGAGGTAAAGTCGGATAGCGCAGGTAAACTGATATTTGTGTTTAGAATTCTTAGTAACCATAGAAACATTGGGTTTGAGCACTCGTTTTCAAGCCGCAAGTGAGATGATCATGTAACTTTAGAGCTATGGCATTATGCACATTACTGTAGAACTTAATCCTGATGTCTTACTAAAACATTAGAAATGTTAATGGAAACTGTAGATGGGTTGCATGATTTGCACTCAGATGGATATCGTTAAAACTTATTATATTGCTACATCTGCAACAAATGTTGAGGTAGCAGTACGCTTATAGATTTGTAGCAATTAAATATAATAACAGTAGCATATATTTCTGCTACATTATAATGTACTTTAACAAGCCTCACATAAACTGTGATGAGAGTTAACTGATATGAGAGCATTTACCTTTTGTAAGGAAGGTGCTTGAATGTATTATAAGTTTTAGTAAAAGTTTTACAATAGGTTGGTATATTTTTAAAAAGTTAATAGGATAATTGATGCCTTATCACATGATTACTATTTAAGTAACTGTTTGTTCATTGTGAAAAATCTTACGGTCTGATGAAGCAAATGTGAAAGCGCTTACCGAATAAACGTTTTTATCTGTTTTTTACAAAAAGAAGTTAGACTGGATTTTTGTCAAGCTGGTGGTTGCCTACTGCTGCTTTGTGCTTTTGGACTTTATACATTTTCTATACTGCCTACTTAGATGTGGCAAGGTAGTTCAACACTATACCACATGATGGAATTGTAAATATGCTATGACCTTAAACATTGAACCCTGTGTGGTAAAATGGATTGCAAACTTGATTAGGATAAGAGTGCATTTTGATAGAGTCGGTGATGCCTCTTCAGTTAAGGAAAAGATGACTTGTGACATTCCTTAAGGTTCTGTTGGCCCCACTCCTATTTGGCATTTACTTATTTATCTGACCTTAGAACTTACAATAAGGACCTCTGATTAACCAAGTGTGCTGATGATTGTAAGCTGGGTGTAATTGTTAATTTAATTGATAATACAGATATCCTTCAAAATAAATTGACACACGTTAAATCCTAGTGCATCAAAAGAGGGTTCAGAAAAATCCTTCTTTATCTTACATATAATCACCAAAGGCATCTCTTTTCATTCTCTGAACCCTCTGGCATGGATATCACTAGACATTTTAAAAAACACTCAAAAAAACCCCAAAACCCCCCCAAAAAAAAAAACAGAAGTCCCTAATGAAAAGGACATCTGGCGTCAAAAATCGTAGCTATCAGGAAAGGCTGAAGTCCTTGTCTCTGTACTATGTGTAATATAAACTGCTGAATGGAGACATTTGCCTTCCTTACCCTGTCCTCAGAGATCCTCAGGTATGCTATTATCCATGACCTAATTTTTCCTGATAATTCAAACAGTACAACCAACACTAGAACAAGAGATCTCAATCTACATGATGGAATAAATATTTATTTATTTATTCATATATTTGGTAGTGTTTGACTGGGCTAGGAGACCTGGGGAGAAAAGCTCCAAGTAACTGACAGAAAAAACAGCAGTGGAAAAATAGAGCAGAGTATCACATACAGCATACAAATACAGAAATATTTATTAAAAGTCACAAAGAGGCTAGTTCACAATATACAGTCGAGTATACAAATCTTGATAAGAATAAACAAGCTATTTTTTGTTGCTGTTGTTAGGTTATAAGAAGAGAAACAAACAGACTTGCTGTCTCATAGGAGAGAATAAGCTGGTATGTATACAAAGTTGATCTAGTCAGAGTAAGAGGCAACATCCTGGTGTACTTATCCTGGAACTGTGCAAGAGAATAGCCAATAGTTAGTAAGGTATTTCTTGGAGTAATTTGAATTTGTGACTGTCTGGATTTTTTAGGATGTGTTGGGGTAATAAATTCCAGGTTTTGCCTATTTTGTTAGAGTAGAGGGAGTCTCTATAGTAGTTATGGGATTTTTTTTACCTTTAGAATTAGTTTGCCAGATGATCTAAGGGAACTAAGGTTAGTATTAGGTTGTACTAGGTTAATCAGAGCAGGGCAATTGTTTAATTTATGGATGATACTGTGGGCAGTGGTTAGTTGGTTGAGAGATAATAGGCTGGCTCAATCCAGTTGAGTTGGTGAAGGGTGGAACAGTGATGAGATTTATAGAGTAGGTTAATGGCAAACTTGTCTGTTTTGTAGTAGCAGGTCTCTAGGTTGTTCAAGTCAGCCTTGCTCAGGTTGGTAAAGACTTGGGAGCAATAAAGGAGTGTGAATAGTAGGTGGGATCTGGCTGTGGATAGTCTGATGCTGTTGGTTAGGTATGATTTGGCCCTATAGAGTGAGCCAAATTTCATGTGCACTCTTTTAACTGTTAGTGATGTATGTTTTCAAATTTTGTACAGTCATCTATTATTACACCTAGAAGCTTAGTTTGATTGATTCAATTTTTGTACCATTAGAGGAGTAGATGGTGAGAGGGAGTAGATGGTGAGAGAGGATAGGTTATCTTTAGCTTTTTTATTTCCAAAGACCATTAGCTTAGTTTTGTTTAGGGTGAGTATGAGTTGATTGTCGGTGAGGTAGTTTTCTGTGTATTGGAGAGATTTTTGTGTTTTTTCTTGTAGTTCCTGAGGTAATGAACTACAAGAATAAAATAAAACATAAAAGTAAATGGAGGGATAGGTTCCTCACCCAGCACTTTGCATTGCTCTAGAACAGGTTCCCCTTGCATATCAAGCAAGGTGATTCCCTGTCAACCTTCAAACATTGCTTAGAGAATTGGATGGGTATCCTAAAATACACTCCAGGGGTAACACTTTGAAATGTCTGGACCCACTAGAGCAAGTCTTGAAATACGTAAACTGAATTACAGAAAGAATGGACTTACATATACTAAGTCTGAGATGCCATTTTTTAGAATATACCATTTTCTCCGAGGTATGGTGACCTTCATATTGGTATATATATAAGCACAGCGGGTGTGGGAAAGTTTTAGGGAGAAGAGTGATCTGTAAGATCTGCTGAGTTTTTGTTCTTTTTTTGGATTTTCAACACTTGTCATTTTAACTGTTGACATTTCAATAGGGAGCACACATGAGGACTTACAGGCCTTGTCCTCCTTGAGAATTGTGGTAGAACCAGAGTGTAGTTATTGGCAAGGTATCCATGGCCTCTGGTCGAACAGCCATGCATTTCCTATGATTCCTGAGTCCTTTGCTAAGAAGGAAATCTTACAACTTGAAGTCCTTATTGTTATAAAGTAATGACTCTGACCATAAAGATTCTCACCAGAAATTAGTCACATATACATGTGAGTTTTGTCAGGGCTGCAAATACATCAAATACATAATTGTGGGCCATTATGTGGTAGTCTGTGGTTCTGAAAGTACAACTGGGGCAGAGTCATTTTACGTACATATCTTCTGGCTTAGTTTGCCTAGTAAGTTGAACAAGCTGTAATGCGTTTTATGTAGGTAGAGCGATGAGAAAATTACAGTTTCACAGCTCAGGCTTTATGAACAATGTTATGCCATTAAAAAGAGTCAGACAATGCATTATATAGACGTAGTAGCCTATGTTACACGTTTGAGATTTTCAAATTTTTGCTTTAGACAAAAATGTTGCAAGCATTAGATGAAGTCACTGCAATTTCCTCCTGCAGAAATGTGAATGTGACAGTTAAAATTAGATGCCAAAATATTCTTTGGCCTCTATAACTCTTACTTGAAAAAAGAGAAAATATATTTTATATATATTCTTATTAGCAGTGTGTTATATTAATGGAAACAAAAATTATTGTAAACATTTGCTAAAACATGACATTCTCACTTGGAAAAAATATTGCTTAATGTATTAATTTATTGATTGATTCTTCTCATGTGATTTTGAAGTCACTGCTTTTACATTTTGAAGCTGTAGTCAAATCTTAGTTTTGAAGAAGTCTTCTGTGGGGATGAAAATGCTCAGTATTGAAGGTTTGGTTCAGTGTAACCAGGATTTGTTCAGTTTATTTTGCAGCATTATATCCTCAGTTTTGTTTCAATGTTCAAGTCCAGTCGTTAACAGTTTATTTTGTTCCAAATAGCACAAAGGACTTTACTATGATTAATAACATGCTGCTTAATTAACATGCAATGAGTTATATCTAAAGTATCTGATCTTCCAAAACATGATGCAATCAAGACAGCAACATTTTGAATTTCACACAATACTCTCAGTTCTTCTTTGCAAGTAGACAAGCCCTGCCTTTCCTTGATGTGGGGTAAGCTCTCAAACACCCAATCTCTAATAGTCTGGGATTGTACAAACTGGAATAAAAGGAAAGGGAAAATAAACAGAAAACTCACTTTCTCAAGCTTCTTTTGAGTCATGTAAACCATAGCTAAAGCACCCAAGGTGAAACATAGCCAGTTCAGATACAGTGAAACATCAGTCACAAAAATGCAGTTATCTTTCTGCACTGATATTCCATGATTTTCTGCACCAGCTCACAGCAAGCTATATGTTTTGCAGTGCAAAGACCACCAAAAGCTCCAAAACATCAGATTAGATCTTCAGCCTATAAAAAATTGCTGTACAAATGAAGCTGTATGCATCTTATTTTGGCTCTGGCAGTACCCCAAATTCCATTGGTAGCCAAGAAAAAGATATGCTTCTTAAATATGCAAACTTTCTGCCATTGCTTAGGGGCTGAATAAAGTAAAGGACTGTAACACATATCCTAATTCCTACTGCAGACTAGCACAGGTTATCAGAAAAAGCATGTAGAATAGGACATGTCTCTTTCTGCCACACACAATGAAAAAAGCTTAAAACTGAAACTGTCTGACACTGAATTGGTCAGGTGACAACCTTACAAAACATACTGTAAACTGATATTTTTTATCTCAGCAATTTATAATGCAACCAGAAATGCAAATAAAGTTACACCACAGGTGCACCTTTCAACCTTTTAATGCAAGAATTCTGAACAAAGCCAAAAATAATGGGATGGGCAAAGTCCTGAAACCAGGAACAGGTATTAAACATTTCAATTATAAAGTTAAAAAAATGCTAGAATAACAGAGTTTGCTTTACCATGTATTTTCTTTTTTCTAAACAATTCTTTTATTAATTTTAAAACAAAGATTTTACTAAATTATTTAAAGATAAATAGAACAAAAACATAACTATTTACAGATACCCACAACAAAATCAAACATTGAAAACTAAACCATTAAAAGTTATCAAATAATTCACTTAATTTTGACCAAAATCTAAACTGGTTAGTAAGTTCTTGTTTTGATAGTTGACAATTCTTTTTTGCAGACATTTTTTTGCTAAATTAATGAACTCCATGAAAGAAAGAGTAGTTTTACATTTCCAATTCTTTGTGAATATTTTTCTTGGTATAGCTAAAATGGACCAAAGGAGTGGCACCTGCACCCTAGGAATGGAATCCAGAACTCGAGCATTAAATAAGATCAAGGAGTTAGAAAGGTTACAGTGATCTGTCCACAAAGCTTGGGCAAAATTTCTAAATTTGACCCAAAAAAAAGAGTTACTATTTTACAATCCAATATCATATGAAACCAATCTCACTACATCTCCAGCAATTAATTTTCCCATAGTTATATATTAAAGCCACTTTATTTGAAGTTAAAAAAGCTCTGTGAAGAAATCTCAATGCATATGTTTTCCAATAAAGAGAAGTAGATTTTCCTGCAGATTTAAGAATTAAACATTTATCTTCAACAGAAAAGGCCTTCTTATTACTCTTAGTTAAGTAATTCCAAAATAATGCATCTGTGGAACCAAACTCTTCTCTTATTATTTAATAAAGTATTGAAACACACACACACACACACACACACACACACATATATATATATATATATATATATATATATATATATATATATATATATATATATGATTTATTCTTATTTCAGTTACTATTGACTCTGAAAAAAGTCAAGTATCTTTGGAATATTTTTTGTTTGAAAATCCACTAATATTCAAGAAGATAATCTATATTATGTGATTTATTTCTGATTAGGAATTGATGCCAAAAGATTAAATTTGCATCTCTAAGGTCTAGCATTTTGTTTATATTAAATGTTCCCAAACAACCTACAGTGTTTGACATAGGAAACATCTTGAATCTTTTAAAATGTATAAGGATGTAATCAATGAAGGGAGAGGAATAGTATTTTTTTCTTTTCATTTAAATATAAGTCTTTCAAGATCCAGTAAAATTTATTAATTCCAATTTTAGGGAAAGCTTCTACAACATAGCTGTTATTACTTATTAATCTTTCATGAAAGGATTTCTAAACTGATTGGTAAGAGGAATTTAACCATAGAGATACTATATTGAGAATTATGGATTTGGCATATAATTAAACATTTGGAAAACTTAATCCACCTTCTTGCTAACTTTTTACATGCCAATCAATGGATAGTCTTGGTTTATTGGGGAACCATAGAAAATTAAGAAGAATAGAATTTAATTTCTTAAAGATTTTTTTTAGGTGGAAAAATAATTAGTGATTATAGATAGAAAAGTATTTTTCTTAGGATTGTCATTTTTATTAAAGTGAATCTATCTTCCATGTAAAAAAAATGTTCCAGTTAATAATAATTTTAGTAAAGTATCTATTAAATGACTATAATTTACTGTTATTCAGTCTTTTACATTAGATTTAATCATAATTCCAAGATAATTTGCGAAATGTCCCAAATAAAATTCTTATAGTTTTTTTAAATAATTATAACTTTTTTATTTTTCTATTTTATCAAGGTTAAACATTACACTTGATATTTTTTCAAAGTAATTAATAGACTTAGTTAATTTTTTTATTGAAGCTTCAACAGCACCACTTGTTATTAAAGGACAGTAGTGGAATTCTATTATTAAATGCTCAACTGCTCTGCCTTTTTTCTTCCCATTTACTGTCATTGCTATGAATAAGCATCACTACAGCATTTAAAATATTTTAAATCAACTGTTTCTTTCCACTAGAACAGTCCCTTACTGTACTGTGGTGGATTCACTTTCAAAAATTGTTTATCCCACCCTGTAAAAGGTTGTTGCAGTCTCCAATTAATTGATGTCATCAAGGCCAATGAATACAGATAGTTGTCTGGTCAGTTCCCTCCCCAAACACACATCACCATGACCATCCTAAAAACTGACCCATGCTGTGATGTCACAGCTCCCTGGTCCTTCCTCTACCCATACAGAAAAACTAAAAGAAAAATCTAGGAAAAGCTAGACTTTCCACTGTGTGAATCCTTAAACCTCTTGTATTAGAGGTGACATGTGATATCAGGTGTTTCAGCTAAATGACAATTCTGAATGTCCATGACTTTGGGCCAGATTCAGGAAGGCTTACACGGAGTTCAAGAGTAGTGTAAGCCTCCGTGTAAGCCTCCTGATTCAGGAACAGCCCAAATCTCCGTGTAAGAGACAGCTAACACGTCTCTTACACAGACTGGGCGTGGAAATGCTCAATACCTCATTTGCAGCTCCAAGATATGCAAATGAGGTATTTGAGCGATCCACGGTTAAAACCAGTCCGTAACGGACGTGTTGCAGAAATGTACTCAGCTGACAACTGAGTACATTTCTGCAAAATTAAAAACGGAGCTATGTCAGCTCCAAATAAAGGGTGCATATGTTTCATTAAGCATGCCAATGGCCAAATATGTGGCCATTGGCATGAAAAGTGTTGCAAAAATAAGTTATATAACTTTTTTTTTCACGGGATTTCTGTTTAACTGCAGCGCACACCCGCAAACGGGTGCGCTACCTAAAACTAAAACCGAAGCTTATAAGCCCACAATTGTGGGATTTATGTAGTACATTGAATGTCAATGGAGGGACTTGCAGACCAAAAACAATATGGCCTCCGTGTAGTGGTTGTCAAGGGGAAGCTCTGTAAGACATGTAACTAGTCATTACTAGGCAATCCTATGTAAATGAGGGTTACAATACTGAATCACACTGCCACATAGGTAATGAGCACTTTCTGAGTAGTGTAAGACTTAGAGAAGGGGAGGAACAGAGTAAGAGGTAGGTGACATCACGGGGAAGGATAGAAAGAAATGTACCAGATTGGAGGGCAATGTAAGGTAACAGATGACAGACAGACATCAGGGAGGGAGGTGTGTCTCAACAGAACACTAGGAAAGTCAAGAAATTGAGGGTATACGCCATCCCTACACTCAAACTTTCTTGATATACGCATGCGCTGTGCAGCGCGTGTAAGGCAGGTTTAACATGTGGGAGCGTGTTGCAAACTGTTTACAACGGTTTGCGCTGGCGCACGTGTGGAAGGCAGTGTGCGCTTTTAACATAAATCACACCGTGTAAGGATGTGTGCGTGCGTGTAACACCGTGTAGGGATGTGTGCGCGCGTTTAAGTAACTGTGAGCATGTTTAAGCTGGTGTGCACATTGCTCCCCCTCAGGAAACAGAGAGGAAACAGGAAACAACTAAAATACATGGAAACTGACAGAAGCTACTACTAGAGTTAATTGGTGGAAACAATTAGAAGCAGGCAATTACACAGGCAGACTAGAAGCCCAACCCAGCACTTAAAACACAACAAAGAGCAGTGCAGGCTGTTTCTCACAAGAGATACTGCCAGAAACTAAGCTATCAGAATTGAAAACTGAAAAAGCTGAACTCAGAGCAGAAATGCTAGGGGCTGCCATGGCTATTATAATCAGGCATAGGCGAATTGCTGAGGGTGGTGACAATGCAGACGCTGACAGACAACCCAGAGTGAGGAGAAGGAGAAGAGTATACAGGCCCAGGGTCACCTACCATGGGTTACATGAGCTGGAGATAGTAGAGCTACAGAGTGGACAGAGACCTTCTGCAGCAGATTGTTGAGCTGTGCAGGCCACATCTCACACACAGAACCAACAGAGGGGAACCCATCCCAGTAGAAACCAAGGTATGTGTTGGCCTAAGAATACTAGCAACAGGTACCTTCCAGAGACCAACTGGTGATATGATGGGGATATCACAGGCATCAGCCTCCAGAGTACTGCACCAGTTCCTGGATGCCATGTCACCACATGTCAGTGATCATATATATGTCCCTAATGACCGTGAGGTTGTGGCCAGCAATATGCGCCTCTTCCAGCAAATAGCGGATACCCTGAGGTGCTGGGTGCAATAGACTGCACGCACATACGCATCAAAGCACCAGCCGGTGAGCGGGTAGAGCCTACATTAACCGCAAGGGATACCCTCCATCAACTGCCAGGTCGTGTGTGATGCCCAGGGCATAATAATGAATGTGTGTGCTGGCTGCCCTGGGAGCTACCACGATTCCCACATCTGGCATCTGACGCAGCTGTACCAATCATTTGCCAATGGGGACTTCCCACACGGACACCTAGTGGGGATGCAGGTTATGCACTTGAGCCGTGGCTGATGACACCCATCAGAAATGCACACACACCTGAACAGGAACGCCATAATGAGGCACACGCACAAACACGTAATATCATAGAGCGTGTGTTTGGGCTGCTCAAGTCACGGTTCCGTGTCTGGACACGCCTGGTGGAGCTTTGCAGTACACACCAACTACATGTACCCAAATGATCATGATATGTGCTATGCTACATAATATGATCCTGCGGAAACAGCTGCAGCAGGACCAGCACAGGGCTGGGCCAAACATCCCCCACCATTGCCAAGGCCACCACAGGCAGGGGTTGACTCGGAGGAGGAACAACCTGACCTAGTCCCAGTAGGCAGAAGGAGGCGTGCCCAGTATGCCCTGGCCTTGGCAAAGAGGCAACGATAGCACATACGCTTGGTCAGTAGGAACACTGGGACTGATACCCGCCTGACTCACTCATACAGTAACAGGGATGCCTAACATGACACAACCTGCTTCCAAACGTACAGGAGTGTAGTATGTGTATCCGACAGAGGTGGCCCTGCAGCACCACCTGAGGCATGAATGCCATGTGTTAAGTAATGTAATATCATGTACAATATGCACACCTGAGGACCCCAACTAACATCCATATCCACGCATATGACCCTCATGGAAACAGCTGCACGTCATACAGTGATGTACATGTGCAAAAACATGGAACAAGATACAAAATGAGGGTGACTAGCAATAAATAGCATGGATAACCACACACCCATGTTTGTACCACAACAAGAAGCAACATGGAATAGCCATGGTCAAAACCAATGGCTAAAACCGACTACTACTATATAGCTTGCTGCAGACCACTGTCCTAATAGCAGGAACTGCCCCAGGCCTATGTCCATAGGTTCATAGGTTCATACTAGGCTATCTGCCCTAGGGCATTAATAAGCCTAGCCCAGAGTTTTGTGGCTTCTGCCACCCCTGCAAGTTGATGGATAATATGCCCATTATTTTGCTGTGCCTCTGTCAAGCAGTGATACTGAGGTTATCCCTGGGGTATACCTGCAATCTCCCATCCATTGGTCAAGATCTCACTTGAACAAAGCCAGTGAGGTGCTCAGCCTCACATGTACCAGGATGTTGTTCCACAGCATATGGACTCTCTGGGTGATGAATCTGTCCCTCCAGCACATCCTATTAATATCTGTGTTGAGGTTTAGGTCTCCTGCCCTTGTAGTTCTGATGGATGTAGAGGTCTTGAGGTGAAGCATGTTCATTAATTCTGGGTTGGACATAGCCTTGTATGTCAGGCACAGGTCACCTCTGAGCAGACGGTAATTTAGTGAATACAGCTGGAATTCCTTCAGTCGGGCAGCATAAGAAATATGTTTGAGACCCTTTCACCTCCTGTCGAGGAATTTGTGGGCCCATCCAATCTGAATGGGGCATTGTATGCAATCATTGGTCTGATGAGTGATGAGTACAGGGAACAATGACCTCCCTTGATCTAGATGTGAATCACTGCATGATGAGGTGGCCAATGTAGAAGGCCTTCCAAACTACCCTGGCAATGTGAGTGTCAAACAAAAGGTCACTGTCAACCTGGGTGCCCAGGTCCCTGATAACCTCCGTTGTGCTTAGAGGATTGCCACCTAGATGGGAAGTAGTGGTAACCTTGTTCTTCCTGAAGGGTATGGCTATGCATTGTTTAGTGTTTAATGTAAGGCCATGGCTGTGGCACCAGTTATCCGTGTCTATGAGACCCTTCTGAAGGATGTCTGTGTCAGATGGGTTTCCAACTATGCTTCCCAGTTTGCAGTCATCTTCAAACTTTGTCAGCCATAATCCTCCTGTGTTTGCTTGTACTTCTGAAAAGTAGATACTGAACAAATGTGGGCCCAGGACTGAGCCCTGTGGGACACCACTTGTGACAGCTCTGGAGTGTGAACTGGCACCAGCAACTTTGACCCTGTGTGTTCCGTCACTTAGCCAGTTTGCAACCCATGCTGTGATGTATGGGTTCACAATTAAGCTGGTGATGTTTTCAATGATACCTGAGTGGGGTATTGTGTCGAAAGCCTTTGCCAGGTCAAGGTAGGCTGTGTGGACTGCCTTGCCCACGCCAATGGCCTGGGTGACTGTTTTGAAAAAGTCAACCAAGTTTAAAAGGCATGATCTGCCCTTGACAAAGCCAAACTGGATTGGATCCAATGTCTGCAAGTCCCCTATGTCTTCATTTAGAATTCCCATTATGATCCTCTCCATAGCTTAGCAGAACAGGCTTGTCAAGCTGATGGGATGGTAGTTTCCAGGGTTGGTGGAGGCACCTCCTTTGTGAAGTGGGTCCACCATTGCTGTATGCCACTCCTTGGGAACATATCCTGAGATGAGGCTAAGATTAAACAGCTGCCCTAACTGCGGGTGTAATTACTCATTGAGTTCATGGAGCACACAACTGGGGACACCATCTGGTCCCATGGATAAAGTGTTTTCTGCCTTGGATTGAGCAGTTCCCACCCCAGCAGTGGAGATGTTTGGGGGCTACAATCCTCTGGTGTACATACCTCCAGTTGGGGAGGGGAGAAATCTGCACTGAACCTGTCAGCCAGTATGTTGCCAATGTCTGTAGGTGCAGTGATATCAACATCATTCAACTAAGTCTGAGCATATCTGGGAGTTCCTCCCAGGTTTCAAACATAGGTAAAAAGGCCTCATGATTGTCCCTGAGTCCTGAGTGGGTTTACTCTCAAAACATGCCTCGGATGATTGTATGGGGAACCCAGTGTTTTACTCACAATGAGCAGGGTGTCTTCCTCCCACGGATTACGGTCTATCTCGTAGTAGCTCCTTCCTTGTGTTGTACAGCTTGTTTATGGCTAGGGTCCACCAGACTGGATGCTTGCCTGTGGTACAAAGAGTCTTTTTATTTGGGATTGCCTGATCCATGCAGTCCTGGAGGTGCTGGTAGAAGGCATTTCTAAGTGATACAGTGGCTTGGGTAATGGTGTCCGCTGGCCTGGGGGCCTTGAAAGAGACCACACCAGTCCTCAGAAATGTGAAGTCGGCATTTGAGAAGGTCTTCACTGTTTCTTTTCCCATCTGGGGTGTGGGTGGGATGTGGACTCCCACTGAGAGTAGTCCATGATCTGATCTCACCAATGATGGGTATACGCCTGGTGTTGAACAGTGTGACCCCATGTTCGTGATGATGTGTTCTAGTATGTTGCCTCCACTTGAGGGGATTGGGACCAGTTGTTCCATGGCATTTCAGTGTATGAACTCTTGGAACCTTTGTGTTAGAGTGTTGTGGCATGATTAGTGATCCCAGTCTATATGTGGATAGTTGGAATCACCCAGTAGGATGGTGTTTGGAGATACATTTATCCCCTTCAGTGTTTGCAGGATAGCTGTGTGAGGTACCTGAGTTTGAGACGGTGGCATGTAACATGCTACAAACTGCAGAGCAGTCTTGCCTACGGTCACTGGCACCTGGATGGTCTCCGATGCATCGTGTTGCCACCAACCATGAGGTGAGGGTGTCCTTGATGAATATGGACACCCACCATCCTTCTTGGTGTTGTCGGGATGCTGGTGCCGGAATGCATGATATGAGGTAACACCCGATAGTGCCGGGGTGTCAGAAGCTTTGAACCAGGTTTCAGGCACAGCACAGACATCAATGTGCTACATACTGAGAAGGGCATAGAGTGTGTGCAGCTTGAGGTTGAGACCTTGGGCATTGAGCAGCATTACCCTTAGTGTCTTTCCTTTACTGTGTTCTAGGGTGGTAGGTGTAGAATCTGAATCTTGCATAAAAAGGCACAATGGGGTGGCAAGAGCATCATCTGAAATCTGAAGCCCAGGGTGACAGGTGCAAGCCGTCCCTTGCAAATCACCGTGGCCTGTCCAGCATGTCATCCCAGGCAGACAGACATTGGACCCCTTAGAATGACACCATAGTCTAAGCAAAATATTACAGCTGATCATCTTGTCTCTGTTTATGTGGCATCATACTTGGTGAAGGTAGGATACTGCCCAAGGTCAGGTCGGGGTCATACCTGCCTGGCCTACATAATCAGAGGCCTCCTCTATCTCTCTTTCCATGTAGTCCAGGGAGGTACATCTCACGTCGCTCACACCAGCATGGATTATGACTGGGTCAGACCTGTACTTGCAGTTTAGTGACCTGAGTGCTTGCATTATGTGGTGGATTCCAGTGCCCGATAGGCAGCTTACTGTGACCTCCTCTGTACCTGATCTGGTGAGTGGGACATCAGTGTGTCTGACTATGGAGTCACCTATGACAAGTGTGTCTGGCATTGTGTTTGGCCTTAAGGGCTGTGACTGTTTGGCACACCGACTCTGTGGTCAATGTGTTGCATGTGCTGTGCCCTGTGGAGGCAGTTGTGTGAGTGTCTGCTGTGGTGGCCACTGCCATTCTGGTAGACTTCTGATCAGAGCCTCCGAGAGTGTCTCTGTGTGTCTATGTGTATGATCTTAAGTTGTGACAGTGCCATGTGAGACTGGATTTGTGATGTGTGTGTGGTTAGCTTCACCTTCTCTCTGGTCTTGCTAGTCCTATGTTGAGAGAGCTCAGCCTCCACTTTGGCTATATAGTTGCATCTCTCACATGTATGTGTGTTTTATGGCAGAAGGAGAGGGTTGTCAGTGTACATGAGGCAAGTGTAACAGTGCCTCAATATTCCCAGGTTCACCAGCTGAGCAGGAGAGGACACTAGCAACTGATCCCTAGACATGCTAGAAGGAATAGACAAAACAATGTTGGAATACAGGGAGATATCAAGCCCCCAAGCCACATCATACTGTTTGATTGACAATAGCTACACATACACCGGTGTTTCATAGTGTCATAGTCTACTACTAGGCTATCTGCCCTAGTGCATGTATAAGCCTAGCCATAGTGATGTGGCTATTGCCACCCCTTATAGTGGTAATAAGTGTACAGAATAGATTCTGAATATTGTGCCTCTGACTTAGTAGTGACACATTATGACCCCTTACGTAATTGAATAACATGACTGTGTCTCTGTCTAGTCTGTGCCTCCGTCTCATATGCAGTTGTCCAGATGTCTCCTGAAGAGAGTCAGTGAGGGACTCTGTCAAACATGAACTGGGATACTCTGCTAGAGTGTGAGATGCCTCTGAGTTATGACTCTGTCCCTCCAGCATGTCCTATACATGTATGTGCTGAGGTTCAAATTCTCAGCTCTCATGGCTCTGGTGGATTTGGATTTGGATTGCTTGCAGTGGAGCATGTCCACCAAATCCTGATTGGACATGGTCTTGTATGTCAGGCATAGGTCACCTGTAAGTATGCGGTATGACACTGAACAAAGCTGGACTTCCTCTATTCTGGAAGCATATGACATGTGTTGAAGAACCCTGATCTTCATGGTAGGTACTTTTGGTGCAAAGGTGCAAAAGGCAGGATCTGCCCTGTACAAAGCTGAACTAGGTGGGAACAAGGGTCCGTAGGTCAGTAATGTGTCTGTGTAAGAGCTCCATGACTCCTCCCATATCTTTGCAGACAAGGCTGGTTAAGCTTGTGTGGTGGTAGTTGCCATGGTCTGTGGAGGCATCTCCTTTGTGGAGTGGGACCACTGTTGCCGTATGCCAGTGTTCAGGTACATATCCTGTAGCAAGACTAAGGTTAAATAGCAGTTGTATATATGGGTCCAGCCCCTTCTGGAGTTCACATAGCATGCAACTGGAGATACCAGCAGGTCCCATGGATGCTGTGTACTTGTCTTTGCTGAGTGTGGCTCTCACATGGACATCCAAGATGACAGTGAGATTACATACAGCAGTGATAACTATCTTGTTTTGGGGGTGAGGGAGGGGTAAATCGCACTGAAGCTGTCCGCCGAATGTTGCCAATATCTGTCAGGTCACTGAATATATGTTGTTGTGTACCAACTCTGAGCATATCCGAGGGTTCACAACCAGGTGTCTGACATAACTGAAGAAAGCAGTGTGGTTACCTTCATTGTCTTTGGTGATTTATGTCCCCAAGTTGACCTTGCATGTCTTTATGAGATAATGTAGCTTTCTACTAGTGCTGATCACAGCTGTCTTCCCTTTGGAGATGTAGCTCTGTCTTGCATTAGTAACCCTCATCTGTCATACAGTTTGTTTATGGCTGGGGTCCACCAGACAGGACACTTTCCCTTTGTGGAGAGGGTCCTGTTTTCAGTTGTGATTGTATGGTCCATGCTGTCTGACATCTAGCTAAGGGGAGGTCATTCTGGTTCTGCAGTTATCTTTCATCAGCATTAGAAATGACCACAACAGCCCCTGTGGGTGTACCTCATGCACACACATCCAGCACCTGTAAAGTCCACAACAGTACCTCACCAGGAGTATGACAGAGCTGGAACACATGTAATGTGTAGTCTGATTAAACAGAGTGCAGCTCCACACACTGCCATGCTGTCCACCCAGATGCAAGCTGTGCCTGATGTAGAAAGCCATGTCCAAGCTGGAATCAATGCACATGCTGCACCTTGTACAATCTGAATGGCAGGGAGCTATGCACATGAGGGACCTGAACCCCAGCACTGACATATATAGGACAGGCTGTACTGCATTATCCAAAACACAGAAGCCACCCCCACACATGAGTAAACTACCAGTACAGGTTGTCCATAGAGACACTGGTTGAGTCCCCTCAACAGGAATCCTAATGAGTGGATGGGAGATGGGAGGTTTACCCTGGGTATCAATGTTATGTCACAGGTAGACAGAGGCACAGTATACTAAACAAGACATATGACATGGCAAACTACGCTTACAATGTGTTGATGGACAAACACACTCTCCGACTAGCATTAGGTCAAGATACCTCTTGAACACAGCCAGCAAGGTGCTCTGCCTCAAATGGACCAGGATTGTATTCCACAGCATAGGAGTCTCCGAGTGATAACTCCATCCCTCCAACATGTCCAACATACATCCCTGCTAAGGTGTAAGTCACCTGCACTAGTGGTTCAGGTGGATCTTCTGAGTCTGAGGTGGAGCATGTCCATTAATCTCTGTTTGGACATGGCCTCGCATGTCAGGCACATGTCACCTCTAAGCAGACGGTATGTGAGTGAATAGAGTGTGAGTGTCTTCAATCTGGCAGCATATGACAGCTGTTGGGGTTCCTTGATCCTTTAGGTGGGGGACAGTCAGGGTGTCTCCAATTGCTGCAGATGTTGGGTGAGATACAGCCAGAATAGGGCATTCGACTCGATCACCGGTCTGATAAGTGAAGAGTACAGGGAACAATGACCCACTAGATCTGGATGTGAATCCCATCCTGATCAGGTGGGCAATGTAGAAGGTCTTCCTAGCCACTTTAGCAATGTGAGTCTCAGAAGAACGGCGACTGTCAACCTGGGTCCCCAGGTCCATGATAACCTCCTCTGTGCTTAGAGGATTGCCACCTATATGGTAGCTTGGGGTCACCTTGCTTTTCCTGAAGGGTATGTCTACACATGTTGTGCACTTTGACTTCAGGCCATGGCCCTGGCACCAGCTATCAGTTACTGTGAGTCCCTTCTGAAGGATATCTGTGTGTGATGCACTGTCCACTATGGTGCCCAGTGTGCAGTCATCTGCTAACATTGTCATCCAAAGTCCTCCCATGTTGGCCTGTACTTCTGGGAAGTACATGACAAACAATGGGGCCAAGGACTGAGCCCTGTGTGACACCACCTGTGACCAGCCTGGAGTCTAACATAGTGCCAGCAACTCTAACCCTGTGGGTCCCGTCCTTAAGCCAGTTTGCAACCCATCTTGTGACATATGGGTTTACATTTCAGTTGTTAGGGTTTTCCACAATACCTGAGTGGGGTATTGTGTTGAAAGTGTTTGCAAGGCCAAGGTAGGCTGTATGGACTGCCTTTCCCCAACAATGGCCTAAGTGACCAATTTGAAGATGTCAACCCAGTACAAAAGGCATGATCTGCCCCTGACCAAGCCAAAATGGGATGGGTACAATGTCTGCATGTCCCCTATATCTTTGTTTATGAGCTCAATTATGATCCTCTCCATAGATTTGCAGACTACACTTGTTAAGCTTATGGGGCAGCAATTACCAGGGTCTGTAGAGGCACTGCCTTTGTGCAGATGTGCACAACTGGACCCTAACCAGGCTGTTGTGCACACTATGGAAATGTAAAGCAGTGATAGGACTAAAGCCCAGGATACTGACCACCACAGTGAAAGTACTGAAACACTACACTAGACAGTGCTACAGTGTTAGGTCAGTATGAACGGATGTTGACAATTGTGTGCAAAGTATCCCATGCAAAACCTGCAGGCACAGTATACTCCCTGTTTTGTTCACACAAAAAGCATTTGGACAGTAACTACACAACATGGCACAGAACACACAACCATAAACTGGAGGTATTTGTTGAAGGTCACACTCATCCACAAATGTGATGGGCTGCAGAGTTCAACATATGTAAAGCCCACACTGGGCATGCTCACACACTTAGATAAATGAGACATCTTTCACACAACATGCCATGGGAAGGCTGAACTGGGCATGCTCACACACTTGGTCCAAATTTTACTCCTAGCAAATGTGAAAACACACCAGAGGATGCTCATCCCCTTTCTAGACACTGATCATGTAAGCACCCTATAAGTTTATTGGAGAAAAGGATTCTGTCAGTAATCCGAATAGCGCGCCATGCTAATGCGTCCGTCTGTAGTGTCATAACATAGTTAGGTAGGGGTTTGAATCCAGCAGGTGGCAAGTGTGTGTGAAGGGGTAAGTGTGTGTGTATGAAAGAAACATCCCTTTTGCAACTGGGAAAACACACCACAGGATGATCATTCCACTTTCTAAACTCTGATGATGTCAGCACCCTATAAGTATATCAGGGAAAGGAAATCCCCAGTAATGCGAATAGCGTGCTGTGCTAATGCGTCCGTCTCTAGTGTCATAACATAGTTAGGTAGGGTTTGAATCCAGTAGGTGGCAAGTGTGTGTGAAGGGGAGTAAGTGTGTATGAAAGAAACATCCCTTTGGCAACTGGGAAAACACACCACAGGATGATCATTCCACTTTCTAAACTCTGATGATGTCAGCACCCTATAAGTATATCAGGGAAAGGAAATCCCCAGTAATGCGAATAGCGCTGTGCTAATGCGTCCGTCTCTAGTGTCATAACATAGTTAGGTAGGGGTTTGAATCCAGCAGGTGGCAAGTGTGTGTGAAGGGTGTGTGTGTGTATGAAAGAAACATCCCTTTGGCAACTGGGAAAACACACCACAGGATGATCATTCCACTTTCTAAACTCTGATGATGTCAGCACCCTATAAGTATATCAGGGAAAGGAAATCCCCAGTAATGCGAATAGCGCTGTGCTAATGCGTCCGTCTCTAGTGTCATAACATAGCTAGGTAGGGGTTTGAATCCAGCAGGTGGCAAGTGTGTGTGAAGGGGGTAAGTGTGTATGAAAGAAACATCCCTTTTGGCAACTGGGAAAACACACCACAGGATGATCATTCCACTTTCTAAACTCTGATGATGTCAGCACCCTATAAGTATATCAGGGGAAAGGAAATCCCCCAGTAATGCGAATAGCGCGCTGTGCTAATGCGTCCGTCTCTAGTGTCATAACATAGCTAGGTAGGGGTTTGAATCCAGCAGGTGGCAAGTGTGTGTGAAGGGGGTAAGTGTGTATGAAAGAAACATCCCTTTTGGCAACTGGGAAAACACACCACAGGATGATCATTCCACTTTCTAAACTCTGATGATGTCAGCACCCTATAAGTATATCAGGGGAAAGAAAATCCCCCAGTAATGCGAAAAGCGCTGTGCTAATGCGTCCGTCTCTAGTGTCATAACATAGCTAGGTAGGGGTTTGAATCCAGCAGGTGGCAAGTGTGTGTGAAGGGGGTAAGTGTGTATGAAAGAAACATCCCTTTTGGCAACTGGGAAAACACACCACAGGATGATCATTCCACTTTCTAAACTCTGATGATGTCAGCACCCTATAAGTATATCAGGGGAAAGGAAATCCCCCAGTAATGCGAATAGCGCACTGTGCTAATGCGTCCGTCTCTAGTGTCATAACATAGCTAGGTAGGGGTTTGAATCCAGCAGGTGGCAAGTGTGTGTGAAGGGGGTAAGTAAGTGTGTATGAAAGAAACATCCCTTTTGGCAACTGGGAAAACACACCACAGGATGATCATTCCACTTTCTAAACTCTGATGATGTCAGCACCCTATAAGTATATCAGAGGAAAGGAAATCCCCAGTAATGCGAGTAGCGCTGTGCTAATGCGTCCGTCTCTAGTGTCATAACATAGCTAGGTAGGGGTTTGAATCCAGCAGGTGGCAAGTGTGTGTGAAGGGGGTAAGTGTGTATGAAAGAAACATCCCTTTTGGCAACTGGGAAAACACACCACAGGATGATCATTCCACTTTCTAAACTCTGATGATGTCAGCACCCTATAAGTATATCAGGGAAAAGGAAATCCCCAGTAATGCAAATAGCGCTGTGCTAATGCGTCCGTCTCTAGTGTCATAACATAGTTAGGTAGGGGTTTGAATCCAGCAGGTGGCAAGTGTGTGTGAAGGGGGGTAAGTGTGTATGATTGATATATCTCCTTTGGCAACTGGGAAAACACACTACAGGATGCACATACCCCTTTCTAAACGATATCACAATTATGTATGGCTTTTGATTACAGACATGCCACGTGTGTTGTGCACACACAGAATGCCCATGTGTGTGGGTTGTCCCTCACAATAATGCATGACATTGATTACACCGGTTATGGCAATGCACACATGATGTATGTGTGTGCCAAATACACATATGTACCTGTGACTTTCAATAGTTACCATGTGTGATGCCTGCCACATGTGAATACATGGTATTTGCACAGGGTAACATTATGACCGTGGTCTTCTGTGCAGGTGCTGCATGTGGGATGTGTATATACAGTGTGAGATGTAGATGCTATCAGCCTAGTAGTGAGGGATGCACACCTGGTCTGGGGCATAAAGTCTACATGTTGTTGATGTACAGGAGCTGCATGTTTTCACCTGTTGTGGGAGTGGTAAGACAGTATTCCATAGCAATGCAGTGACTGCATGCTAAGAACCATTCAGCTAGGGTGTTGTAGCTACACTTATTCATTAGCATTCAGTAATTTGTCGGAATCCCTGGTGAGGGTCTGATGCCAACCAAGGTCAGGGGTCTACCAGCCTGTGTCACTTGCTCAGTGATCCCTTCCATGTTCCCTATCATGTATCCCAGTGAGCGACATCCCACATCAGCTGTGGTGGCATGGACAATGACTGAGTCATATGTGTCCATGCATCTGACTGACTTGTATGTTGTTGTTACAGTTTGGCCATGTGTTTCCATCTCATACATGTGATGTACATCAATGGGTAGGGGATAGGGTTGACTGTGTACATGTGGCAGCTGTGACATTACTACATGACACACATATTCCACAACTGTACCATAGAGGTGACTGACAACTGACCTTTGCACATGCTACCGAGTATTGAGATTACATTGGTGATTGACAGCACATAGGGCCAATGGTGAAAAAGAGACATAGGTCCATAGGTTCGTACAGGGATATCTGCCCAGGGCATGTATCCACCTAGCCAGAATGTGTGTGCCTTTCAACATGCATTGTGAATCTGTCTTGCTATGCCCTTTTCCAAGGTTAGTATACTGTGCCTCTTTCTCACAGTGACACATAAGTGATACCCAGGGTAACCCTACAATGTCACATCCAGTCATTAATATCACTCTTGAAGATAGTCACTGAGTCAGTCTGCCTAACCTCTATTGGGATAATAATCAGGAATGAAGGGAGCCTGTGAGTTGTGAATGTGCCCCTCCAGCATGTCCTATGTATATCACTCCTGAGGTTCAAGTATTTCCAGCGTGTATCCTGGTGGGATCTGGATATTCTGAGATGCAGCATGGCCATTAAGTGAGGGTATGACCTGGCCTTCTATGTCAGGCACAGATTGCCTATGAAGAGGCAGTATGTCACTGAGTAGAGCTGCTGCTACTTTAACCAGTCAGTATGTGGCATCTGTTTGAGCACTTTGATCCCCTTGTCGAGGTACATATGTGGTAGCTCCAGTTGCTGCAGGTGTCTGGTAAGGTGCATGCCGACAGGTTCATCATAGTCAATTATGGGCATGATGAGGGATGAGTAAAGGGGCACAATGTCCTCCCCTGGCCTACATGTGGATCCCATGATGATGTGGCCCATATAACATGCTTACCTAACCACTTTGTCCATGTTGTTGTCAAATGGTAGAATGCTATCAACCTGCGCACCCCAAGGTCCATAATTCCTTGGTCTGCACTTACTGGATTAACACATATGTGGTACGTTGTGGTCACTTAGTGTTTGACAAAGGGGATGACTATACTCTTTCTGTCATTCACGTTGAGGCCATGGCTGTGGCACAAGTCGTGTGTTTGCAAGAGTCCCTTTGGAGGATGCGTGTGTTAGCTGGTGAGTTGATTATGGTGTTCGGTCTGCAGTCACCTGCGACTTGCTGAGCCACAGTACTTCCATGTTGGCCTGTACCTATGACAAATATATAATGAACATGACAGCTCCTAGGGCTGTGCCTTGTGGGACACCACTTGTACCAGGTTGGAGGCTGACATGGCTCCAGCAATTCTACCATGTGTGTTCTGCCCTTGAGCCACTGTGCAATACCCATAGTGACATAGGGGTTAATATGTACACTGGTGAGCTTCCCTAGAATGCACAAGTGGGGTATTGTATCCAAGGCTTATGCAAGGTCCAGGTAGGCTGTGTGGACCTCCTACCCCTTGACAGTGGCCTTGGTGACTGTTTCAAAGAAATCAAACAGGTTTGATAGGCAGGATTTGCCATTGACAAAGCCAAACTGTGTATGGTGACATGTCTGTAGGTCCACAATATCTAGATATGTGAGGTTCATGATGATCCTTGCCATAGCTTTGCAGACAAAGCTAGTCAGACATATGGGGCGAGTAGTGTCCAGGATCCGTGACGGCACCACCTGAATGTTGAGGGACCACTGTTGCTGTATGCCACTCTCTGGCCACATATCGTGTATTAAGGCTGGGATTGAACAGTGGTGTTATGTCTGGGTGTAGCTCTTCTTGTGGTTCATGTAGGACACAGCCTGGGACACTGTCTGGTCCCATTGATGCAGTGTTTATTGCTTTGGGAAGGGCATCTCTTACCTGAGCATCTGTGATGTCAGGGGGGGAAGCACTGTGCTGCGAGACATATTTGCCCTTTTGGTGTGGTGGGGAGAGAAGGCAGCATTGAACCTGTCCACTAGGATGATGGCAATGTCTGTGTGTTTTATATTTTGTGTGACATATTGGATTACCTCTGAGCATATCTGGGTAGTACCACCCAGGTTACTAACATAACTACAGGCAGCCTTGTGATTATCCTCAGTGGCTTGTGGAATCCTCTCTCAAAGATGGCCTTAGACAATCATATGGGTGCCTGTAGTTGTCTTCCAATACTCATCAGTGGTGCCTTCACATTTTGGGAGGTTGTTGTATCATGTAGTGGCGTCATCCTTCTATTGTATAGTGTGTTTATGGCTGGTGTCCGCCCAGGACATCTGCCTTTGGAGAATTGGGTCATGCTTTCATATGTGGCTTCATGATCCATGCATTCCTGAATGTGTCCACAGAATGCCTCTATACAGGTATCTGCAGTCTGGTCCATATTTTCAACAGGCCTTGGGCCTTTGAAGGTTTCCACATCATTTATGAGGGGTGTGCACTTGCTTGACATGAGCTGTTGACAGACGTGCCGCCTCCAGACAGAGCAAGGTGAGGGTCACAGTCAGCTACCTGTTGGGTGATAGAATGTGCCACATAACACAGGCACACAGGTCACTCCACAGCAAGTACAGCTATGAGGCAGACATTGTCCATGCTGGTGCAAACAACCTGAGACGCACCTCCCTGGACCACATGGAAAGAGACACAGAGGAGCTCTTACAGCACCCTCTCAAACTCAGGACTCCCACACAGCCTTCATGCTGACACAGGAGAGTTTAGATTACTCTGCAAACACCATCATACTGGGTGATGCCAGCTACCCAAACATAGACTGTGAACATTACACAAGCCACAATACCCAAGCTCTAAGGTTCCCATTGATCAGACATTCTTTGGCTATGGAACAGGTAACCAACCTTCCCACAAGAGGGGCAGATATACTAGAGCTGATCTTTACAAACATGAGTACAAACTGCTCACCACTGGGAGTATATCCCTCATTGTTGCAATCAAACCATATACTAATCACACTGGAGTTCTGGATCCCCACATATGCAAACCTCCAACACATCGATGTGTGTGTGTGGAAATGTCCCTATTAGCAACTGTGACAGTATCGTACAGGATGCAGATCCCCTTTGAAACACTGATGATGTCAGGACTGTATAACTATATCACCTGTAGTAAAGTCCTCCAGTAATTTGCATAGCGCTCTGCTAATGCGTCTTTCTTCAGTGTCATAACGTAGTTAGGTAGGGGTTTGAATCCTGCAAAGGGAATGTATGTGTTAGTATGAGTGTGGTTTATGTGTGTGCACTATGCTGGGAGGGTTAACTGCCTTTTGCCAACTGGGAGAACACACTACAGGGTGCACATCCCTCCTCCTACACACAGATGATGTCAGCACCCTCTAAGTACAGCATTAGTAAAGATTTCTCCAACTACTGCAAATAGCACACTCTGCTAATGTGTCTGTTTCTACTGTCATTGCACAGTTAGGTATGGGTTTGAATCTTGCAAATGGAAAGTATGTGTTTTACTGTTGGTGGGGTTAGTGTGTGTGCACAATGATGGGGTGGGATGTGGCTTTTGCCACATGGGGCTATGCACTGCAGGGTGGTCATTACCCTTAACAAGCAGTGATGTTGATAGCACCCTATACAAACAAAACTACAAAACAGAAGGTGGTGGTACTGATAACACATGTAAGGTAACACTTCTTCAAGTAATGTCCACAAAACGGAGTAGGATAATCAAACAATTCTTTTATTCTATACAGACAACATGACAACAGACAACTAACTGCCAGTACTCAGTATAGTGTTACATGCTACTGTAACACGCACATGTACCCGAATATACCTAGATAGTGTTCTGAAGCCTGAATGTGGCAAGTGTGTGGATGTGGGATGTGTCTGTGTGTGCATTTCCGTATGGGAAACATGTTTGATGTGGCAATCAGGGTACTACAGTACCTGATGCACATTACATCTTTCAACTGATGAGGTTGCCTGCACCCTGTGAGTACAGGTAGAGAAGGGGATGCCAGTAGTAAACAACATAGTGCACTTCTGAAATGTGTACCTGTCATGTATCAACAGCTACTCATGTAGGGTGATAAATAATGGGAATGGCAGGTGAGCGTGTGCATGTGTGTGGGTAGCAGGGTGTGTATAAATGCATGTGTGACAGAACAGATACATGTAGCTGAATCTACATAACAGCACAAGATGCGCATTGCCATAGTCAATGTTAGCATGTGATGGTGTGCAGCTGGTACACTTTGTTAAGTAGTATGGGTGCAGATAACAATTGAGGACATTCATACAGTTACTGCAGCAGGACTGCTGGGATATACACACAATTATACTGCAACAGTCAACAGTTACCAACATGTTACTACTTATACACATCTATGTAGTCACCCTGTGCATCAGCAACGTGTTTACCTTTACCTGCACCGATGTTGTAGTATGCAGGAGGTGGCACAGTGTCATCATATGCACAGGGTGTGGGTTAGGTATGCCCAAGCCGCCACTGGTAACACCAATTGACATGTGTGTGTATGTGTGTTTGTGAGGGGCAGCAGTACAGGGTGGACCGTTGTTGGTGCAGTGTGTGTGTGTATGTGTTTGCCCTAGGTGTTAGGTTTCTGCATGTGTGTAAGCACGCACACAGTCCCACATAATGGCTGCCATGTACAGGGTTTTGTGGACAGCCACAGACTGCACCTGTCAGGTCATCCAGATCAGTGTCTGTGGGCACGGACACGGTACCTGTGCCTGGCAGGGTGCTACGGGCCATATCCGTACTAACCCAGACTGGGTACTGTCATCGGAAGCAGGGGTGTGTTGACTGGACACAGTTCCCTGTTGGGACTGTCCAGAGCCACGTGCACGTGGTCTCCTGGGGCGTCTGGATGACAGCACAGACCCAGCATTGCTGGGGCTGGTGCTGGCACTTGAGGCGCGAGTGGGCCTGTTGTCGCCCGCGCCACTGCCAGCTGGTGCTCTTGCTGGCATACGGCCACGCCGACGCCGCAAACGCACACCATCGCCCTGGCCCATGGACATCTGGTTGTGGAGCAGCTGTTCTATGCCCCCACAACGCCTGTCAACGACATCTGTGAAGTTACGGATAGCATTCGCAACATCACGCATGCCATCTGTCATGGCTGTGCGACATGCTCTCAGCTCCCTCAGACCCTGTCTGGTGTACCTTTCCATACGTGCCTGTGCCTGCATGACAGTTCTAAACATAGTGGAGGTTGACATACCTCCTTGGGCACGCCGGCCAGAGGCAGTACGGCCACGGATGCCCCCACGAGAACCCATGGGCGACTGTCTGCGTGGTACCATTGGAGGCCCCTGCTCATGGCTGCCTTGTGGGGATGCATGTACCACAGGTACCACATTACCCTGATCTATGCCCACTGCTGACTGTCCATCACCTAGGGACAATGGTGACAAAGGATGTAACGGCAGGATGACTGTGCGCATTGACGGGGTTGAAAGCTGTGTACTGTCAATTGGCTGACCAATGGCGGACCCAGACACACCTTCCTGCACCATTACAGACATTTCATCATCATCAGTACCTGGGGCACAAGATTCAGGTTCCCTGCTGCAGGTCACCAGAGCAGCACCAGAACCTACGGGAGGAAAACATGGAACACAGATTACAGTCTCAATACATATTTGAAAGAGATGCACTTCAATACTAATGCACACATTCAGAAATGGACACATGCACTCATGGACACTAACACACATGCACACTTGGGCACAGGCACACTTGCACACATGCACACCCCACAGTAAACACACACATCAGTACCGTGTTACACTACTCAATTTACTACCTGTCAATTACAGTTATTGTGAACACAGTCACCAGCATGTCTACTACAGAGTTACACTACTCTTCCTAGTTTTATAAATTGTTTTACAGATAATGTTAAAAAGACTCACCAGCATGTATGGCCTGCCTCATTGCTAGATGGGAGGGACCTGGAAGTGTGAAGAGAGTAATGTCAGTGGGCACATGTGTGCCATTCGTTTTGCACATGATACAGTACAGTAGTACACTAGTTCCCTTATACACATCAGCTGCACATCATGTCTGTATATATATCATGATGACAGATACATACCACATGCACACCTTATGCGTGCATGAAGTAACAGGCTACAGAACAGTCATATGTACATACCAGGAGTTAACTCTAATCTCACCCTTACCTCTCTTCAAACGTCAACTCAAACTGTACTTCCAAAACCACTGGCTTTGTTCTTCTTGGAGTCCAGGCTAACGTCCCTCTCCCTACCCTCTCTTCACCTTTAACCCCTCATTGTGCATAGAAACTAGCTTCTACCCTGTTTCTTTCACCTTGATGTCCTTCTATGCTCTGACCTACTTCTCCCATCCCTCCCACCTCCTCTTGACTGTCTTCCTTCTTTTCCTCACTTCCCTTCTTGACTCCTGCCTCTTCCATATCATTGTATCTGTCATACTCCTTCTACTTCTCTACCCTTCTGAGCCCTAACTATTATGTATATGGCTTTTGCCTTATTGCATAACCATTATGCTTTAGGTAGGATTGCTTTGAAACCAACGGTACATTGTGTATGACTCTAAACTGTTTGACTTCCTTACATGTATGTTGATTTAATTAACAGGCTGGTGTACAATTCTATTATGTTGGCTGTCTGTATTAACAACTTGTCTGTCTGCCTTTATTACGCTATGTGTGGAGCTTTTCTCCACAGGCCTCTACTGAAAATGGACTTATATCCAGCTAGACTATCTGGGTCAACAAATGTAAAAGTAATAACAATAAATGAATATGGCATCTTACCTGCACGCCGTTGTCTTGCTGCTGTGTGGATCCAACCTCCATCAGGATGCATGATTGTTGCTGTTGTTCTGGGGCTGGATCCACAACACTTAGCAGTAGCCCCTCCTGTCTGGTGAGGGGGATGTGTGGCCACCCCCCACCTGTGGCAACCTGTTGCCTGCGGATATCTGCAGCACGCTGGCGGACATTTCTTATCAAATCACTGCAGTGATGTCTCACCTGCTCATATGTCCTATCATGCATGCCAACATCATTTATCCTGCTAACGAGGTTTTGCCACAGTGCAGACCTCTCCTGCTGATTCTGGGTGGTGCGTGAGAACAGGATGGCATAGTCACGCACCAGGCTCTGGTGAATCACGCCATCCTCTGCAGCAGAGTAGGCAGGGTTCCTTTTGGTGCCATGTCTATCTGGAAAGGTACACAAACAGGTTATCAGCATAGTATCTCAACAATACATGGTACACATTCTATACAGGGAGTGTTAACTTCTACTTATTACTGCTTGGTTAAAACGTGATTACAGTGTAGCTATCATTCTATGTCATTTGTACTAAGTACTTGGCCTTCAGACCGGTTGTTTTACATTAGGGAGGTTGGTGGCAAGCACTGTGGTGGCAGGACACATATCTTTCATCCATTGAAGTTGGGAACTGCTGATTGTGGGCCCAGTGTACAAGTGTATTACTTCTGGTATGGGCAGTTGGCCTTCAGGCCAGTTATTTAACATTAACGAGGTTTGTGGTCTGCACTCGTGTGACAATAGGCTGTACTCTGCCATTCATAGCTGGGGACATCTGGTTTCAGGTTTATAGTGCCTGCATATCTGAGCTGTATCTTACTGACATTGCTACACCTTGTTTGTTGTAGCAAACACTACATCCAGGCCTCCTGGATCTACCTTTGTTTATATGCTTGTTATCTGTTAGCTTGTTATTTCACTGGTATGCTACTTCCACATAGTACACATCTTCTCAACACATCTGTGACTCACTACTGATATCTGCATTGCTTACTGTACGTACTTCCATGTTACACATGACAGCAAGTGACTGCTTGTCATTGTTGCATTTACTTAATTGTGACACATTGCACTTAGGTTACCTGGCACTTGCTCACTGACACTTTTATATCAGTCAGCAGTTGTAGGTAATGTCAGTACACCCTCACTCCCCACTTGACCTTGTTTTCAATCATTAATGATTACAGAATTCACAATAGTATTCTAGCATGTCCAGAGGTCAGTTGTCAGTTCCCTCCTCAGTCCACCTGGTGAGTGTGGTACTCCAGAGACAATGTTAGAACAGATGCATGTACACAGACAACAACCTCCTCCTAACAACAAATTCAAACTCATGTGAGTGATGCAACCATATACCAGACTGGAGGCTAGGCTCTGTCTACTCAATACCGCCATAACCAGTCAGGTGGCAAAGGGGATCACTCACTACACTTCCAGTCTCACGAGACCTACCACAACAGCGGACCTAACACATGATCACACATGATCATACTTGTAGGCTCAGACCACAGCTCTGCCTATGCAGCAGAGACCTCCTAAGCAGACATCCAGGCAACCACTACCACATAAACGAACATGTGCAACACATATCACACAAAGCCAATGTGCTGAACACTCACAGCCATTAACAGTTAACAACACACCTCATACACCTGTACTAGGTGCCTCTATCATCAGGCACACTCACATCACGCTCACCAGGCTTAACGAGGTGAGGGTCACGGTGTGCAGCCTGTCAGGCACTATGACCTGCCACATAACACAAACACTCAGGTAACCCCAAGGCAGGTACAGGTATGACTCAGTCAATGTCCATGCTGCTGTGAATGGCCTGACACATTCCTCCCTGGACTACATGACATGAGACATTACAGAGCTCTCTGAGCACGTAGCCCGAGACAGTTTGACCCTGACCTTGAGTAGCATCCTACCCTCACCTAGAACGATGCCACAATATCAAGGCACGATGATCCCTTCCAACAATTGACTGACATACTGGTGTCATTCACAGGTGTGCCAATGCCTGCCATCTTGGGGTGGTATGCTTTGCTAGGGACAGCTTGCACCTGTCACCACAGTCCTATTGACATTTGGCGGAGCCTCCTGCTACACCCATAGTGCCTGTATTAGGCAAGGCTCATAAGGCAAACCCACATCCATTTGTATCACAAAGGATGAGGAAGTAAGAGTGATGCTACTCAACACTGGACGCCTAGACCCAAGGATGCACGCAGTCAAAACCCTACCTAGCATTCTGGACATCGATATCTGTGCAGTAACATGAACCTGTTTCAGGTTTCACAGGAGCACACCAGTACTACCACGTTATAGCTGTTACCATTCTTGTCGGCCCCAACACTTGAACAAGGGAGGGGAGTATCAGTATTCAATGCAGATTCCCACCTCCACATTGGTGGCACAGTACAACATAGGTGTTAGGCCATTGAGTACAGAAGACGAGTTGGGGACCTGGGGAAGAAACATGGTAGCGGTCTGTCATTTGTCTACCACATGGCCAACGTGGATTGACAGACATGTTATATAGCCCAGCTAATCATGAGGGATTCACATGTATGGCAGGGGAGGTCATTGTGCCTCTTTACTCATCCATCATCAGGCCTATAATTGCATACAATGCACCTTTTGGGATGTACCTAACCAGACACCTACAGCAACTGGTACAGGACAACAGTACATCATCAAGGGGATGCAATGGCTCACACAGATGTCATATGCTGCCCAGGTAAAGTGAATCCAGCTGGACTCAGTGGCATACTGCCTGTTCAGAGGCAATCTGTGCGTGCCATATACAGCCATGTCCTACCTAGCAGTAATGAACGTGCTGCACCTCAGGCAATCAGAGTCCCATACAGCCACATGCTCAGGAGAGCTGGACCTCAGCACTGACATACATGGACATGCTGGAGGGGCATATTCCTAACCGAGAGGCTCCCTTCACTCTGTAATGAGCTCACACTACTGGTTAGGCAGAGTCCCTCATTGACTCTCTTCCATAGGAATCTGGATGAGTGGATGGAGATCATAGTTGTACCCCAGGTATCACTTCTATGTCACTGTTAGACAGAGGCACAGTATACTAACGTCGGACAAGGGCATAGCAGCATAACTTGTAATTGGGTGGCAAAGACAAACACATTCTACTAGGCTTACCAATGCCCTAGGGCAAATAGCCTAGTATGAACCTATGAACTGTTCATTCTCAACTGTTCGAGCTCATTACAGAGTGAAGGGAGCCTCTCGGTTAGGAATATGCCCTCCAGCATGTCCATGTATGTTCTATTCAGTCGCCACCGCTTGCTCAGAGGTGACCTTTGCCTAACATACAAGGCCATGTCAAACCCAGATTTGATGAATATGCTTCACCTCAAAAATCTAGATCCATCAGAGCCACAAGGGCGGAGACTTAAACCTCGACACGGCTATTAATAGGACGTGCTGGAGGGATAGATTCATCACCCAAAGACTCCCTATGCTGTGGAACAAAATCCAGGTATATGTGAGGCAGAGCACCTCGCTGGCCTTGTTCAAGAGAAATCTTGACCAATGGATGGGAGATCGCAGATATACCCCAGGGATTACCTCAGTGTCACTGCTCGACAGAGGCACAGCAAAATAATGGGTATAGTTCACCATACTAAAGGGGTGGCGTAAGCCACGAAACGATGGGCTAAGCTTGTAAATGCCCTCGGGCAGATAGCCTAGTATGAACCTATGAACCTATGAACATGTGTGTACTGCTATAGTACTTCTGCCATATGTTGCATGTGTGTGTGTTGTGGGGGATGCACAGGTAATGGCCAGATACTTCTGCACAGGTGACACGACTGACACATTCTGGGTGTTCATCCATACATACTGGATGTGTGCTGCCATCCAACCCTGTGATGTGGACACACATTACTCAGCCTGGATATACATATCCGAACAACACCACAAGCACAGTACACTACCTTGCTATGTATGCATGTAATTACACAGTTATTCAGTAGTTATGACAGTGATGCTATCCATGCAGCCCACTGGGCCAGTGGAAGCCACAACACACACCGCCAGCACCTTTGCATATGCTTACCACAGACATCCCACATACTGCATGTACTGTGCACACAGATATCTAACCCAGAACAACTGCACACCACTTATTAATCCTGTCCAGTGGACTACAGATACAGGCATATTGTATAACAATAGTAGGAGGCTACTGCAGCACAGGGCAGATTCACATGACGGGAAGGCATCTGTTGTCTGCAGTGTTAAGATGCTTCACATTCACCAAATGCACAGATATTGGCAACATTGTTGCAGACAGTTTAGGTGCAGGTACCCCCCCCATTGTCCTACACATGTGTTATTAGTTATCCCAGATGACTGTAACCTCCCTATCCTCTCACATGTCCAGGTGAGAGCCACCCTCATCATTGCAGAACACATATCATCACTGTTACGAAATGGTATCCCTGGATGTGTGCTACATTCACCCCTGGAGGACATAGCACCACATGACAGACTGATATTAATCCCTGGCCATACTACAGGATATGTACCTGAACAGTACCATACATACACAGTGGTCCCACACCAATGAGGAGGAACCTCTACTGACCCTGGGAACTACTGCATCATATGCACAACTGGCCTTGTGTTCTAAGCTATGGAAGTGTTAGTTATGGCCCACATGTACAACAATATTACATATGTTTATATTTCATGACTATGTACACACAACCTATCTCATGGACATACCTATAGATAGTGAACTATGATACATTTGAGGTGTCACAGTATACACAGGATTAACCTGCTACTTTGCATTACCTGTGTTTGTGGCAGCTGTTGCTGTGCCAGTGGTGCTGCTTGCTGCTTGCTCCTTGCTGCTTGCTGCTGCTTTTGCTGCTGGCAGTCCTAATATTTGTTTGGTTGTTTTCTGTCTCTCTCTCTCTCTCTTTCTCCGTAGTGTTTGTGCAATGAATGTATTGCGTGAGTGTAGTGTGGGTACTCAATGCTTTTGTAGGTATCTGCATAGGTCCATGTGATGGCCTCTGCACCAATTGTAAGGCAGCATTTGCTAATTGCATGCAGCTGGGTGTGTACTGATTGCATGTCTCACTGTGATTTCAGGACACTGCTATAAAAGGGTATGTGAGATAGGCGTTGCCCTTTCAGATTGTAGGGCGTGGACCATGCTGGTATGCTGTTGACAGTGTTTTGTGAGTGTGAAGGTTAGTACATCTCCCATGCTTCATGCTGTGTTGTAGATTCAGGTTGCTGCATTTATCTTGCCTGTTCCCTGTAGTGAGTGTGTATGCATACTGACACCTACAACTATATGTCATATGTATTGCTATATAAATATATATATATCTGTGTACATATACATACTTTCATATATGTACATTAGCTGACATTATTGGGTACAAGCTAACAATTAGCAGGGCTGTTTCTGTTAACACTACACTAGTATGGGAATCCAGTAATTGGGACTATAAAAGTCTGCATGACATGCTTTGGGTAGTAGACATACTATATTGCCTTTATCTTCAGTCCTACTATTACATGTTCCACTTATTTAGCACTATATTCCTGTATGAGAGTCATGGCTTAGTGGTAGGTCATACAGACTAGTGTTACAATGGTCTTGTGGTAGGGCCTACTAGTATGCTCATATTCTGCTTTTGAGTTGAGTATAGGGCCTATCAATCAAAGTGCTGGAGGCACCTTTAAGCAGTTAAAGGGGTTAGTAGGTCTCACAGGAGCCAGGCTGTGTTGCAGATTCTGGTTGCTGCATATATCTTCACTGTTTCCTGTAGTGAGTGTGTATGGCTACTGAGACCTACAACTATATTTCATATGTATTAATATATATTTATATATATGTATGTGTAGATATACATACCTTCACATATGTACATTACCTTACGTTACTATGTACAAGCTAACAGGTAGCAGGGCTGTTTCTGTTAACACTGAACTAGTATGGGAATCCAGTAATTTGGCCATTAAAACTCTACCTGACATGCTTTGGATAGTACATCTCCTATATTGCCTTTATACTGATTCCTACTATTACATGTTATATTTATTTTAGCACTGTGTTCTTGTAAAGCAGGCATGGCTTAGTGGTAGGTCATACAGACTAATGTTACCAAGGTCCTGGGTTCGGGACTGACAGTGGGAATTTATTTTTCTTTGCAAACTTTCAAACTGAGTACAGGACCTGTCAATCAAAGTGCCATAAAGGCACTTTTAAGCACTTTAAACCAGGTCTGCGCTGCTTGCTGAGCTCACGCATGACTGGCGGTGAGCTCCGCTAACACAAGCGACACCCGCTAATTTCTTTGAAAGAAAAGAAAAAGGGGTGACAGGAAAGTGGTGAAAAGGGGTCACAAAGAGGGTAAGACAGTAGGGAAACAAGCGTGGGATTTGCAGGAGGGATGTAGGTAAGGCCCATAGATGCCCATGTCTTTGGCAGCAACAGCTGTGCATTTCCATGTATTTTGGTGAGACATTGGAAACCTTTCACCCCTGAGAGAGGTGTCAGGACAACATTAATATTTGTTGTAGAGCCAATTGTAATTAACTGTTTCAATGTCAAGCAGACATGTGTGCGACATGGACAGCTATGTATGGGGCGTAATTTTTGTGGGTACAGAGTGCCCTTTTTTTTTTTTTTCAGGTGAGAGTGGTATGTCAGGTGAAGGAAGTCGGTATAGCTGGGGAGGTAGGTTGGGTAGGTTAACAGACAAGACAGACAAGACGCATACAGGGGCGTGTATGACACACGTGGGGGTTACACAATTGACGGGACGGAGGTTGGGATTTCCAAGATGCATGAGCCCACAGATGGCAACAGTGGAACTGATATCCCCACCCATAGGCAGTTGCCACTGTTCCTTCACAGCCCAGGACAGGGCTGTGCTGGGGCTGTGTAGGGGCAACGGCCGGGCCGTTAGCTGTGCCACACGAGCCTCAAGCTGGGAGAGGGGTGCAAGAACAGTGTCTTGGATCTCCCTTCGCACCACAGACCGGACACCGTGGAGGGTGAGTGGACGAACCCCTCCGGCCACACTTGCAGAGGGGGGACCGGCCCCATCCCCTGCAGCGCTTCCACCCGAAGGTGGCACAGGGCCACCGGAGGGGGTTCGCCTGGGCACTAGTGCCAGGTGCAGGCGCCAGCTGAGGTGGGAGAGGTGGGTCCGCTGGGACCCGCCTTCCCAAGCGCTCTAGGTTTGTGAGTTGTTATGTTAGTTTGGGTTAGTGGCATTTTATTCCATTCAGATTAGTTGTAACAGCATGCATTGGTATTCCCATCAAACAAACACCCAGATATTAACACCATTGAACAAGGGGCATATCAATATCACATGCATTATTTGAACAGAAATACACAGTCAAACAACATGCAGGGTTGATTAATGGCAACAGGCCATCAAATTTGCAGGTATGAACAGGGCACATGCACGAACAGACATGCATATATTTTGAAACGGACAAATGTCCATGATTAATGAAATGTTCACATACCATTATTTAGTGGGTATTGTTATATGGAATTATAGGGTTGGGTGGAGATAGAAAGTGATGACACATTCATATGTTACACATTGATTTACATTTGTAATAGGTACACAATTGAGTTGAAGCTGATGTTTCAAAATAATTTTTATTTGACTATCATGCTAGACCTGTTACAAATACATCACTATCCTACTTATTTTGAATTTGATCAGATACATCATCCTGCTACACTTTGATGACAGGACAGGGGACAACTATGGCTGTTTAGTCTGTCAAATAATCATTCATTCTATCTGCAAATTGTTTACTGTGATCACCATATACAGAATTTGGCCTAGACATTCCAGATTCTGACACACTCAAATCAGTTTTGGATATTAAGTTGTACTTCCCACATGCATTTAGTTCTGTAGAAACACACTGGGGCTAATATATTCAGGGGTTATTACTACTTTATTTATTCATACATGACCCTTTCTGTCACTCTCACACATCCTGCAACTTCACAGTTCAGGTTGCTACTTCTAGGCTTTGTTCACATGTTAGACTGGTGGTGATTCAAACACTTTCCAACAGCCTCACTTCTGTCATGATTCAGCATTTCAACAGTGATATATCTCACATGTGACTACCTCAGATTCTGAAGCTGTACTCTTGAGACTACTGCAGGTTACACTATTTTAATTAATGGTGGGACATCTGTATTACAGCACTGTTTAATTCTATCAATTATATTTCCAGTTACACTTGCATACTGATGAACTTGTTGCAGCCATACCTGCAGACTTTCAAATCTTGCTTGCACATTATATTACTTTTAATCAATACACTGCAGTGTTCTGATACATGCTACAGTATAATATTTATTTACAAGTACTGGGTGGGGTTACTAACCTGCATGGTGGCGCAGCCGCACCAGCCTATGGCCATGCATCTCGCGGTTCATAGAGCGGACACCTGCAGCTGTAATATGAAAGAAGTAATATTGGACTACACATCTCCATAGTATCAGCCAGTTGAAATCCTTACATACATAAGTAAAATGTAACTTACTCAGTAGTGGGGCGTTGGGCATATCCCGGGCCTCCTGGATCCATTCGGTCAACTGGTCTTGCTTATGTCGCTTCAGGTCCGCATGGTGGTGACGGACCTGCTCACCAGTGCGTGGAATGCCAGTAGCACTGGTCAGATCACGAGCCAACTGGTCCCATGCCTCTGCCCTGTACGCTCCCCATGAGACCTGGCCCTGCATGAGTTGGGCCTCGTGATGATGGACAAGGAGCCAGACCATGTATCTGGACTCCTCAACGCCCCAACGCTGTGCTCGAAAGCAACGTCCCTCACCTACTCCACTCATTCTGACTGCAGGTCTGTTCTACAATCGTTTCTGCTGTGTATTCCCGCCTATGGGGCTTATATATGCCTCTTTTCCCGCACATTTCTCTGATTGGCCGTTTTGGAATTGTATCTACTTCACTGAAACTGCTTTATCATGCTCCATTCTGGATTTTATCACATATATATGCTATTTCTGCATTTCTAGGTACTGCTGTCATGGCTTAGTGGTTTAGTACCTTGACTCTAGTGCATGGTATCCTGGGTTCAAATCTGGCAACTGATTTTTGATTTTCCTTACAGAACTGAGTTGAGGACCTGTCAATCAAACATGCCAAAAGCACTTTTAAGCACTTAAAACCAGGTCTGCGCTTGTTTGCGCGGAGCTAACGCATGCGCACTGGCAGTTAGCTTGTGGGAGCGGCGCGCAAACGGTGTGCGCTGGGATAAATCTTAATTGGCTAGTGACACACATGTTCAGCTAAGCACAGCTAGTTGCAAACAGTTTCAGCCTATTAAACCGGTGCTTAGCAACGGGCATGCAGTTTGCAGCTTGTTAAACAGTACTCAGCTACGGGCAGTCTGTCTCATAGCAGCTTAGCTATCAGTACATTTCTGACTATTTTTATTATTGTGTTACTTCAAAATATATGCTCCATTTCATTCCATTTTACAAAAGGGAATACTTTTACATTTGTACAATACTGTCAGGGGGCGTTTTAGTGCTTATTTACAAGAAAAAAAAGGTTGTTGTGGGGCTCGAACCCTGCCTGCCTACTCTTAGGCCAGCAACTCTACCGCTAAGCTATTACTTCTTGGCTTACTTTGCATATTTAGTTCTTATATCCTTTTCCACTGACTGCTAACTGCAATTGCGCTAGTAGCACACCCGCTACAGCACACAGTAGCAAAGATTTATGGGGTTTAAAAAAAAAATGTTTTAATTTAATTTTATAACATCTCTTCACTTTATACACTGATGGTCAGTCAGGACATGTGTTGTGTAGTGTGTTTATTCACATTTCCATGGCCTCTCTCGTGGCTGTTTACTTTCAGCCATTATAGTCTTCCGGGGGCGTGTCCGCTTGCAGGGCTTAGCCTACAGACACGCCCCCTACTCTCTTACACGGACCGTGTAGGAGTTACTAGTGTGATTCAGCATGCCTCATGCACCTCATGCATATGCATGACATGCTGACATCACACCGTTTAACTGCAGCCTCCGTGTAAGAGTTATAACTCTTACACGGAGGCTTCGTGAATCTGGCCCTTTTTCTTTTAAGTCTATTTATGGATAAATTCAGGCCAATAAAGCCAAACCCCACTAGCTGTGGATATGCATGTGCCTGCCTTCTTATGGCATCATCAGCACAGCATAAGTGGAATGTTTGTCTAACATTTGGAAACACAGGGTTGTTGTACCCAACTGATATCCATAAACCTTAGGGTGACTGCAAAATATCTCAACTAACAAACTAAAACCATGAGTAAAAAGTCACAAAAGGCTATAACAATGAAACTACATTAGTCAAGTCACCTGCTGTGAGCTGTCAATCATAGCAGGTAACAGCTCAAATTACCCTTAGCACTTTGACAGCTAGGGAAACTAGATGTGAAGGGGGATAGGAGATGAGTCAAAGTAGGACAATTCAGGCTTCACAGAACACTGCAATTTAGCCATTCTAAAAACAGCAGCAGTAAAAAGCACTTTGAAAGTCTGTTCTGTGGCATTTGCACTGTTTGTGTTTTAAGTAGTCAAGGAATGGCATGAACTGTTACTTAAAACTAACTGACTGAAAGACAGCAGTGTATGCATGTAAAATCAATGCAGTGACAGGAGCTTTAGGAAGAAAGAGGCCTGCATGATGTAATTGTTTACAGAGAAGCACTGCATTGTGGGATACCTAGAGGCAGACTAAACAATCAGAATGACTTCAAGATACCAGATCCCATGTGGTCAGACTCAGAAATTATGTAAAAAATATTTAAAAACCTGTAAATAGTCCCCGAGTTCGGTTAAAATATAGGAAACACTAAACCATGATGAAATAAACATGTTTTTTGAGTCTGTGGGTGCAGTTCTCCTTTAAAATATCATCTGCAAATAACTGAATTTTACAGGAATAACTTTCATCTATCGAGAATCCCTGAATTTTGCTATTAGATCTAATAAAGTTTGCAAAATGTTCAATTGCTAGAGCAAATAGAGATGACAAGGGACAACCCTGTTTTGTACCTTTTAATATTTTGAAAGAGCTAGAAAGAAAAGAGCCAATTTTAATAAAAGAGAATAAGATTTATAGTATCTAGGGAAAATTCATATTGTTTAAGTGCTTTGAACAAATAATTCCAACTAACAGAATCAAAAGCCTTATTTATATCTAGATTTATTATAGTTAGTTATTTTTTGTTTTTATTAGCCAGATCTATTAAAGTATTAATCCAAATTATGTTATCCTGAACATTTCTCTGTATTATAAAACCAGTTTGATTGTAATGTATTAATCCTGGCATAATAAGGTTAAATCTTTTTGCAAGAATAGACATACATATTTTATAGTCAACAGTTAATAATGAAGTAAGATGGTATGAAGAACATAAGTTACAATCTTTGTTTGGTTTCAAGATAGAGATGAGGGAATATTTCTGTGGGGGGGGGGTGACATAAGTTTAACTTGCTCAAAAACTTTTTAATAGGATATTTAAAATATTCTCTGGGAATAATTTTTATAATTCTGGGATTATACCATCAAGACAAGGGGCTTTATCTGGTTTAAGATTATTAATGTGATCTTTTAAAGAGAATGACTTATCAATTTTGGATCTTTGTCCTTTGGTTAATTTAAACCTTATATTGTCTTTCAAAAAGTCATTGGTTATGTTGTTGATTTCTAAATCTGTCTCTTTATTACTAATTTCTTCATAATATTTCCTAAAGCATTCTAGTATGTCTTGTAAAGCAGTCACTTTTTTATTTTATCACCTTGTTTAGAAATTATTTCTTTAATATGATTAGTATTTATTTTTTCTTAGATCTAACAGCCAACCTGTGCATGCTTTTTTGAGTTTACTGATTAGGTTTGCAATTTTAATTTTTCCAAAAAAACCTCCAGCACCCTCTCTGTCCAACAAGTGCTTCATGTCCCTGTCCAAGTAGCTGACACACACAAACGTAACAATTTTCTGTTTTCTCAGGCTAACAGAGGTTAATAGCCCTTTTGATCTTGCAGCTGGTCAGGAAGCCAGAGCAATAAAAGAAATTATACATGGAAATTCTAGCCATTAACTCTGGCCTCAAAAAATACAAAGAATTCCTTCATTTAGACATCTCGACTCCGAGTTTTGACATCAAACAATTACACAATGCTTGACTTATCAGCCTTCCTACAGCAGAGTGCACTGCTGTTAGATTTTTGCAGTTCCACATTTAACAACATTTTTTCCATTTAAGAGAACAAGCCTGTGGCTTATATTAATATTTACAAATTACAGAATTACCTACAAAATTCTATCTGGCTAGGCTGGCAGCCTTCACCTATCTTCCCCCCTGGAGAACTCAAGCTAGTTTTTAAAGTGACCCTTTTATTGTAATCTGTAACTACAGTGAATTTTCCTTAATACAGATAAGGCTGAAGTTTCTGCAGTACCCACACTATGGCTAGACATTCCTTTTCTACAGCTGCATAGCATTCCTCCCTGGGATGGAGTCTACAACTGAGATAAACCACTGGGTGCTCTTCTCCATCTGAAGAAATCTGGCTAAGTACAGCCCCACCCCAGGGTTTGAAGCATCCACCTGCACAACAAATTATTTGCTGTAGTCTGGACTGGCTAACATAGGGGGTCTTCCCAATGCTTCTTTAAGCTTCTTGAATGTCTGCTCACATGCTATGGTTCACATTACCTTATCTGGCCTTTTCTTCCTTGTCAGGTCTGTGAGGGGAGCAGCTATGGTACTATAACTGGGGATGAACTTTGTGTAGTACCCTGCTGTCCATAAGAATGCCCTCATCTGCTTTTTGGTAACAGGTGCAGGCCATGCCCAAATGGCTTCTACTTTGGCAGGTTCTGGCCTGATCTTACCACTCCAAACTATATGTTCCAGGTAGGAGACCTCTGCCATACCCACCTGACATTTGCTGGGGTTAATGGTCAATCCTGCCCTCTGTAGTCTGCCCAGCACCTTCCTGACATGTTGAAGGTGCTCTTGTCAGGAATGATTGTAGATGGCAATATCATATAGATAAGCAAGGGCAAACCCTCCTGCTCCTGTTAGGATGTGATCTACCATCCTCTGGAAAGTCTCTGGGGCATTTTTCATCCCAAAGGGCATGTTTGTGAACTCATACAAGCCAAAAGGAGTCACCAAGGCTGACTTCTCTGTAGCACTGGGAATAAAGGGCACCTGCCAGTAACCCTTGGTAAGACCAATAGTTGTAAGATACTTAGCCCCACCCAGCTGCTCTAGGGCCTCATCTGTCCTAGGCATGGGGTAAGCATCTGACTCTGTGTGACTATTTTATTTCCTGTAGTCCACACAGTACCTGGTGCTACCATTCTTCTCTGGCACCAGCACCACTGGGGAGGCCCAATAACTGTTGGACTCTTGAATTACCCCTAGTTCCAACATTTCCTGTATCTCCTCTCTTAGAGTCTGTTTGACTCTCTCAGGCACCCTATAAGGGGCCTGCCTTATAGGCCTTTGTGGTCCTGTATCCACCTGGTGCTGCACCAGGTGGGTACACCTTGGCTTCCCAGTGAACATGTCCCCAAACTCCTGTAACACTGCTCAGATGTCTCGAATCTGGGTAGGAGATAGCTGCTGGGACATTGCTACCCCTTCCACCGCAGTGTCAGTCTAAAGCTCACTGATAAGATCGGTCACCAGATCTCCCTCAGACTCCACCTGCAATCCACTGCAAATGCTCAGCACAAGGGCCTCCCTATAATAGTAAGGTTTCATCATGTTAACATGGTACAATTTGTGCCCCTGCCTCCTGCCTGGCAGTTTCACCATGTAGTTAACATCACTTACCTTTCATACCACCTTGTAGGGTCCCTCCCAAGCTGCTTGCAGCTTATGTCTGACAGGAATGAGAACCATTACCTGCTGCCCTACAGCATACTCTCTAGCTCGAGCATTTCTGTCATACCAGACCTTTTTCTGTTGTTGGGTTTCTGCCAGGTTCTCCTGGGCCAAGCCCATGAGTTCCCAGAGCCTTGTCCTGAGGTTTAGGACATGTGCCACAACAAACTCCTTGTGGGATTCATACTAACCTTCCCACTCATCTTCGATTAAATCTAGATGTCCCCTCACCCTATGTCCATACAACAACTCAAAAGGTGAAAAACCTGTGGATTCCTGGGAACCTCTCTGTAAGCAAACAACAGATGGAGCAAATATTTGTCCCACTCCCTCTTAAACTAGTCTGCAAATGCCCGTAGCATGGGCTTGATTGTAGAGTTTAATCTCTCAACAAAACCATTAGTCTGGGGATGGTAGGGGTGGTCTTCAGGTGCTTCACCCCACAGTACTTCCACAGATAAGCCAGCAGGTCTAACATGAAATTGGCACCTCTGTCAGTCAGCATTACTTTTGGGTAACCTACCCTGCTGAAAATCTCTAACAAAGCATTTGCCACCTTTTCTGTCTCAATAGAGGACAAAGCCATTGCCTCAGGGTATCCTGTAGCATAATCTACTACCATTAGGATATACTTTTTCCCTGTGGAACTTGGGGTACTCAGAGGCCCCACAATATCCATAGCTACCTTCTGAAATGGCTCCTCAATCACAGGCAAAGGCATCACAGAAGCTCTCACCTTGTCTCCTGCCTTGCCTAACTTGTGGCACTGATGACAGGTCCTGCAGTTCCCTGTTACATCTCTGGAAATTCCAGGCCAACAGAAGTTCTGCATAATACATCTCTTTGTGCATTTTATGCCCATATGACCTGCAAAGGGAATATCATGGGCTGTGGCTAGAAGTGCCAGATTGTATGCTCTAGGCACTTTCAACTGCTGTACCCTCTCACCATCTAGCCCTTCCTCAGGGGTCCACTGTCTATACAGTAACCATTTACCCCAGTATACAGATTCCCCCTTCCCCTTGAGAATCAGGTTCCTCCTAGCTACCTGCCTCAGGCCTTGCAATGTAGGGTCTGAGAGCTGAGCCTGTCTCAACTTTCTCTTTGTAACCCTTCCCAGCTCCCCTTCCATAGGAAGTCTGGCATCCTCTGACAGTGGTGCCTCACTGTCAGCCTGGGTACTACTACTCACCTCTACCTTTGCAGTCACTCTGTCCAAGGGAACATCAGTACCCTCAATCAGCTGTGGCTCAACTTCAGTTTCACTGCTACAGAGTAGCTCCCTCCCTAAAGTAACCACCTCACCATTCCTGGCTGCAAGTATGCGGTCTGTCTGTGTCTCCCCAGGCTACCAGACCCACATGCTTATCTTGAAGCCTGACTGAGTGTAACTGCATTAACACATGGTACTGCCTCATCCAAATCCTTCCCTATCAGGACATCTACAGGATTGTAGTTCGGTACCACTGCTGTCCCAAGACAACCTCCTATTGACATTTTGTCTTCCCCACTTACTGGCTCTCTCACCTTTTGTTCCCCACCTTGCCTCCGTGGACATCTGTATGCCACATGGTTCCATTGGTTGCATTCAAAACATTTAACAGTAGGTTCTGGACATATACCTGGACTAGTGGCTTCCCCTGCTACTGGCAGATTCTGTTTGGGCAGTCTGTGCTGCCCACCATGGGTTCCTTTAGACCCATGAGCAGTACTGGGGTCCCTTTCCTGTGCAGGGATACCCTGCTTGCTAGGTATATGTCTCCCTTCTTCCTCAACTCCTCTGAAGTAGCCAATTGTCTATCAGCTAATCAGATCATCATGTCCTCAGGCAAAGTGTTAAGGGCTTGTTCCCTCAGCAAAAGATCTACCAGCCCTTCAAAAGTGGTGACCTGACCTCCACTCACCCACCTATGAAAATAAGTGCTCCATTCAGCAACATGTTCACACACACTTTCATCTGCCTTGTGCCTATGCTCACAAAACTTTTTCCTATACGTTTCAGGTGTTAGCTTAAAAAATTCTAACAAACACTTCTTAACAGTAGTATAATCAAAACATTCCTGATCAGAAATTTTAGACAACACAGTTACAGCTTTGCCATGGAGTAATGGGGTCAGGAACTGTACCCAGAACCTTTGGTCAACATCATACTGTTTACATACCCTCTCAAACGGGTCTACCTGAAAATGCCAAAATTTCTAAATGCCGCCAACAAGAACATCGACACCAGAAGATTGACAACAGAGAAGACTGACAGTGGAGAATCCCAACGCTGAGAACACCGAAATGTTAAGGTAAGTGTGCGATAGGGACGGACGTTAGGGTCAAGGTGTGGGTAAGGTAAGTGTGTGATAGTGACGGACGTTAGGGTAGGGTGCGGGTCAGGTAAGTGTGTGATAGTGATGGACTTTAGGTTTAGGGGCGGGTTAAGTGATTTAGGGTTAGGGTGCAGGTAAGGTAAATGTGCAATAGTGACAGAGTTAAGGGTTAGGGGCGGATTAAGTGAGTTAGGGTCAGGGTGCGGGTAAAGTAAGTGTGCGATAGTGACAGAGTTAAGGGTTAGGGGCGGATTAAGTAAGTTAGGGTTAGGGTGCGGGTAAGGTAAGTGTGCTATAGTGACGGACCTTAAGGTTAGGGTTTGGGTTAAGGTTAGTGCATAGATAGTTGTGTATGTAAGGTTTAGTGTAGGTTTGTAAGGTTTTTGGTGTGCTTGTGTTGTGTGTGTGTTTTTCGGGAAAGGTATTTGTTTTGTTGATTGTCGGGATTGTGGTTTGTCGTGCATGTGAAGTTTCGTGTTTTTGAACTTTCTTTTTTTTCGGTTTTGTCGTGTCGTTTATTTCATTGTCGGTGTTTTGGCATGTCGGTGTTATCAGGTAGACCCTCTCAAACATGTGAATGTAACTATCAAAATTATCCCTCCTGTAAACTGCAGAAGAAATTTACTGACCTTTTGTGCTCCTGGGGTCCGGTTACTCCCTTCCCCATTAGCTCCATGACTTTGGTGAAGAATCAGCATCTCCTTTTCATGCTGCCTCTGCCTTTCCTTTTCCTCAGCTTACAGGCATAGCAGTTTCTCATTCTCCTCAGCCTGCAAACTTCGCAGTTTCTCATTGTCCTCACTCTCTAGATGCGTCAGTGGCTCAGCTGCTTCTATTTCCAAATGCCTGGCCTCCAACTCAAGTCTCTTTAGTTCCAGATGGATTTTTAAGTCCTCTGCAGAAAGGTCAAGCTGTCCATTCTTTGAGTTTGGTATATCTCCATTGCCAGTCTGATCATTCTCCTGGTTACTGTTTTCTGATACAGCTGTGACCAAAGCTGCAATCATGTCTGCCTTAGTTAGGTTTCCATGCACCAGTCCCCCTAGGCTGGCACATCTCAGCTAGCTGGCTCCTTGTCAGCTTTCCATACTCCTCTGCTGACATGCTGCCTGCTCTTCCTGACTAACTAAACTAACAAAAGTAATAAAACAATTGTGATCTGAACTCGGGGTATTCACTGTGTGACTGATTTAGAGTACAAAAACACCTTCAGAGATCACTGTACACAAGCTACAGGAATTCACACTACCCACTCCACTACAAACCAATTAGTATTTGCCAAGCAATTAATATGTGGTGTGGATATCCCACCACTGCCACCAATTAATATGTGATGCTCATGCACTGGCCCAACAATCAAGGAGCCTCAATCCTCACCACTAACACCAGTGAGCGGTATTCACATAGAGAAGGATAACAAATACACACACAGTAAAGTACAATTTCCCTTAAGAGCACACAGAGATCACAGTCAGTCTGGGGCTGGTTTCGCCCTTTCTCTCCAGATCCCCAATAAGACTCTCCACAGGCACAGCTATAGGTTCCATATCTCAGCCTAGTGGGCAAGCTAAAACCTCCAGCACCCTCTCTGTCCAATCAGTGCTTTGTGTCCCTGCCCAAGTAGCTCACACACACACAGACACACACACACACACACACACACACACACACACACACACACACACACACACACACACACACACACACACACACACACACACACACACACACACACACACACACACACACACACACTTTGAGATATGAGCTATATATAAACACACAGACACTCCTGGGGAAGGCTGGCACAGATTCTCCAGTTGTGCCCCCTTTCTGCCCAGTCTAAAAGTTAGTATCAGCTGCCACCACTCACTAATATCAGCTACTAAAGAGGCCCTTTACAAAGGGTGTCCAATTATTACTGTGCAATATTATTATCCAAATGGTAAGTGTAACTGAACAGCAAAGCTTATTGGAGTGACTTAGATATTATCACTATATACATGCAATGTACTCTAGAGCTTAAATTATCTCTACACAAAATAGCCACAGTTGAAATGTTTAAAAATATTTAATAATAAATAATAAAAACACAAGACACTTCTTACCACACAGTGCTAGTCAAGAGTTCAGAGATCACAGAGAAATACTTAAAATAATACAGTAGAAAAGTTCTGACATCAGTACAGAAAAAGACTAATCTAATCTTCCTGTTTCCTAGCTATATCCAAGACAAAACACAGTTCTAAAATAAACTTACATATAGAGCTTAGGCAGTGCTGGTGAGTTGGATGTTCTCAAGACAAATGCCAAATGCTCTCTGATTCTCTTTCTTTAAATTGGTAACACAGTGCTGCTTCACATGACATCATTCTTAACCATTTTCTGTTTGCAGAGTGCACTGTTGTTACATTTTTGCAGTTCCACATTTAACAGCATTTTATTCCATTTAAGAGAACAAGCATGTGGCTTATATTAATATTTACAAATGACAGAAGTATCTACAAAATTCTATCTGTCTAGGATGGTAGCCTTCACATATCTTCACATTCATCATGCCAATGGGAGATGAAAAATGCTTGAAATTATTTAAAACTCAGTTTAGTATAAAATAAAATTACATATTTCACTGACAAATGCAGAACATTTCAAAGAGTTAAAGCTGTCATTAATATTATTTTCCAATAATTAGCAAAGTAACTCTGAATAATTAAAGCAACAGGTGTTGAGGCAGATTGAGGTGTTTTAAGCATCTTCTCCTCTAAACTGTTTCATATAGAACAAAAAACAACAGCTTATATTAAAGTATATGTACACTAATGTACATAAATGCTGTTATATACAAATTAATATCTATAGAGAAGTCAAATAAATATATTTTTCTCAGAGAAAGTTTATAATCACTGTTAAAAGTTTCCATTCAAATGTCTGTAAAAATAATTTTGTACAAAAACAATTTTTATTGCAACTAGATGTTATCCTTTATAAGATATGCCAGCTTCCTGCATGCTTGTTTTCATTTACATTTTAGTAATGAAGTGTTCCTGTGTTTAACCATACAATTTTGTTGCATTGCACAGCTCTTTTGGGCATCACATCGAGGGTCTGTATTATGTAGTCGATAGTACTAAATAAACCAAAAGGCAGCAGGAACAGCAGCAGTGTATACCAAAGAAAAATGTAGAACAAAACCACCAAAAATCAGGAGAAAACCAGGTCTTATGCAAGTGAAAAGAGAAGTCACGCCAACTGTGCGCATCAAAAACTGTTCGCTGCCATTGTACGAACTGGAAAAAAATGTTCTTAAATTTTCCAAAAAGTCCTAGGAATCGGCAATGTATGACGGTAACTGCTTCACATATGGCTTCAAAACATGATCTAAGTATAAAGAGATGCAATCTGTACAACTTCCTGAGGCAGAAATGATAGGCCTAAAAGGGGGACTGGTAATGCTGTTATGGAGCTAACCATTGTTCTGGCCAGTTCTTGTTTGTGAATGCTCTCCCATATCACCAGAATCGTGTGTAACAGCATTGGCTTTTCGCCTCCCCACTGTTGAACTCACATCACCACCTTCACAAAAACCGGCTTCAAAATTGTTGGAATTTAAAGGGGCCACAACTTCTGGGTTCTGAAGTTCTCTTTCAACTCTTCTGTTAGAAGTGTTGCCCCTTAAACTGTGCCCCTGTTTAGTTTCTGCATTCCCAATGGGTTTGGCACTGCTAGGAATATAATCAAAGAACTCTTTACCAAGTTCATAAATAGCCAAATCCCTTAGAATCTTCTTCGATTTGCACTGTGTAACCTGTTTTTCCATTTTGTCAACCCGGTCTAATGACTGCTCATATTCTGTCACAACCTCACAGCAACCATCCATAAGTTGTTTAATGTTACTGTCCAAACAACTGAGTTCATCTGTCAGTTTTTCTAGTAGACAGGTATTGTTTTTAATTAGCAGTTTCATGAAATCCATGCCAGCACTGTTGAAGAAGTTGGTAACTTCTTTAAAGAAAGGACTGTCAGTGGTAACATCGTTCGTCATTTAAAAAAAATGGAGACCTTTAGGAACAATCTCCACCTTCACACAGTGCTCAAAGTATTTGTTTTCAATGTGCAAAGAGCGGTACCTTTTTAACTCCCCTTTCCAGCTTTTCAAGCATAACCATGACATTGTTTCTAGTTGTAACATGGTTAACTTGAAACAGTTCTTCACAAAAGGGGTCTACATTCATACTCAAGAGTTTTTTAACTTCACCAACAGCACCACAAAGACAAGGGACAGACTTTAAACCAGGAACAACAGTTTGATTAGTCCTAGCACAAACCTGGCTTCCAGTCCCAGTAGCAAGCCCTTTTCCTTCTGGATTCAAATCTTTAATTCTTGCAGCCAAAGCAGTCAAGGATTTTTGCATCTCACTAACCGTAGTCACTAGTACATCCAACACATTCTCCCTGTGAGTTGGGGTAGAATGCAGGGTAATATCCAAGTCTTCATCTCCTGATAAACAAGCCATACCCAACTGCAAAACGCCAACTAAGAAAACCAAAAGGCATCAGGAACAGCAGCAGTGTATACCAAAGAAAAATGTAGAACAAAAACACCAAAAATCAGGAGAAAACCAGGTCTTATGCAAGTGAACAGTGAAGTCACATCAACTGTGAGCGTCAAAAACTGTTCACTGCCATTGTACGAACTGGAAAAAAACGTTCTTATATTTTCCAAAAAGTCCCAGGAATCAGCAATGTATGATGGTAACTGCTTCACATATGGCTTCAAACATGATCTAAGTATAAAGAGATACAATCTGTACACCTTCCTGAGGCAGAAATGATATGCCTAAAAGGGGGATTGGTAATGCTCTTATGGAGCTTAGGCATTCCAAAAAGCACACCTATTTTGGGATCTTCCACATGCAAGAAGTCAAAGACTTCTTTAGATATCTGACAGTCCATTAACAAACCATAAAGAGTGGCATAGATGAAACCATATCATTTCAAAATGTCAAATTTAGACACCTTTTTATATTCAAACTGGTTGGCCAACATAAGCTTCATTGCATTATTGTAGTCATTAGTACCCATGACCACAATCCCACCCCCTTATCGGCCTTCATAAACCTTAAATCCTTGTTGCATACCAAGTCATTAAGTGCCTTTCTCTCATTTGTACTTAGGTTGTAAAAAGAACGGTAATTACTACTACCAATTTGAGCCCTGATGTCTCTCTCACAAAGATTTTCAAAGTATACATTAATGTAGGATTGTACAGAGGGCTTAGCCAAACTACTACCCAAAGTTACATCACACAAAATGTACTGCAAATTAAGCTTTCAAGTGAAAAATTTCAATTCCAAAAGTGTTTTAGTCAAGACAGCCCTTCTACTGGGTTGAAAATTTAAACCCAGCTTTAAAACATTAATGTGCTCATCATTCAAAACAAATTCTGAAAGATTAAATATAGAAATACATGCATAGTCATAATTTACAGTCCCAACTACCTCCGTGGTCCGATCCTGCCCCGACTGTGGGTTTGATAACCCTTGCTCTTGCTTCTGTTCCTCTTGTTGCGAGAACTTAGTCTGCCTGTAAAAAAGGCTTGTTGGCACTGAAGCCGGCCCCTTTGCTGTTGTCGCAACCATTGTTCTGGCCAGTTCTTGTTTGTGAATGCTCACCCATATCATCAGAATCGTGTGTAACAGCATTGGCTTTTCACCTCCCCACTGTTGAACTCACATCACCACCGTCACAAAAAACGGCTTCAGAATTGTTGGAATTTAAAGGGGCCACCACCTCTGGATTCTGAAGTTTTCTTTCAACTCTTCTTTTAGAAGTGTTGCCCCTTAAATTGTGCCCCTGATTAGTTTCTGCATTCCCATTGGGTTTGGCACCATTACGAATATAATCAAAGAACTCTTTACCAAGTTCATAAACAGCCAAATCCCTTAGAATCTTCTTCGATTTGCACTGTGTAACCTGTTTTTCCATTTTGTCAACCCGGTCTAATAACTGCTCATATTCTGTCACAACCTCACAGCAACCATCCATAAGTTGTTTAATGTTACTGTCCAAACAACTGAGTTCATCTGTCAGTTTTTCTAGTAGACAGGTATTGTTTTTAATTAGCAGTTTCATGAAATCCATGCCAGCACTGTTGAAGAAGTTGGTAACTTCTTTAAAGAAAGGACTGTCAGTGGTAACACCGTTCGGCATTTAAAAAAAATGGGACCTTTAGGAACAATCCCCACCTTCACATAGTGCTCAAAGTATTTGTTTTCAATGTGCAAAGAGCGGTACCTTTTTAACCCCCTTTCCAGCTTTTCAAGCATAACCATGACATTGTTTCTAGTTGTAACTTGGTTAACTTGAAACAGTTCTTCACAAAAGGGGTCTATGTTCAGTCTCAAGAGTTTGTTAACTTCATCAACAGCACCACAAACACCAGGGACAGACTTTAAACCAGGAACAACAGTTTGATTAGTCCTAGCACAAACCTGGCTTCCAGTCCCAGTAGCAAGCCCTTTTCCTTCTGGATTCAAATCTTTAATTCTTGCAGCCAAAGCAGTCAAGGATTTTTGCATCTCACTAACCGTAGTCACTAGTACATCCAGCACATTCTCCCTGTGAGTTGGGGTAGAATGCAGGGTAATATCCAAGTCTTCATCTCCTGATAAACAAGCCATACCCAACTGCGAAACGCCAACTAAGAAAACCAAAAGGCAGCAGGAACAGCAGCAGTGTATACCAAAGAAAAATGTAGAAAAAAAAACACCAAAAATCAGGAGAAAACCAGGTCTTATGCAAGTGAACAGTGAAGTCACGTCAACTGTGAGCATCAAAAACTGTTCACTGCCATTGTACGAACTGGAAAAAAAAATTCTTAAATTTTCCAAAAAGTCCCAGGAATTGGCAATGTATGACGGTAACTGCTTCACATATGGATTCAAAACATGATCTAAGTATCAAGAGTATACAGTTGTCCCAATGCTTTCCTAGAAATGCAATTGTGAAATCTAACACTTAATGTGAGGGTATATATTATGTAATTAATTGTACTAAATCTCAACTACCCTTTCATTGACAAATATGTGTTGAATGTCCACTTGAGCGAATGGCCACATCATTGATTTCTTTCCAAGGGAAAGAAATTGGTTGGCTGTTATTTTAAATCTGACCTTTTCCTCACTGTAGTGTGATCTCAGAGTTAGTATATTTAGTTTGTGGGTGGGGGGTGAAGCCCCCCACTTCACAGTGTTTGTTATATTGTGTCATGCGTAGTTGGCCTACCAATTTCTTTACCTTGGAAAGAAATTGATGATATGGCCATTCGCTCTAGTGGATGTTCGACACATATGTGTCGATGAAAGGGTAATTGAGATTTAGTACCTTCGACTACATAATCTATACCCTCACATTAAGTGTTAGATTTCACAATTGCATTTCTAGGAAAGCACTGGGACAACTGTATACTGAAGTAATACCAAAAGGTTATGGGGGTATTTAGTTTTTGTAGGCAGTTGGTTAAACCTTGTGTAAGTACATCTGTAGCCCCTTACTCATGAATAGACAAGTGTGATCTTTGTAAATATGTATTTCAATTTGAGTGTGTTTTTGCATGTGGATGTCCTTATGTATATATAACTGCAATGTAGCATTATTTACTTAAGTACAGATGGTTAATTTGTATCTTAACAACTTTCAGATGATTAATAGCTCTCTATAACAATATTTTAATGCACCACCAGATGTTATGTATGGCACATGTCATTCTCTGTTTACTACGCTATCAGCTTCATTCATGGAAGTATTCTGTATTCCACCAAAAGTCTTGATGCTTAACTACCTATTTGTATTATATCTCAGGTCTTCCATTATCTGTGGTTCACCAATGGTCTGTTTGTTATATTTTTCATTTGATTAAACCTTTAGGTGTGCCACTGTCTGTTGCAAGAAGCAGGTCAGTTAATTTACTTATTAGATCTTATTTAATGAAACTATCTATTCTTGTGAAGAATCTGTATTCAGAGGAAGCCCAGGTAGAAAATACCAGATAGCCCTTGAACAATGCAAAAGATAGAAAATGTCATAAATATAAGACATAGAAAGTTAATGGTTTGTATTTGCATAAATGAAATGTGGATATGAAACAATATATCAGGTCACTGACAATAATGGATCAGTTAAGGAAAGTAACCTTTTAAAATATCAGGACTCACAATGGCAAGTCGTGAAATGTTTAGACTGAATAATCAAAAATCCTGTCTTGACAGTGTGTAAATATTTATGTGTATAATATAACGGGTATCATGTTACAGAATCAGAGAAACTGTAGAGGAAATTCCATTACTGTAATAGGTACTTCTTTGTTTATCATAAGTATTCTGCATAGCAGTAACTATCTAATTCATTATTATTAAAGTTATATTAATTTTGGTACTTAACGTATTATCGCAACCACATTATGAGCAGGAAAAGTGGCTGAGCTCCAAGACATTCTCCTGCAGAAATATGTAGTGAAACTGTGTTGTGAAGTGGTGTGTGTCACTGAAGTGTCAGTAATGTAGAGCAAAAGTCAGAAAACGAAAGGAAAGTAAATGTGGAAAGCAAAGCGATGACTGATGTATTAATGCCTCTTGCTTTAGGAGTGTTTTAGCATCCCAAGAGTCAAGAATAAAAAGTCAAAAGTACAATTAGTAGACGACCACACATCTTACACTGAACCACAAAAAAAAAAAATTACTTTACACTTGGTGTCAGTTTAGTGTCTAGTCCTTAAAGAATATCATTGTAAGTACCCTTAAACTAACAAAGTGAGATGTCTATTTATCCACATATAATAAAACTTAGCAACCTATGTCACTTCATTTTCAGACTGTGATGGCCACCAGTCAACAGCAAATGACTGAGAAACACACTACCTTGTCTCACCTTAGTAATATGAAAAACACACACTGTAGTTGTCTTCACATTCATGTAATTAAATGTCTAATGTCAGGCCTTTTGTGTAATAATGGTAATTAAATTATCTTGAGTTTTTTGAAAGAAATGACACAATACAACTACCGTTTTAACTCTTTAAAGTGATATAAACAGTCCAGTGTTGTTGATTTGCAGAGCCCAAAAGCAATGGTAGAAGAATATTTCCCTCATCTTCTTTTATCACTTTGGATTAAATCTGTTGATTTTGTTTAACAGCCCTTATAAACTCTGATGATACCGCATTGGTACTGTAATGTGGTTGCAATAATAGGTAAGTACCTTAATTTTTTTCAGATTCATTCATGACACATTAAAACCAGTAATATTGTTTTAAACAATCATTTTCATCACTGTAAATGACATATTCCTCTGTACAGTGATGATCTGCTGCATGAGTGTATTATATTTACACTGACTTTTATAAAGTATACAACTTTCACTGAATTATAATTAGGGTGACCACAGGGCGTCACTAAACAGAAATAAGTACCAGGTGTCTTTAAGTCTGCAGATGTCTTCTTTTTCTTCTTCCCACTGCATTCTTCTTTCCTTTTCTTCTTTTCATTATTCCACTTTTTAAAAGATCTTCTTCTTCTTCTTTCGGCTTATCCTGGGTAGGGGTTGCCACAGCATATCACCTGTCCGCTCATGATTGGCAGTGGAGTTTTATGGTGTCAAGTTGCCAGCCCAGTGCCCAACCTTCCACAGAAGGCACACACATGCACGCACTCACACTTTGGGCCAATTTGGAGTGTCCAATCCACCTACAGCATGTCTTTGGGATGTAGGAAGAAACCCACGTGACCACAGGGAGGACATGAAGACATCAGACAGAAGGCACCCCAGCCGAAGATCGAGCTGGAGAATTTCTTGCTGTGAGGCAGCAACGCTAACCATAATGAGTTCAAAAACTACATAGATATGTTTCAAAATTAGATTAATTTTAAATGTTCTATTTTTGTATTTCTGCTGCTTGTTTTAACATTCTAAAAGTTCAATTTCTGTAAATTAGGGTTAAAGTTCAAAATGCATTTCCTGCAGCACATGTAGCTTGAACATGGAATCTAGACTGTTATAAGTTGAACAACAACTCAAGGTATATGAAAAAAATTCTAAAGCAATTTAACTAACACTATGCAGGAAAAGGGACTGAAAAGAAGCAGTTACTGTAAAAACGTCTCAATCGATTTCGCAAGTTAAACAGAAAGCTGTTTTTCTACTTTTAATAAGAAGAAGCACAACTTTTTTTTAAAAAAGTGACTTAATACTTATTTAAATAAATGTATGAACAGTCAATAATATCTCTAATTATTTGAATAAGAGCCCAAATAATGAACAACCACCACACAAGTTAAGCCTATTAAAAGAAAATAAAGTAATGTATATAAATTATTTTCACGCAGCCAAAACCACTCAACACCCCATGCACATAGATAAAGCTTATCACATGCAACCACATTCAACAGATAGAATAACCAAAAATAAAAAAGAGATTACTTGAAATTATGTATAGAAAGTATATATAAATTAAGTGGATTAGTTAAACATGTTAATATAAACCCCTGCCACATACACACTATTCTCTGTTAGAAAATAATATTAGTGAGGATTTAAATAAAATAATTTAGAGACCTATAAGTTATAGTAATATTAATAAATATACACACTGTCTCAGATACTGTCAATATACCCCCTACCGCATGCACACTACTCTCTATGTTTAAAAATAATGTTAGAGATAATTAAAATAAAATAATAAAGGGACTTATAAGTAACAATTATAATTAATATATATATACTATTTCAAAATCTATAGAAAGGGTATTTTGATAAAGCATAAATAATTTTTGTTTGTTTTACCTTGTATTTGATGATGAACTGTAATAGATGACAAAACTTAATACCTGTGCGAAAGCTATTTAGCTAAAATAGAAAATGAGAACATTACTTTTGTTTAATTTTTTTTTACTGTTTTTGCCCTTCGAAGACCATCAATTTCTTTTTCTTGTCTCTTTAAGCTGACAAGAGTCCAAACCATATCTTCTTATTGATCAAAAAGTTAATTTTTCTTAGAAAAGTCCACTGCATCTTGTACAGAATTAAAAGTTTTCTGACATTTTGGTAAAAAAGATCCTAATTCTGGCTGGAAAAATTAGTTAAACTTTAATGTTTAGCTTCTTTAAGTCTTTTATGAATGAATGCATGCATTCCTTTTGGTCATAACAGATGCAGTATTGTCACTGTGAAACCTGATAGAGCTATTTATTTTTATCGGAGAATTAGCCCCAACTGTCTCCAGTACTAGTGGTCCTTGTCTTGGCTGGAGAGAAATTTTGCAGTAATAGAGCTAGGGGCTGGAGGATTTTTCTTCAAAGAAGAAGAAGTCGAAATAGATCTATGGGCTCTCTCAATACCAAATAAGAGAGCTTCTGGTAGATTTAGAATTTTAGGCATCCAGTTAGTTAGAAACTGCAACTTATTGTCTCCTTCTTCCTTTTCTAGTATTCCATATATTCTAATATTATTTCTTTTAGATTTACTTTCTAGGTCCTCCAATTTTTCCATAATCAAAGTATTTTGTTTTAACAGGAATTCTGTATTATTCTCACTGCCTGCCATTCTGCTATTCAGGTCACTGCTGAGATCTGAACAGATTGTTGTTTTGTGATCTGTTTTAATATTACTGTTTATTTATTGGAATCTTCTTTTATACTCTCCATTTTGATCTCAAATTTATCAAATTTAACAGAAAGCTCCTGGATACTGCCTATGATAAGGCTTTAGTTCCCTTTTCACTGAGTTGTCTTGAGAGTTCACTTTTGAGGGGCTCATTCTGTCACAACAGTCAATAAAACCTCTGTCAGGAAAAAAAAAATCAAAGAAAAAACATAAAAAAACTTGATTTTTATTTCAAATAGTTGTCCAAGTTTGTTTAAAAGACTCAAAATGTATAAGAAAATAAGGTTTTGTTAGCTCTGTATAAAAAAATCCTGTCAGAAAAAGGAAAATGAAGCAGAGCTAAGACTTTGTGCTGTTAGCAGTTTGGCATGTTGGCCCCATCCTTTACCATGCATTTTCTGAAGGTTGCAAAGTCTGAAACTGAAATCTCTGTCATTATTTAGTTATACAATGAAGTTAAATAAAGATGTTTTATTTTCAAAATGGAAGAGCACAAGAAAGAAAAGGAAATAGAAACAAAAATCTATAATTCAGCAATAGAGTTACTATAAACTCATTGGTATAACCCGGCATATACCATATTCTCCATAGCATACATTTCTTTTGGAATATTTAATTTATTTTTTAATGTGATGTGCTAGAATTAAAATAAGAATAAGCTCTACCATATTTACTATATCTATATTTTATTAATTCTGGATTTTGTTAAATGGCTATTTTTTCATGATGCCAGGCTGGCTAAATTAATTTTCTGCTTTAATCTGTATTTTCAGGAGGCCTTTTTCAGTACTAAAAAAGTAAGCTGCCTAGAAATAGTCACTACCTGTAGTTAGGAGCAGGGGCTACACATGGAGTGGGAGGCAGCTACATTCTGGACAATTGCATGTAGCCTTGCTATGTCCCTGCAGAGCTTAAGAGAATATCAACAAATATAATAGCAATAAGTCATGTTTGAGTTCTGAGTCAGTGCTTCAGCTAGGAAAGGGCAAAGAGGGAGGCAGGCTCAGGTGCAAGCTGCTAGGGGGGAGTCATCAACTGTTGCTGATAGGGTACGAATGTGATATCAGTATTCACTTACAATGTTGTGGGTGATATCATTGTTTTCAAAACGAATGCTGATACTGTGTTCACACTTGTAGACATTCAACATGTTGATAACTGTTACAAGGGGGATTGGTGGAGCCAGCCTGTGCAACTGCCCACAGGGTGTCAGGGGATCTAGCTATAGCTTTGTGTTGTTAATCACAGTTCACCCATGGCTGTATTTGGTTAGTTACTCAGGCTTTTAACTTATGATCTAACCATTCCAGCTATTTATAGGCCCGGTATTACAGGTTTATAGGTGTGTACTAGGCTAATGGCCCTGGGGCCTTTACAAGCCTAACCCATAGAAGTGCCCTGGCATCATGCCACCTGTCAGTTCTCAGTGCCTCTATCAAGTGGAGCCACTGGAGTGATTACTGGGTGAACTTTCTAATTCCCATCCACTCATCAAGATTTCTCTTGAAAAGGGCTAGTGAGGTGCTCTGCTTGACATGTGTGGGAAGTCTATTCCAGAGCATGGGTAGTCTCTGGGTTATGAACTTGTCCCTCCAGCATGTTCTGTTGATTGTGGTAATGAGGTTGAGGTCTCTGGAGCGAGTGGTGCAGAGGGATTGGGATTTCTTTTGATGTAGCATTTCTAACAGAGCTGGATCAGACATGGCTTTGTAAGTCAAGCAGAGATTGCCTCTTAGTAGATGATATAAGACAGAGAATAGCTAGAGGTTTTTGAGTCTGTCCATGTAGGACATGTGTTTAAAACCTAGGATCCTCTTTGTGAGGTACTTTTGTGGCCTCTCCAAATTTTGCAGGTGTCTAGTGAGGTACATGCCAAATGGGGCATTATACTCTATGACTGGTCTAATGAGGGAAGAGTAGAGAGAAATGATGACCTCTTTCTTTCTGGATGCAAAACCCTTGGTAATGGGATGTGCCACATAGAAGGATTTTCTGACCATAGTGGCAATGTGGTGGTCGAAGGAGAGGTTGCTGTCAACCTGTGTCCCCAGATCTCTTGTAATGCCTTCAGTGTTCAGTGGGCTCCCATCAATGTGGTAATTAGTGGGAAGTGAGTTTTTCCCAAAGGGGATGACAATGCTTTTTTTGGTATTAAGCTTAAGGCCATGGTTTTGTCACCAGTCATTGGTCTCAGTGAGGCCTTTCTGTAGGATGTCTGCATCAATTGGGGAGTTAATAATGGCTCCCAGCTTGCAGTTGTCTGCAAATTTGGTCAGCCAGAGTCCCTCTGTGTTGGCCTGGACTTCTGAGAAGTAGATGCTAAACAGGAGAGGACCCAGGACCGATCCCTGTGGGACTCCACTTGTGACTGGTCGGTAGTCTGACTTGGAGTCCGCTACTTTCACACTGTGGGTTCTATCTTTGAGCCAGTTTGCAACCCACCTAACGATATAGGGGTTGATGCTTAGTTTGCTGAGTTTATCAATAATTCCTGAGTGAGAAATAATATCAAAGGCCTTGGCCAGATCGAGCTAGGCTGTATGAACTGCCTTACCTTCATCCACTGCTCTGATGACTGACTCAAAGAAGACAACCAGGTTGAGGAGGCATGATCTACTTTTTAAAAAAAACAAACTGCGTGGGATCTAGAGTTTGGAGATTCCCTATATCCTTATTAATTAGGTCCATGACGATGCGCTCCATGGCCTTACATATCAGACTCATCAGGCTAATGGGGTGGTAATTTCCAGGGTCTGTAGTTACTCCTCCTTTATGGAGAGGGATGATTGTAGCAGTGTGCCATTTGGTAGGGACAATGCCTGAGGTGAAGCTGTGAGTGAACAGAACACACAGATGTGGTGCCACTTCACTTTGTAATTCATATAGAACACATACAGGGATATTGTTGGGTTCCATGGAAGCTGTATTCGTGGCCATAGACAATGCAGCTTTAACCTGTGCTGCAGTAATGCTAGGTGCCTGGCATTCTTCCGGTATTGAGATTTGTCTTTGGGGGGAGGAGAGGGGTAAAGTTGGCACTGAATCTGTCAGCCAGTATGTTGGCAATATCTGTTGGCTACCATTGGAGGTACCATTGTGCAGTAACTCAGAGAAAATCTGGGTATTGCCATGTAGATTCTTGATATAACTATAGAAGGCTTTGTAGTTGTTTTTAGTGTCTGCCACAATTCTGCCATCATAGCTGGAATTGGAGGTTTTGATGAGGGGTCTCAACTTTTTGTTGAGGCTAATAAGGGAATTTTTCCATCCTTGGGACTTTACTCTTTTTCTGCAACAGTTTCTCCTTTCTGTTGTAGAGTTTATTAATGGCAGGGCCCACCAGACTGGCTTCCTTTTTTTGGAGGAGAGCATCTTGGTTCTGTTGGGTATGGCTAGTTCCATGCATTTATGTACATGTTCGTACAGTGCATTGGTGTATGATTCGCAGTCGTGCATCTATTTTCCATTTGCATGAGTGCTGTGAAGTTAGCCACCTCTATTTTTAGGAGTCCAAAGTCAGCTTTGGAGAAGTTTTTCTTGGTAGATACCTTTGCAGGGGGTGTGGGTGAGATGTGGATTTCCATGGTGATTAGTTTTGGTTGGATCTAACCAGGGAGGAAGTGACTATTGGTATAGAGAAATGGTTGTCCATGTTAGTAATAACCAGGTCAAAGATGTTGCTTCCTCTAATGGGGGTAAGAGTGAGCTGGTCCAGGGCATTAGAATTGATGAATTCCAGGAAGCGTTGGGCCAGTGCATCAGTGCATGAGTAGTTTTCCCAGCTGATGGAGGGGTAGTTGCAGTCACTTAGTATGAGAGTGTTGGGTTGGATCTTAATAGTTTCCAGGGTGCTTAGGAATGTGGAGTGATAGTCTTGCGACATGGTTGGGGACCTATAGCAGGCTACAGCCTGAATCACCATCTTACCCGATGCTAGTTGTACCTGGAGTACCTCAGATGCATTATGCTGGGTTACCAGTTTGGAGGTGTGCATATCCTTTATGAATATTGAGACACCACCACCTTTGGAGCTTTGGTCCATGTTCTGGGGCCAAAAGATGTGGAATGAGTTATAGCCTGGTAATACAGGGGTGCTTTCTGCTGCTTTAAACCAGGTCTCCGTTAGAGCACAAATGTTGATGTTCTCCATTTTCAGGAGTGCTACGAGTGAGTGCATCTTGAGATTTAGACTTCTAGCATTGAGCAGCATGACCCTCAGATTGCATTTATTTATAGCTGTTGGAACATCACCTGAAAAAGGCACTATAGTGGTGGCAAGAGCCTTAGCCAGTACCCGGAAACCCAGGGGTGACAGATGCAGGCCACCTCTGGCAAAGCATCGAGGTCTGTCAATCATGTCATCCCAAGCAGACAGATACTGGATCCCCTTAGAATGACACCAGAAACTTAGCCAATTGTTAAAGTCAATCATTTTCTGTTAGTACTGTGGTATTATTCTAGGTGATGGTAGGATGCTGCTCAGGGCTAGGATCATGCCTGCCTGGGCCACATAATCCGAGAGCTCCACCATGTCTCTTTTCATGTAGTCCAGGGAGGTGCATCTCAGGTCATTCACACCCACATTGACAATGACAGAGTCATACTTGTACTTGTTGTGGAGTGACCTGAGTGCATGTGTTATGTGTCGGGTTCTGCCACCTGATAGACAGCTGACTGTTACCTTCTCCTTATTCAACCTAGTGAGTGGGACATCAGTGTGCCTCACTACTGAGTCACCTATGATTATTGTATTAGGCAAGCTGTTTTGCCTTAGGGGCTTAGGCTGAGGGGCACACTGTGTAGGTGAGCTTTGTGTCTTGCTGTTTGTGCTGTGTTGTGGTGGTTGAGTGCGTTTCTGCCTTGGAGGTCTCCATTGTTTGGGTAGATTTCTGTTGAGAGCCTCTGCAAAGGTGGGTGCGTGGTTTGTGTTTTTATGTGAGGGCTGTGATGGTGGGTGTTTTGGAGGGCTATGTGCTCCATGTGGTGTGGTGTGGTGTAGGTGTTGACCTTCTCCTCTTGACCAGTTATTCTGGTTCAGGCTGGAGAGCGCATGGCTTCCAGTTTGGAGATATAGGCGCATCTTGCACAAGTCTGAGTATTGGGAGGTAAGAGTAGAGGGTTGTCTGTGTACATGACGCAGTTGCTACATTGCCTCAGTATGCCCAAGTTCACCAGGTTAATAGGAGAAAGCACTGGAACCTGACCTTTAGACATGCCAGGAGGGATGGTCATCATTTCTAAGTAGTGAAGCTGTTTGCTTATAGGACTTCTAGTGCTGATACCACTTATGTGTGCTACAATTATTACCCACACCAAACCTGATTTTACCTAAATTAAAATTCTGGATTGCAAAAACTAGCCAATTGTCACTCAAGTTGCAGTTTTCTGTACATAAATCAACAATTCTAAACTAATTCACTTTAATTTGCTTTCAGATTCAACAACTTATTATTGCCCATAAGATCCTCTATCTTCCTAAAAATACTCCTATACTTACTAGCCTTCTAACCCCTCCACAGTAATTTGACAACCCTTCGCTCAGCCAATAAATTACTGGTATCTACAGTGAAATCCAAAAATAAGGCCGGTGATTCTCTGTTCTCCAACACTGTTGGCAAATCCTGGATCCTGCTTCCCAAGGAACTCTCATCTCTGTCCTCAGTGAAACTGTTCAAAAAAACAACTCAGAGAATACCTTAGTAACCACTGGTTATGCCCATGTAGCAACCCAGACTAATCATACCACCACTTTCTCTGAACCCTACCTACATAACCTTGTGCAATTTATTCCAACTCTCTCTATGCCTCAGAGAGTAGACCCACCTATACTAATTCAGCCTTTTCAACTTTCTCTTACATAGGATCCTCCTTAAATTATGTACTGACATAGTTTGCAGCTTGCAGCATTACTTGTTTTCACATATAAATATCTGTATAGACATTCTTTATCTTTCTTATTAAATGCTACCTTAAAGTTGCTATGTTACTATAGGATAAATTGGATGACTCACTGTTAAAAGACTGTAGCCGAAGCTGCTATATTTGTTAGTGTGTTTTTCACTTCGCTTTCTTATTGTGTGCTACTTTAAATTGTTAGTTGTTCAATCTCTCTTATTATCTGCTACTTTTAATAGTACTGTTTTTCTATATAACATTTGTATTCTTCACCTTAAAATAGTACTGTATCTAAATTTGTTACAATTTTACTTATCTGTACCTGAAGTTGCTAAAATTTTGCTTATGTGGAGCTTTTCTCCCCGGGCCTCTACTGAAAATGGACATATATCCAGTTAGACCAGCCCGGTCAACAAATGTAAAATAAAATAAATAAAATAAATAATTTTGTTGTACTTGTTTTAACACTTTTCTTGAATGATTTTCCATTTTGCAAGTTTTCAAAATTTTCAGGTTCTGATGGACAAAAAAATAGGAAGAAAAGTGAACTCATCCTACTATCATAAAGAAGTGAGGGGCAGTATCGTAAATAATGTAAGCAGGTCCCCACTGAACCGGACACAGTTTTGGCTGTGCTAGCACATATAAGCCTCATCTGAAGTTTACCTTGGAGATTTACTTCTGACTTAGCCATCACCTACTTCTGACTTAGCCATCACCTATGGCTTTTACTGTGAGCCACTGGAAAAAATGGATGTCTGTCACTGCAAAGTACAAGCCTACAGAAGGAAAGTGCTAAAGTTCTCCCTGCTTTATTCTTACATCATCCCCTTAAGAATGATACAGACACAAATTGCAGTTTGAACCGAAGATGGAAGTCAGAAAGTAGTCATGAAAAGACAACAGTCGAGATTCATACACAATTAATGCAGTAGTTTATATCAATGAATGAGATGGTAGAAACTCAGAGACAAATATTGCATGTGAACTTTAGGATATAACCATACATGCAAATGACTGTATAAATATAAACTAATGACCTTACATATCCAAATGAACCTATAATACTATGCAAATGTATGTAGGTAACATGGAGTTATGATTGCTAGCTATATATAAGGAGGTTGAGGACAATAGCACAGTCCCTTCCACAACACTGTAATTATTGTTATCACAACAGCAGTTGTTCAGCAACATTCATTGACTGTCACCCTGTAGGGTGTTGGGCCTGCCAGTGTATGTGGTAAAAGTTCAGAAAGCAGCTTACTTTACATAGTCTTACATGCCAGCCAATGGTTGATCTTTCAGAGTGGACTGTGCCATGCTGAGGTCCTTCATAAACATGTATAACCCCATGCTAAATCTAATGGGCTATGTGGTACACCTATCCCTGTGGAGACCAAGGTATATGAAGGTGTTATTACCTTAACTCAAGGAACAGTTTCTCCTGTGATAGATTTGGTGTGTCATTGTGTGATCTTTATCTGTAGCCACTATGTTGGCTAGGGATGACAGAGCTTCAGATCATCTATGGCAGGGATTGTGTACTACTGGAAGACTGTACTGAAATTTGCTGGTGATGGTTAATTCTCTAATGACAGCTGTATCCCCACCCCCTCAGTGGGTAATAACATGACTAATAAAACATTTATTAGACTAGTCAGTCCTTACATACAACCATATGGGTAAATGTAGACCCTAAGGTATGTATCTATATGACACTGACAACATCGCCTGACCATTCCCTAAGAAGAATAGCTTCAGGGAGCGCAACCAACAAATACAGCTAGCAAAGTCCATTTGTATTTCTTAATTCTCTTTGATGTGAGCACAGTGGTACAACTATCCAGGTTACACCTTACCACCCAACTGTAAATATTAGTCTCCTAAATATGAAAGGTGTTGTCCCATAACTCAACATCAATCAAGTGAGATCTTTATAGTACTGCAATGTTATGTGTGAAAGAGAGGGAGAGGGAGAACTCAGAATGGTGCTATACATCAAATCATACAAATTTGAGCCATTTAGTATACTTCATATATAGATGAGGAATTTTAATCTCAATATATCTGGATTGCTTTATCAGATGCTTCCACATAAGACTTAAAGGAGAAATTCATGATGTGATGTTAAGATAAAGCATATGCATACAGCTGATCATATACATATACTGCACTGCCATGCACAGCTAGATTGCATACCATATGATTCCTGTATGTATACCAGTCCACTGCATGTGTGCCAACAGTACCGCTCCTCAACTGGAGCTGGTGAGTATTTGTAGGTGCTTTTCCATCTGTTAAATGCAGGGCTTCATCCATGTGCTGAAGGACAGCAAGCATGATTTTCTTGTTTTTTGTTCATAGGGACAATAGGGAGCATCTATTAGGGCAGTATTGTAGCCCTTTCAAAAAAGTAGATGTTTGGTATGACGTGGTCCAGATTTTTATTTATTTATGGATGTATGCATGTATTTATTAACTGGGTAGATAGGCTGGTCCAAAGACCCTTTTCACCCATGACCTAGGCCCAAAGACTTAATATACATAAATGATGACAAGAGTAACATTTATATAGCATGCATAACATAAAAAACAAAGGTAAACATGTTCCAATGTGCAGATAAAATGTTTAAGTATGCATTGAGTATCCAATCATCTTGACAAAGATTTTATTTTATTTCTGTTTCTTACCTTGATATGTGGTCTAGTCAACTGACCCTTTTCAGCCATGACATGAGCTTTAAAGAAGCAACAACACAAAGTGAGCAATGCAAGTGAGAACAGGAAAATGGGCAATTCATTGTCTAAGATGAGATTCATTTATACAATTAATAAGCAGTGATGGCAACTAAAGTTATACAGGGCCATTCTGAACAGCACATATAATCATAAAATAATAGTAAATACAAAGTATGTTCTGAATACTTATATATTTACAGTTTTGAACCATTTACAGTAATAGTTTTTAGCTGTACCTGCAGCTATATGTATTATCTCACACTGATGCATATTTTGTATTTAAAATAGTAGTTACAGCATTGCTTTGTGCATTATCTCTAAAGCACTGACATAGATCAGACTAAAAAAGGTGTTCTCTAAGTTTAGTTCTAAAGCCCTTTAATGCTCATTGGTGGCCAACATTTGGTTTCATATTTCTGGTCCAGTTTTAGGAAAGGCTTTTTCACCAAATGCTTGTCTGAACTGTGGTCTGTGTAATAATATTGTTTTATGTTCAGTCTTGGTTAATGAGTAAGATTGCTAATATTTAATAATGTGTGCATTGGAGAACACCATTATTGTTTGATAATATTAAACAGTATGGCCCCTGATAATAAAATGTCTCTGCTTTGAAAGTGGAGCCAATGGAACCTTTGTAATAGGTTGCAGTGGTGTGTTTGAAAGGTTACAAGGATGACAAATTGATAGATAGTGTATTCTGCTATTTACAAGAAGGTAAGAATTAGACCCTGAAATAATTTCAGTTGTTCAGTTATTCAGTTGTTCATTAATTGCTCTGTAAAGGTGAAAAACCATTCAGAATGCAGACTCCTCAATGAATGTAAATACTTTGGGACCCAACCAGTATCAAGTTGTTTTTTGAATATCTGCGAAGAAGAAGACTGTCAAATAGGTAAAGGAACCCTGTTCCAAACTCAAACCAATGATTGTGTCAAATAGTTTGCTCTGCCCCTGATTCCTAAATTATGCATCTCTGGTTAATATGATTGTATTCAACAATTCAATATTTAGTAAAGACTGATATTCTTTACTCCAGAGCCCCCTGTGAGCTACATAAAGTTTAGCCCTTAGATATCTGTAACTGATTGAAAAGAGCCCCAAACTTTCCAGTATAGGCGAACATGATTTGTCTCTACAAGTAATGACGCACCTTGTAAATTGCCATTGAATACCTTCTAAAACCAGGAGACCACCTTTCTTGTAGGAGTAAAACAACATGTATTCAATGATGGGTCAAACATATGTTTTGAACAACCTCAAAAGACAGTAACTATTTCTTATAGTAAAGTTCTTAAAAATGAAGCCATTAACTTTTAATGCCTTAGCTTTAACTTTTAAGGCATTAGGCCTATACTTAAAATTATTACATATAATAATAATGAAATCCTTATATTCTGTCAACTTTTGTAACTCATGCACACCTAAGGTTATCTGACATTCAACCACTGGTTTCCCAAAATGCAAAGTAGCACATTTATCCTTATTAACGTTTAGTCTAGTTAAGTCTAACCATTCAGCCACCAAATACGTATAAGTGTTAAAGTGGTCAATATCCTTATGTAATAATACAATCTAGTTTAATATCATCCACATACTTGGAAATCCAAACATTAGATATCTTAGGAATAAATGAAATACCAGGTTGAACAATACTGGACATAGAATTGAGCCCTGTGGGACTACTTTGTTCACTTCAAGGCAGCTAGATGTGAAATTTGGGTCTATATTAAAAGACTGAAGAAGTGCTTCATTGAACACCTCTTGGTTGACACATAAAGAGCAAACACACTAAAGTGCCAATGCTCAAAACAGCGATTGCTAGCACAAAGACACACACACACACACACACACACACACACACACACACACACACACACACACACACACACACACACACTTTCAAACATAACGTGGGGGGCTTCATCCCCTACACCCCCCAACTAAATATACCAACTCCAAGATCACACTACAGTGAGGAAAGTTGCAAACACATAGGGATGGCCAAGCAACTTCTTTCCAAGGGAAAGAAATCGCTGTTTTGAGCTTTCACGCTTTAGTGCGTTCGCTCTTTATGTGTCGACCAAGAGGTGTTTGATGAAACACCTCTTTAGACCCGTGAAAGTTCCTAACCTTACTCTCTACCATCGGCCACAAAGCCAGTTAGCCTCGCAGAGAACAATGTATGGATTAAATTTGTGTTTGAGCATGACACCAAAGATAGTATAATGAGGGACACTGTCAAAATGCCTTAGACAAATTCAAATAGGCCATCACTACAGACCTGCCCATATCTAAGGTAATTGTCACTGGGTCATAAAGTTCAATTAAATTAGTAAACGTAAATTTTTTTGTGAAACCATGTTGAGTGAGGGCCATTAAACATCCCTGAAAGTCTTGATTAAGACATATAATTGTCTTTTATTAAAATTTTAACATCAGAAATGTCATCATACAGTATAGCATCTTCTGCCAATAAATGCTCATTGAGCAAGTTTGCCAATAATTCTGCAGTGTTCAGCAGTTCACCTCGAGCAGAAATTGATCCAAAAGATTTAACCTTATCTTCTTTTCTATTTTGCCTTATGTATCTAATGTAAGAATAAAACTTCTTATAACAAGAGCTACTAAACAGATTATCTTCAATTTTACTTTTTGCTAATCTCAAAGAGGGATTTAACTTTTTGGAGACTAAGTTATGGACTCTTTTTAAATCATTTCACTTGAACCTCTTCCAGAGCTTAAATTTCATCCTGTTTTTTCTCAGAAGTTTAGTATGACTGATATTGCACCATAGCAGTGTAGTCTTCAGTAAAATTTTAGTTATTGCTTTCTTGCATCTAGCAAAAGAACTTCATACATTTTTTTTAATTCCTGTCATTTATTCACAACATTATTTACCTCAGAGGAATTCAAGTCCATAGAATATCCAGATTGAACAGATTAGACTTATCAAAATTACTCTTGTTGATTTGTGCAAAAAGCCTAGTTATTATATTAAATTAAAAAGCTGAGGGATCCGAATTGCCTAATGGAAAAAGCTGGTTAATCTCAGAAATTTTTATCTGGAATATTTGTAAGTAAGAGATCTAAGATATTATTTGATCTGGTAGGAAAACAATCATCTGAGTAAAATTGTATAACATGCCTAAATCACAAAATTCATCCTATGACATTGTTAATGTGCCATCAGACCAGTTGATCCCTGGGAAGTTAAATTCACTTAATATTATTAGGTTATCATATGCCATAAACTTGACCAAGCCATCAATGTACCAGAGTTTTTAATACACTAACAAGTGTAGTAGGAGATGAGAGTCAACAACTAATACTTCCACAAAAATCAGTTCTGAATTATAATCCACTTCCAACACCCTAACTTTTACCCATTGGGTCATAAAAATCAGGCAGTTAAATGACTGGTATCTGGGAAGCTATTTCACGATTCGGTAATTGTAATCAAGTCATAATTATTTACAGAACAGACTATATTTAGTTAATTTATTGTTTAAACATGATACACTTTTAGTAACCTGGGGTGCCTAGCATGGTTGTAACTAACCTTAAGTTCAAGGTAAAATACAAAAAAAAAGTTTCACATATCAACTGATTTCAAACTTAACAATTTACCACTTAATAATTAAATAATACCTATCTTTAACAATTAAACTTGTGTTATTCACAAAATCATCCCAGGAATTACTAAAATTAATGTCCTTTTGACTAAACCAGTTATGCAACCATATATTGAACAGCATTGCTTGTATGAAATGGCAATCTGCTAACGCTAGTGAGGGCAAAATTACTAAAAAGCAAACACAAATTTTGTTTTTTTAAACAAACCTCTGAAATATTCTCAGCCATCCTATACATGTGAATGCACATATAATTACTGAGTCATTATAAGTAGATCTTTTATCCATCAATTTGACAAGTTATGCATAAATGTTTTGAGTTTGCATCACCCTAAACTAGAAACAGTCGCATTCTTTCTATCAATACTAACAAGTGGTCTAATTATTTTCCTAATCATTGAGTCACCTATAACTAACATACCAGCAGGATGGTTCATCTTATCCACTGTATTTGCCATATCAATGCTAAAGTTACCTCCAACTGCTCTTCTCCTACTATGTTTATGTAAGACGACTCATATGGGCTGGTGTGGTCACCATCGCTATTGTATCTTTTTGTCTTTTTTATATTAATCTCATCTGCCTTTTCCTGAAAATGTAATTCAGTCTGCAGTAAAGGGTTTTCTTCAAGGTTATTTTGTTGTTTAATAAACTCTGTCTAATCTCCTCTGACCACTGTGAGTGGTTTTCTGAATGAAAATACATGACTCCCCAGGTTATCTGTGTTATAATTTGAATTATTCTACTCAATAAATGAATTAATATCCATTTCAGAACTCCCAGAAATCATAATAACCTTTGTATTAGCCTTACTTTATTCAGAGAGAGCTTAAATCTAACTTATCACTTATTGAATATTAATGACCACTTGTGATGAAACCTCTTTCCTTAAAACCTCCAGTTCCATAGCTAAGTCAGTGAACTCGACACATTTAACATGCTTATTTTGGTCGGAGTCTACTACATTCTGTGGGCTTGTGCTACACATGAGACAATGAACACTTTGGAAAGGTACTTTTTCATCAGTCAGAGACTGCAACCACAAATTAGTTAATCTTTCAATTTAAAATAAAACTTACAAGTAACTAAAAAAATTCAGTAGCTCTGCTACATTCCTGTGCATGTCACACATGTCATGTTTCAACACAAGATGTGTCTTTGCATCTTCTTGTCATTTGCGTGGTGTGGCCACACAGCTTACAGCCCCTTGCTAGAGTACTTGCTTGAATAGCAAGCCTAATCTCTATCACACACACACATGCACACACACACACACACACACACACACACACACACACACACACACACACACACACACACACACACCTTTAAAGTGGGTCTATATCATAAGCTCGAAGTCTAAAAAGAGCGAACTCTCTTTGACACCAAATACTCGAAGTCCCATAAAGCCGAATGGCCGGAACAATGACTTTTTTCCCAGTGGAAAAAATCGCTGGGCCATTCTTGGGACTTTGTCATTTTCTCCACTGTGGTGCGATCTCGGAGTTGGTATATTTAAATAGGGGGAGTGTGGGGGGACAGCCCCCCACTTTATGTTGTGTTTCGATGTTTTTTTTTTTTGGAACAGCGATTTTTTTTCCCTGGGAAAAAAAAATTGCTGTTCTGTACGTTTGACTTTTTGGGATTTCGCATATTTGGTGTTGATTAAAGAGCATTCGCTCTTTTTGGACTCCAAGCTTATGATATAGACCCTTTAAAGTAGTATCAGTGAAAGAAACTTGATAATGAATAAAATAAAATGCAATGAAACTCTCATCTGTCTCACAAACAACCCCCCTTTAAAGTAGTATCAGGGAAAGAAACTTTGTAATGAATAAAATAAAATACAATGAAAGAAGAGAAATGACTGGAAGGCCTTACTCATTCAGTTTAGAAATGAGCACATTTTTGGTTAGAGCTTATCTTACAGTTGGTGAGAGAAGGTGTGGCAATTTATAACATAGTTTTTGCTGAGCCATGCCTTTGGCCCTGATTCCAAAAGATTTGCAGTCAATGTTTGTGACTACTTAAACTAAGACCAAGCTGAGAGCAGGTATTTTGTAATCTGGTCCCCGTAGTAAGCCTATTTATGGATAGGCCTTACATCAAAGTAAGTCACTTACACTAAGAGCAAGTTTTTTTGGAATCAGGGCCTACCTTCACTGAGAGCAACTCTTTTGGAAACTGGCCCTTTATTAGCTGTCAGCTCTATATGATGCTTAAATGTTAGTCATGAGTTTAGAGTTCAAATATATCACTGATAGCTGACATTTGATACATTATTGTTTTACATATCTTTAAGCTGTAAGGGGGAAGCCTCCTAATTTCTGAGGAGTTGCAAACACCGTAACCCCTGAGTTACTTGAATTTATGTGCAGCCTGTTATTGCATGTCTAGTTGTATAACTTATTAAAACTGTTCCATGTTTTTAGTCGAAGATTTTCCAGAGTTTTGTCCAACTCCACCAGTATTATGTCATCAGCATGAAGAACTCAATTTGTTAACCAGGTAACTTAACTGGTCTACTGACCATTTTCAGTCATAACCAGGTGGAAAACACATATTTTACAAACATATTGTTACACAATATAATCAGATTTCGAGCAAGTATAACAAATATTGCCAATACATATATTACAATTAAAGGGTTATTACATATTATAATCAGAGACGCATAAAACAAATAAAGCATATAAATCATAAGAAAAGACAGAGAAATTAGAGCAGTGCATAAATTACGCTAGAAAGCTCATGTCATTATTAAAGTTTTTAGCTAGTATCATGGAAGGGCTTACACTCAACATTTTTCTTAAATGTTCTCTTACGGCTGATTTGAAGGTGTTTGGATTCTGCCCAACTTCACTTAGTAGTTTATTCCATATTATGGGTCCTAATGTAGAGAAGGCTATTTCCCCTATGGCATTCTTAAATCTAGGACTGGCTAGGAGAAAGGAGTCATCCTGTGTGTGTTCCCTAGAAACTTGTTTGGTTCTCTTCTAAGTAGTACTCTCCTGAGAGATGGGCAATAGGCAGTATGAGTACTTTATAGATCAAAGTTGCTTTTAGAAGTGTAACTCTATTTGTAATGGGCTGCAACTGACATTTTAATAGGTTGCAGTGACATATGCTTGTTTTAGCAAATAGTATAGATCTGAAATCTTTATCCTCAGTAGTTTGGAGTTTGTGTGCATTTGGCATTGAGTTGAGGCAATGTAACAGCAGTCCTTGCTCTATCTCCAGTATTAGGCCATTTTTGGCTGTAGAGACACAAGGTGAAGATGACAGAAGATGGGAAGTAAGGTAGCAAAGCTTCAGTTCTGCAAGTACATTGGGATTAATATATTCAGATTGGAAGTTAAAGTTGTATGAGGGATCATGGCAGAGACCAAAATATTTTTGTTGTGAGAGATTGGAAATAGTGTTTTTATCATTATCAATGATTATGATAGCATGGTACTGAGTACATTTTGAGGGGTAAAAAAGATCATTAGATTAGTTTTTGTTGAATTCAACAGAAGTTTATTTTTGCAGCCAAGAGAAAAACTTTGACAATTTTGACTGTAGCTGGAGCTGTAAAATTTAGCTAGTTATACTAGCAACAGTCAGAAGGGTATCACCTGCATACACAACTAGGTTAAGGCCTTCCAGATTTGAGAATACATCATTTACAAAGACAGAAAAGAGCAGAAGCCCCAAGACAGAGCCCTGAGGTACACCTTTTTAAGTGTTTCTTTATCAGATACGTTATTATTGGCAGATACATGGAATGTTCTGTCTTTGAGGCGGTTTTGGAACCAAATAACTATATTTTGTCTGAAGTTTAGCCTGTATAATTTAATGAGGAGGAGGTTGTGATCAGCATTCTCAAAGGTTCGAATAATGTCATTGAAAATTCCTGAACTGATGAGGCCATCGCTAATGTTGTAGTATAGAGTATTGGTGATTGTTGTAAGAGCAGTGATGGTACTAAATGAGGTTATAAAACCATGCTGCCGATCAATGATAGCCCATACTTTTTGTGTTAAGAGTTACTTGTAAAGGAGTTTTTCAAAATAGTGGTATTGATATGAGACTGTAGTGTTTCAGGTCCAGGTCTTATGAACTTTGGGCAGGGGTATAGTGATAGAATGTTTTAATATGGCAGGGATGTTGTCTGAAGTAAGTGAAAGAATGAAGATGTGTGTGAGAGGTTTAGCAATGGATTCAGCTGAGAGCTTGAAGAATGAGGTATGTAGTGTACCAAGCTAAGACCCAAAAGAATTAAAGTCCATGAGGGACTTGTTTGTTTATTAGTAACAGCAGGGAAATAGAAGGAGGTGAAATATTCAGCTTGAGACTATAACTGACTACTGTTGTCATTGTTGGTAGAGTGGCTAACTGAGGCTGGAAACGATGCAGAATGTTTTTTATAGTGTTGTGAAGAAAAATTTTAAACTGCATAGGTGAGTCATTACTGATAAGAAATTGGTAGAAGAAAGTATTTTGGCATTAGTAATTTGGTCAGTAAGGTGCTTTATTTCATTTTAAAATAATGTAGGGGAGCTGTACAGGTCTGCTGTTTTTGCCTGAAGCAGAATGCTGTACAGTTGTTGGCGGAGGTGATTGTCATTGGGGTTGGATTTTCTTACCTTTCAAGCAGTATCCCTTTGTTTAATTTGTTGCCTAATATTGTCATTATGCCATTGACATTTCTGAGCCCTTGGGCATCTGTGGGTAAAGGGGATCAGATGGTCTTGAATTTGAGAGAGTGTTTTATAAAAGTAAGACAAAGCAGTGTTTGGATTGGCTAGAGAATATAGTGGGGACTAAGTGATGTTTGTTCATAGGCTGATGAAAGTTGGAGTTCGTATTTTGTGGGAAAGTTCTTCCCATAGTCATTATGGAATGGCACTTTTTTGGTTTTAAAGGAACAATAAGATATAACTAGGCAGTGGTCATGAACTGAGTTGACCATTACATCCATCTGAGTGCATCTGTGCGTAATATTATTAAATGCAGGGATGAGTAGTTTCCTCTGTTGTGTTTGGGCCTAGCAGGTTCTTGTATTAGCTGTTCCAGTTTGTTGGACTGTAGCATTTTGTTACATTGTACTTTATTACATCTGGTAACATTTAGATTGCAGTCTCCTAAGATAATACAATTCTTACAGAAACTGTAAGGGAACTTGTTAAGTAAAGATTGCTGCAACAATTTAGTAGAGAAAGTGGTGGAATATATGTAGCACCTACATGGAGGTGTGTTTGGGCGTCTATCACTTAAGGTATATCCGGGTTTGTGCTGTGTGATCTGCAGGTTAGGCTATTGTTTAATATGACATATTGTGCCTCCTCCAGTTCTTATGCCAGGCTCATTGACTGTAAAAAGTAATATTTTGTATAAATGTAGTTGAAGGGCAGAAGTCATTTCTTGTCCAAGTTTATGATATGCTAATATAATGAGGGTTTTGCTAAATAAGCCAGCTTTATAATAATGTCCATTTATTTATGATGCATGCATTGAAGCAGGCTATTTTTAACTGCCTGTCATTGTAGAGCAGAAAGGGGGGTATTTGTATTCATTGATCCTAGGTTTAGATTAATGTGCCACAAGAGGAGGAATCCATTAAGAAAGTCCTTAATCTTGTCTAGAAGCCTGCAGTGATGGCTGGTGACTTCAAATCAAAGGGGGGCTGCAGGAGACAGTTGAATGGATGGGGCCAATGGGAAGGGGTGTGACCAACTAGAAAGGGGCAGAGCTAGGCTCAAAACCACAAAAACTGGGACTTTAATTAAATACGCTGCCCTGGATGCCAAAGTGTCATTATGAGAGTCCAATCAAGACAAAATGAAGTGTAGAAGAAAAAAATATTTCAATAGATTGGCTACATGACAGCTTACTTAATATCTAGATGGAAACAAAAGGTTGTGAGGCATGAAAAAATAAATTACTTTTTAAATACATTACTGGAATGCCCGTCAAAATCAAGTATAAAAAAAACAAGCAGCACTCAACTCAAACCACTTTTGCTTGCACTGCAGTTCTAATTATAATTTATATTCAGATTTATAAAAGTAGCAAGTAACATGCTGAAAGTAACAATCTCTGTGATACCCCACTTGTAAAAATGTTTCTTATCCAAAAAAGACCTGATGCCTGACAGCAACTATCTACTTGTTTCATGGGGAAAACATGATCAAAGTAAAAAATGAACAGCAAACAAGAAACAAGCTCAAGATAAATTGCTTAAAAGATTACTGCACAGGTTATGGATCACACATGATAGATTGGCATTCTGTTTAGTTTAGTGGTAAAGCCTGCAAAGATGGCTGCAAGTCTCCAACAAATATAGTGAGCTTCTGAAAATATTGTAATCCTGTCCTTTATTACAAATACTGTTATTTGCATTTCAATACCTAAGGCTTATACGTTATCTAGTTATGTAAATATCCTCTGCATGGCAACAACAAAAAGGCTTTCATTGTTGGTAATTCTTTAACAGTATGCTTATTAAAGTTTACTTACATCTTATAATCTCAGACAAGCTGGTCATTAAAGGACTGCTACTTAAACACACAACAACGGGCAAAGCAACAACATGCATTTTCTGAATAATAAGAAGCATACATCAACTTTATAAAATATGACAGAAAACCAGAACATTCTGCAAAATCAAGGACAGATGAAAAGCCACTGTAGTACTTGTGTCTACCTTGGATGGGGGGGGGAATACTCTGTAGACTTACACTGCAAAACTGCTCCTTTCCTTGCTTGAACACATCCAGAGTCACTACATGGGGGAGTGGGGTGCAACACGTATGTCACAATTTGAAATATGTCTGACTGACTGTCATGGCCCTGATACATTTGTCATACCTCTCAACCTCAGAGCAAGAAATCTGGACAAAGTCATGAATAGAAGTGGGACAAAGGCCCAAAAATAAGGACATTTTTTTTAAATATTGTTCTTATAAACTTAGAAAGAGAATAGTAGGTCTTGCTTTAGTATGAATTTTCTGAGGGGTATGAAATCTGAAACTCAAATGTCTGTTATTATTTTCCAACTTCAATCTTTAATGATTTGCCACTGATTTGCCAGAATACCAGAATTTTATGAAAAACGGACCAAAAATGTGATGCAAAAATATAAAATAGTCACACAATACAGCTGGGAACCTGTCAAAGAAGGGACACTTTTTTAATATTAGTACTGTTAAGTTGAGCAGCTGACAAAATAAGAGATTCTACGTGCATTTCTGAAATAAAAGAAATCTATAACTCTGATCATTATAATTATTTATTAATTGTAAAGTCTCCACATTTTCTTCCAAAATTGCCATTTTGCAGAGGGATTATTAGGGGGAGAGCAACATTTTGAGCCAAAGTCGGGGACACTTGAGAGGTTTGGATATACCTAATTCTATAAAGTGATTTATTTGCACGTACCTCTCAACCTAAATTCAGGAAATCTGGACAAGGCCAAATATATTGGGGGAGCATACAGGCAGTACTAAAAATTGCTCTTGTATAAACTTAGTTGATAGAATAACAGGTCTTGCTTTAGCATGCATTTTTCTGAAGGGTATGAAGTCTAAAACTCAATGTCTGTCATTATTTAGTGACTTCATTCCTAAATGATTTGCCAGAAAACCACAAATTTTATGAGGAACAAACCTAAAATAACAAGCAAAAATCTATTCATTCTGCGAAAATCTCGACAGTTGAGAGGTATAGTTCAGCAAGGGCTGTCTTTGAGTTTGCCGCCCTTCCCCCCTCACAAAATCATGGTCGAATGGGGCTTCCCCCTGCAGTCATTCCAATGTCCCATTACTTGACTGTTTCACCCTATTTACCATAAACACTGTAACATGCATACTGCTTTACTTCTACGATAATTTGGATTTCATTTAAAAGTTTTATTTAACATTTTACAGCACAAACACCAATAGACATCTGCTAAACAAAGCAATGCAGTCTCACAATGAAAATAGAATTAACATTAAAACTTCTCTGCCCTTGAAACTCACATTCATTGAAACAGCATTGAAACCCACATTTAAAGAAAATACATCTAGCCAGTGGCAGATAAATATTAACTTTGGGCTGTTTCAAATCATAGGCCCCTTGCACAGGAAACATACATGTGTTCTTTGATACACCTTCCTGATTGTATTCAATTATATCCCTTGTATAATACAGTACAGTTGTTAGAGGGCATTTTAAACTTACTGTTTTGAACATTTTCCAGTAAACAATGAAACAAAATGCATGCATCAATAATGGCCAAACTGCCCAATTCAGAACATTTCCATCATAAACGTCTACCAGTATCAGTAATTATGCACAATCTCTGCAGAAGTAAAGGTCATCTAAATAATTCTACATTAAAGAGATCTGTAACTAATGAAGAGGTTGCTGCTAGCAAATAACTTTATATTTCATTGCTTCATCTACAAATAAAGTGCCTGTTTCCTTTGAGGAATACATTGCCTATGTTACATTAAAAAAATGATAAGCTAGTAATATTACAAAAGGGAATGAATGGCAAACTGATAACAGGTTCATAGTTACTAGCTATCCTTGCCAAAGAGGACATTCTCAGGACTGCAGCATCCACCCCTTTAAAAGTACAACACAGTACATTAATGCATCTACATACGGTGGGAGTAGAACCCATAGCCTTTTGTCTTGAAAGCAAGTACACTATCTGGTGTGCTATTAACAATGCAAGCAGACTCAGCATAAGCAGCACTAAACTTCTCTTCCCCTGAAGCTCTTAGCTCCTTGTAAAATCCACTCAACACTCAACTGTATCTCTCAACTTTGCAGCACATAAGCACAAGAAATCTGGAATAAGCCAAAATTTAGTGGGGGGTGACAAAATCCCAAAAACCAGGGACACATTTTAAACACTGCTTGTATAATCTTGGAAAGTTGCTAGAATAAAATGATGTGCTACCACCATGCATTTCATTGTCAAGTCTTGAACCTGGGACCCTGTGCACTACAGTCAGAGCAACATACCACTATGCCAAATCAGCTGCATTTGAAAGACAGGAAGACTGAAAGCTAAATGGCTATCATTTAGTAAATTCAGTTCTCACCATAGCGCTTATCCTCTTAGCACAAAACACCTGGACAAAGCCAATAATGGGGGAATACAGCCCCCAAACATATTCAGTGAATTCAGTTCTCACCATAGCTCTCAATCTCTTAGCACAAAATACCTGGACAAAACCAATAATGGGGGAATACAGCCCCAATAATAGGGGCAGATTTCAAATATTGATCTTATAAACTTAGAAAATTGCTAGAATAAAAGGTTTTGTGGTACCATGTACTTTCTGAAGAATATGAAGTCTGAAATTCAAATGTCTGTCATTATTTAGTGAATTCAAAATCCAGAAAATCACAGATTTTTAGAAAAGAACAAAAATATGAGGCAAAAATCTGAACACTTTTTACAAGTGGTGGTGGGTAGGGAAGTCAGGCTCTTGTATCTGCACCCAAGGTAAAGGGTTTGAGGCTACTCTCTAGCCACCAGTTATAGTTAACTGGGGCATTACACACACATCTCATCCTATACACTGAATTCAGCAGTTCTGAGCATGTACAAACTGCAGACATTGCAGTCCGATCCCCTTCCAGTCTATGCAGTTGTAACCATATAGATTTCTGGGGCATCTGTAGACTGATGCCTTCTTTCTAATCTGGAATGCAAGTGCAACATTCTGGGACTTGCTAACTTGCTAATTACTTTTTGTTTTTTTTTTTTTTTCTGTTTTACAGCTGGGGGGCTGCAGTCATGCAGTCCAATAGCACGAGCTGCCATTGCAGAAGGGTGGAAATATTTTGTAATAGGTATGTTTGTAAGATGTACTTTTGTTTTGTTGGATAGTGTAATAATTTAGAATGCTTTAAGTGGTGAGAAATAGTTGATATTTCAAAGAGGTTATGTGAGGAGCGTTAAATGGCATTGTTTGGTTGCATATAGGTAGGCACTGTATCTCTGAAGTAGAGAGATGAAGTGAGAATAGTAGGTATCAGAAGATTGAATGATACATTCTAAGGTTTGAAAATATATTTAGTAGTTGGTAGACGAGAGGCGAGGAGAGGAGATGAAAAGTGACTGTGGAGTGGGCCAAAATGGGCAGAATACCAAATTTGTTGGAGTATGTTTGCAAGATTGTGAAATAGACAGCCAGATTCATTAACAACTACTTGAAGTGTGACGATCATGTTGAAGGCATGCCTCCAACATGGTAGCGAGCTGTTTGGTATTCATTAAGTGGCTCTACATGACATGTACAACTGTCGAACAAATGGAAACAGTTACATTTATTTATTTATTTTATTTTATTTTACATTTGTTGACTGGGAAATTCTGACTGGATACATGTCCATTTTCAGTGGAGGCCTTGGGAGAAAAGCTCCACAGTAAACTTTATACAACATTTAGACAAAATTAAGGCAAACAGAGGTATTCAAATTACATAGTAAATAGACTAACATTGAAGTAACATATTATTCAGACTTAGTTTAAGGTAACATAGCAAGTGCAAATGTTAAAACATAGATCAGTGTCATAAAAAGTGAGATTCAGGTTTAACAATATTGCAGAGATTACACTCAAATATTGAATAATGGTTTAGATATTCCATACTGGTGAAGATAGAGTAGTATAGAGTAGTTATTAAGTAGGCCAGGTGTATAGGTAGAGGGGAGATGGTAACAGTGTAGGTAGGTGGAAGGGAATAGTAACAGGGATGCAATAGGATGGGTTGATAATATGGCAGGATAGAGTTAGAGTAGTGGTTAGTGGATTTCTAACCTGGTATCTGGCAGAGGTTTATGAGCGATATAACTATGGAGAGGTACTCTAGATGGAGTTGGAGGAAGTTAGGACGGCTAAATTTGTTAGAGGTGAGGCTGTAGTTAGTGGGCAGCAGGGGCAAGAGGGGAGTGAATGTTAGTCAGGTGGGGAATATGTGCAAACCCATGAGTGCTTTAGGTGTTTCTTCAGGCGTTTTTTAAATGTGGCCTAGAGGTGGGTAGGGAGTTCCAGATTTTGCCTATGTAGTTGGGGAGGAGGGAGTTCCCTGCTGTGTTTTTGGTTTTAGTGATCTTAATTAATTTTTTGTTACTGGAACGAAGTTGCCTGGTTTTAGTTTGAGGTACTAATAGAGTAGCCAGTGATGGAGTTTTGTCTGGGAATAATAGGAGATTGTCGGCAAAGGATAGTTAATGGCAGTTTAGGAGATTAGGGAATTCTAGCCAGTCAAGTTGCTTTAGGGATAGGCAGTTGTGGGCATGGTAAGGGGCACCAGTTGCAAATTTTACAATTTGATTATAGCAAGTGGCGAGTTTGGCAATTTCAGTTTTGGATAGGTTGGTGAAAATGGGTGAGGCACAGAATAGGGTAGAAAGAAGGTGAGTTTGGGGAATTGTTACCCTAGCAGGTTGTGTTAGGAAGGGTTTATATTTATATAGACTGTCCAGTTTTTTGTGGATATTTTTAATGGATTAATTAATATGCATATCAAATTTAAGGTTATTATCGATGGTGACTCCTAGCAATTTGGTGTGGGTGTTAGGGGAGATGATGGTGCCATCTGTGGAGAATATTTTAAATGGGCTGAGTGTGGTGGTTGATTTAGGTATGAAAAGTAATAGTTTGTTTTTCTGGGGGGTTTAGTATTAGGTGTTTGGTAAGAAACCAGTTTACTGTGGTATGGAAGGCTTTCTGAGGGTCATTAGCTGAGCAGACAAGCATAGAGTTGTCAGCATATTGTATAACTGCTGCATCCTGACAGATACTGTGAAGGTTATTGGCGAAAATGGAGAATAGGATGGGACCTAAAATGGAACCTTGAGGGACCCATGTGGAGACAGGTAGCAGTGAGAGTAGGTAATTGTCCACCATACTGCTTGTTGTCTTCCTTGTAGGTAGTTCTGGAACCAAGCCAGGGCTTGGTTACTTAGTCCGAGTTCAGTAAGGGTATGTAAGAGTTTGTGGTGGTTGACCATATCAAAGGCCTTGGATAGGTCCAGAAATATAGCAGAGGTTAGTTTGCCTGTGTGTTTGTTATGGTTGATGAGGTTAGTGAAGGAGAGTAGGACAGTAGTGGTGCTATGAGCTGGCCTAAATCCATGCTGTGTAGGAGAGAGAAGTTGATTGTCAAGTAGGTATGTCATAAGTTGGTGGTGGATGCATTTCTCAAGTATTTTGGGCAGTGGAGACAGAATGGCTATTGGACGGTAGTTGGTGAGCATGGTGGAGGCACCGCCTTTATGGAGGGGATAATATAGGAAGTTTTCCAGATGGGTGAGATTAAGGTTTCTGAGATAGATCTATTTAGTAGGACAGACACTGGGAAGGCAAGTTCATTAGCAGCCAGCTGAAGGAATTCAGCGGGTAGCCCATCAGCTGCTAGTGAGGTAGGTTTGAGTTTGAGTAGCAGCTTTCTGTTATAGTTGATTGGGGTGGGTTGAAATTGGAAGGTCGTTTTAGATTTGTCTACATGTTCTGGGTGGTTGGTGGCTGAAATATGCAAATAAAAGCACAAAGAGCTGAAGTACATGATAATTAACAAATCCAACATGGCAGAGCTGTTCAGGAAGCTATAAAGCAATTATGCACACTCAGTGCAGGCTTTAGCCATATACACCAAAACTCTTTGGACTACAGGCACAATTACACTTAGGAAAAAAAACATGTTAGGGGTTGCTGCTGCAATTATTATGCTGTATGTGCAACAGGCTTCAAATCAGGATGTTGCTGCTGCTGTTGCTTCCAGACCTCGGCCAAGAAAAAGGGTGCCTAGATTCCATTTGACTTATCATGGACTGCATGAAACAGAAACTGTTGAGAGATACTGGGTAGGCAGGGAAACACTGGAGGAAATATGCAACCACTGCCACCCCACCTCAGGTCCCAGGGAAATCATGGAGAACCCATCCCAGTGGAAACAAAGGTATGTTTAGCATCATAGCCACTGGTACTTTCTAGAGACCTGCAGTAGTGTCACAGGCATCAGCCTCTAGAATATTGCATCAGTTTTTAAATCCAGTAATACTGCATGCAAGAGATCATATCTGTTTCTCATGAACTCCACACAGCAGACAGCAAGAACTATGCAGGAATTCTATGCAGTAGCACACTTCCCTGAAGTGTTGGGGCCATGTATTGCAGACACATAGAAATAAAAGCCCCACCTGTTGAACAGGTAAGAGGTTGATCAACAGAAATATTTTCTGCTCTGTAAACTGTCAGGTCTGTAATGCCCAAGGGATCATCTACAATGTCCGTGCAGGTAACCCAGGCAATTTGCACAACTCACACATATGGCACACTTGTGAGCTGTGTGCTAGGTTTGCTAGGGGTGACATTCCTCAAGGTCATCTAATGGGGGATGCTGGTTATGCAGTGGAGCCCTGGCTCAAGACACCCATGAGAAACCCACACAACCCCAATGAGCAAGGATGTAATGAGGCCATACCTCTCAGCCTCTCAGAGTAAGAATTCTGGACAAAGCCATGAAAAAAGTGGTACAAATAGGGACAATTTTTAAATATTGCTCTTACAAACTCAGAAAGTTGATAGATTAACAGGTTTTGCATTAGCATGAATTTTCTGAAGGGTATGAAGTCTAAAACTCAAATGTCTGTCATTATTTTCTAACTTAATCTTTAGTGATTTGCCACTAATTTGTCAGAAAGCCACAATTTTATGACAAATGGACCAAAAATATAAGGCAAAAATCTAGACATTCTGCAAAAATCTGTACAGTTGAGAGGTCTGTAATGAGGCTTGTGCTCAAACTAGGAATATCATAGAACATGTGCTTGGTTTGCTTATGTCAAAGTTCTGGTATTTAGACACATCGGGAGGAGCACTGCAGAACAACTTAGGCACCTCTGCTGAAATTCTTACAGTCTGTGCCATGTTACACAATATAATTCTCAGGAAACAGCTTCAAGAAGGACAGCAAGGGGCAGGATCACAGTTTCAAATACCACAGGCAGGGCCAGCAACAGCAGCAGCAGGTACAGATGAAGAGTCTGAAGTAGGACCACCAGCTGCAGATGGTGCTGGCAGACAGAGGCATGCACAGTATGCCCTGGCTCTGGGTAAGGGGCAAAGGATAGCACACACAATTACTACCTAGGTTAAACTCTAAGATCCCATGCACATACAAACAGGAAAACTGACTGCCAGATTCCACAACCTTTACTTAGACATGTAATGGCTTTGTTCTGATAGCATCAGACAGGAACAAACCCTAAAGACACAATTTATAATCGCAGTAATGACAAGGTAAGTGTGGAAACTGTAAAGAAAAAAAAGTTATATAACAGATTACTCTCATATGGAAATATGTACATGCCCCTAACAAGAGCATTTGTCTGCGTCATACAGTTATATCAGTAATATCTAATATGTCATATTTTTGCAATATACATTTACATATTCTAACTATTATTGTGCATCAAGCATTTCAATTAACCAGTGTCTATAAAACATGGAACAGGTCAGTTATACCTCATTTGCACAACTATACCAAGACGAATCACTGAAGTACGTAATGCTTCCACTGCTGAAATGAGAATACTTAATAAAATACAATGCGGGTCAACAATTATTGAAGCAATCATTCACAGATGAATAGAAACAAGAAATTAACAGCTTTGCCTCTGGAATACATGTTAATAAATCCAATCTTGTGAAAGAGCAAACATTAGATATACACTGTGCATCAGACATACATACAAAGCTAAGTCACAAAGACATGTGGAAAGGGCAGACCACAGTAAAATCATGATGTGGAAATAGTGGATAGAGGTAGGAAGGCAAGGCTGACACCACATAGGTGGTAATCCATTAAGTACAGAATAAGTCATTAGGGACCTGGGGACCCAAGTTGATAGCAATCTCTCATTTGACAACCACGTGGCCAAAGTGGTTAGAAAAACATTTTATATAGCCCACCTAATCATGAAGGGATTCACATCTAGATCAGGGGAGGTCATCGTACCTCTTTACTCATCCCTCATCAGGCCCATAATTGAGTACAATGCCCCTTTTGGGATGTACCTTACCAGACACCTGCAGCAACTGGAAAGACCCCAAAAGTACCTCACCAAGAGGATCAAAGGGCTCAAACAGATGCCATATGCTGCCCGGTTAAAGAAACTCCAGCTCTACTCAGTGGCATACCGCCTGCTCAGAGGCGATCTGTGCCTGACATATAAAGCCATGTCCAACCCAGAATTAATGGACATGCTGCACCTCAGAAAATCCAAATCCCATCGAGCTACGCGCTCGAGAGACTTGAACCTCAGCACTGAAATAAATAGGACATGCTGGAGGGACAGATTCATAACCCAGAGGCTCCCTTCACTCTGGAATAAAATCCCAGTCCAGGTTAGGCAGAGTCCCACATTGACTCTCTTCAAGAGGAATCTTGATGAGTGGATGGGAGATTGTAGGTTTACCCAGGCTATCACTTCTGTGTCACTGTTAGACAGAGGCACAGTATACTAACCTCAAAAAAAGGCATAGCAAAATTCATTTAAAATGGGTGGCAAAAGCCAAACACACTCTGGCTAGGCTTATAAATGCCCTAGGGCAGATATCCTAGTATGAACCTATGAACCTATGAACCTATGACACCAAAGAAGTGAGTGTGTGCAAGTAAGAAACACATGTATATTATAGAGTAGACAGTGTTCAGGGCCAGTGACAACAGATGTATAACACTCAACAGTAATATTTAGATACTGTAAATTGATATGGGAAAGTGAATTATTTTTTTAATGTTTGAGTGTCTGCAGTAACACAATCAAGCAATGTACTAGGACTACATCCTGGCATTTTGGACTGGTGTGAGACGTGTATGGTAGACTACATTGTTCAACACTGTCACTCCTGACCATGACAACCACCTATGCCATGTGTTGCACTGCTCCTTTCATGATCCTGGCTAGACGTTGAGGTGCTTGCTACCTGAATGTGACCATGACAACCACCTCTGCCATGAGTTGCACTGCTCCTTTCATGATCCTGGCTAGAAGTTGAGGTGCTTGCTACCTGAATGTGACCATGACAACCACCTCTGCCATGAGTTGCACTGCTCCTTTCATGATCCTGGCTAGAAGTTGAGGTGCTTGCTACCTGAATGTGACCATGGCAATCACCTCTGCCATGAGTTGCACTGCTCCTTTCATGACCCTGGCTAGAAGTTGAGGTGCTTGCTACCTGAATGTGAGTGATGCCTGTTGGTTGAGCTCTCCTTATGACTACATCCAGAACCATGACTCCATGGCCTATTACATCTGGGTGTGACTATTGCAATCACTGATGGAGCAGTGGATATAGTATCACTATAGAAATGGGATCTTGCATGGCCATGTCTGCTAACACTAGAAGAGGTAGAGGCTCTCTGTCCACATGGATGCCCACCCTCCTCAATAGACATTTCATCATAGAAACTGCCTAATCTAGTGTGTCATTCATCATGCCTAAGCAGTTGCCCACATGATTCAGGGAGTCACTCATGTTAGAATGCACATTTAGTAGTCACGCTGCCTCTTCCAAGGCCCAAGTGGAATGTGCCTGTGCCTCTACTTCAGCCCTACACATATGGCTGGTGGCACCTAATGACACACAAGTTTATGGACGAAAGTGGGCAGTAGACCTTCTTCAAATACCCCCACCAGTCCTCCTGTGTAGCACCATGCCCTCACAATGGCTACTGGGAGAAGCAACAGGCTCTGTAACAGGAGTAGCCACACTAGCCTGATTAACTGTGTCAGCCTCAACTTGTCCTATTTCAGAGGTCTTAGTGTCCTGGGTATGTGTAGGCATACTGACTTTGTCCAAAATATAGGCAGGGAATGTAGGAGCTTCAGCATCAGAATGACCCTCTGCACCCCCTGACTGTGCACCTTCTTCAACACCATCATCATCAAAGGCTACAGATAGTAGGTGGTAGGAATTCTGCAGTGAAACTCTCAGGATCACCTATGATAACAAGCAATAACCACAACAAATAGAAAAATGGAGAATAAAATTGATCACATATTTTTCGTATACTAAAGGTATGTTAAACTACTTAAGAGATGCTAAAGCTACACAAACTGTACTGTCATACAGACCTGACTCTACTTTATACACAGTAGTAACAACAAACAAACATGGGGTTACCATTTGTTGGTGGTCTGACAGCCTGCAATCCAGAAGTGCCTGTATGTGACGAATGGAAAGGAATCTGCTAAGTAACACAATGCAAATGAAACAAAAAAAGAGAACATCCCCTTCAGAAGCACAAATTAAAAATGTTCTCATAAAAAATTTTAGTGAACAGTTGGATTCCCCCCAATCCCAAAGCAAACTCCAGTATTTAGTCTAGCTCACTTGTTGCTGTCTCTCTCTCTCTCTATCTATAACTATATATATATATATATATATATATATATATATATATATATATATATATATATATATATATATATATATATAGGGTCTATATTAGATCATTGAAGTGTTAATACTTCGAATGGTCTAATATCGAACTGAAAACAGCGAACACTGAAAATAGTGAAGCTGCAGATAACTGAATTTTTTCCTAGGGAAAGAATTCGGTTGTCTGTTTCTGTGGCTTCCCAGTTTTCAGCACTGTGGTGGAAAGTTACGGGTTGGGTTCAGGTAAGTGTGCGATTGTGTGGACGTTAGTTGTATGTGAGTTAGGGTTATGGTGCGGGTAAGGTGAGTGTACGATAGTGATAGACTTTAGGGTTAGGGCGGGGTATGTGAGTTAGGGTTAGGGCGCGGGTGAGGTGAGTGTGCGATAGTGACAGACTTTAGGGTTAGGGTGGGGTATGTGAGTTAGGGTTAGGGCACGGGTGAGGTGAGTGTGCGATAGTAATAGACTTTAGGGTTAGGGTGGGGTATGTGAGTTAGGGTTAGGGTGCGGGTGAGGTGAGTGTGCGACAGTGACGGACCTTAGGGTTAGGGTTAAGGATAGTGGATAGATAGTACTGTATGCACAGTTTCATGTAGGGTTAGATGTAGGATTTTAAGTGTATGTGTGTGGATTGCTGTTTTTTTGATGTGCTTGTGTTGTGTGTGTTTCTCGGAACAGTGAATTTTTTCCCAGGGAAAAAAATTTGCTGTTCTGAGCTTTCGATGTTTTTAGATTTTGTGGTTAGAAGTTCGAGGTTGTTGTATTCGATGATGTGCTGTTTCGTTGAACTGATATAGACCCTATATATATATATATATATATATATATATATATATATATATATATATATATATATATATATAATATCTTAGATGTATGCAGATAAAGCTATAACAATGGCACTTGCTTTTGCAGACCTGGAAGGACTGCTTGTGACACTCTGGATCTGCCATCCACATCTGTACAAATGTGAAAAATTCTGATAGAACTCTCTGCCGAGCTACCATTGACTGTCTCCTGCCATATCCTGTCGGGCAAATTGGTCACCTCTACTTCTCCCTAACATTGCATCATGGCAATGTAAGACCTGGATAATGACCTCATTTTCTGCATCACTATATGGTAGCTTAAAGGGTATAGATTTCTTCTTGAGTGTCATATCCCTATATGAGATGAAACAGAATACAGACTCAAAAAATTAAATGTATAATATACAGACAGGATGGTTGTGAACTCAGTTCTGTGTGACTGCATGCATCCAACATGCACAAAAACTATTTCAATATGTTAAGTGCTCACTATGATTAAACCCAAGTATCCTTCCAACCCCCCAGAAGTATATTTAAAACTGAAATATCAGAACAGATCTTATAACACTTTTGTAGTATATATAACACAGGTTTAACTGTGTAACACATTGCAGCATTAACAATAACAATTATAACTGTAACACTGCAAAATAACACCAAACTGTTATAACTGCTATATACACAGCTGCGGAGTTCAGTTGGGTAGTAATACACAAACAACAAGTTTTTTCTTTTCCTGTTAACACAGATAAAAACACCAGACCTTCCAAAATACTTACAATACAATCTGTTTACTTTCTTCAAGACTTGGGTTTTTAATGCCATGATAGGAAATGACCCCATTTCCTAAGTCAAAATATGATTAAATTTCATGAAATTAGTATTGTTTCAAACTTTGATGTTAGCCAGAAGTGCTCTTCACAGCACCTGGAATGTGCCCAGAACTGACTCCTTCTGCAATTCATACAGAGTTAACATGTAGTGGTAAAATATCTAACTACAATTGTTAATGATTTTTTATAGGATCCATTGCTCCTACTACTATTGGAACTGTCTGGGTATCCTTCTACCACATTGCCCTCATTTCTGCCTATAAATCGTGGTATTTTATGGCTTAGTGTCTCTACCTACATAAGACAATATGGTCAATGGGTGTAGCAATTTCAATGATCGATGCTACTTTTATCTTTTTTTCATGGACTACTATATCTGGTTTTCTTGCATTTCATTTTTGAACGTTTGGCAATGGGTAATTCCATGCGTTATAAACTTCATCAATTTCTATAATGCTTTGTGGTTCATGTTTCCAGTGTTTCTCAGCTTCTTCAATATTATAGTAGATACAAAAACAGGACCACCAAAAACTCAAACAGCTTGTCCAAAATGTCAAAAAACTTAGTAAAATAAAAGAGTGACACGACAAAGGCTGCAGTCTCCAAGTTAAAAAACTTTACTAGTGCACATAACACAAGCGCTTTCACTGGTTTGCTTCATCAGGTGTAATAGAGACACTACAAAACACACACCTTAAATACACCTCATTATCACATGTTAAAATCGATTAGCATTCATTTCAGAAATATTTAAAGGTAAAATACACAAACTAAAAAACATGTATAACAAGCATAGGCATATTAATATCATGAACATATTATCAAAACTTTTAATACATATATATAATTTATTCATATAATATTATATCTCCTAATGGGTCTGGACTTTAATGTAGGTCTGAGGGGGATGCATTCATTTAACCCATTCCCTGCATCACCCCTCATCCTAACTATCCACGTAGATTCAAGGTACTCTGTTTGTTCTCTGATGTATATATCCCCCTGCCTAGCATTCTCATATACCATACCTATGGCTAAAAATTTTAAAGTATGTGTTACATCTGTATTTAAAACATGCTTCACAAGGGCATTAGTTTTACTTCCCTTACTAATGTGATAAACATGCTCCCTTATGCGTTCCTTAAAATATCTATCAGTTTTACCAATATAAAACTTTTCACATAATGTGCAATGAGCTAGGTATACTATATGTTCTGTTTCACAATTTGCTGAGACATTAAAACTATAAGTTTTACATTGCTCAGGATGTAGGAAAACACCACTAGTGTCTAAATAATGATGGTAGTTACACTTCCCACAAGATTGTGTACCACTCAAATCACTGTCATTAGTTTCATTACGTGGATAACATAGCCTCCTTCTTATAGACTATTCCTATACATAAACGTTAGTGTAGCATCTATAAAATGCATTAATTCAGGGTCAGTGGTCAATATACTCCAACGCTTCCTAATAATATTGGTGTAGTTTTGTACATCTCTAGTATAACACAAAGGGACTTTGAGCTTGGTCACTACTTTATCCATTCTTTTACTGGTATTAGTTACCCCTTTGACTATAGAGTAAAAAGGTTTTGCAGTAGTATCCCTTCTGCTCGCCACATCCTGCACATTCAAGGTAATCATCTGATCATCGTAACCTCTTTCTCTTAGATTATTTACTGCATGCTTCACCTGATCTGTAAAGTCTTCCTACCTAGCATTTAATCTAGAGGCTCTGTAAATCTGATTGCGAACAACATTTTTAAAAATATGAGGGGGATGTGAACTCTCTCTATGTAATAAGTGATTAACATAGAAGTCCTTCCTATGTAACTTGGTATATACCTGCCCTATATTACTCTTAATCACTGTGGTGTCTAAAAAATCTATCTCCAAATCAGAACATTTGTGGGTAAACTTCAAAAAACTTGTAGAGTCATTCAGGAACTTCAAAAATTCATCTAACATTCGATAAGAACCTCCCCATAAAATAAAATGATCATCGACAAACCTCCTGTAAAACAAGATGTGTCCAGAATAAGGTCCATGCAACACATTTCCCAATTCCCAGTCGACCATCACTGCATTGGCGTAGCTATTGGTACAAGCTGTGCCCATAGCTACGCCATTGCACTGTTTATAATACTGTTTGTCAAAAACAAATACATTGTGCTCCAAAACTATCTGTAAAAGCTTAATCAATAAACAAATTCTGGACCTATCATAATGCGAGTGTGCTTCTAAAAACCTCTGTACACTCTGTGTACCCACAGAATTAGGTATAACAGTGAACAGGGACACTACGTCCATTGTAGTAAAAAGTACATTTGCACTAGTTTCTTCTATACAGCCATATAAATCTTGTAAAAAATGCTTGGTAGCTTCTAGAACATGCGTTAACCCAGTCAAAATTGGCCTTAAATTTTTTTCAACATACACAGAGATAGTCTCAGTGCTCCAATTCCTGCCCGAAACTATAGGTCTAAGAGGAGGATTTGAACTATCTTTATGGAGTTTAGGCAGGCCTTGTATCATAGGTATCATAGGCTTGCTTATCATAAAATATGAATAAAGACTTTCATCAATCAATTTCAAATCCAACAAGCAGTTCAAAAGCACATGTACATCATAGCTAATGCTATTCAGTTGCACTTCAGTGATTTTTTTAATAAAATGCAGCATCACCCAACATTTCAAACATCTTATACATATACCAAGCCCTGTCCAAAACCACCAAAGGACCCCCCTTTATCGGCTGGTCGGACAATAATACTAGGATTCAACTCTAATTTCTTAATGCATCCCTCTCTTCCTTATTAAGATTGGAAGGTCTCATATGATATTGATTATTACTCTGTTTAAATTTCAAGTCATAAACATCTTGTATACATAGTTTTTCAAAGGCTGTTATAAGAGAGTTCATTTTTGGAATAAAAGTACTTGGTCTCTTACAAATCATATTATTAACATCAGAACCATCATTATTATTCATAGTATGCTTGTTATACAAACATTTCAACATCAAATTTCTAGAAAACAGCTTGATATCAAATATTACATCCGTATAGTCAGAGATTTCAGAGGGCACAAATGATAACCCCTTCTGCAATACACTTAACTGATTCAGTTAAAGCAACCTGCGAGAGGTTATAAACTAAACCTTTCTCACTTGCGAAAACGCTCGTTTTATAGTGTTCGTCTGTCTTACAGTACCTTCCCATTTTCGTTTGTTTGGATTCCTGCTCTGACTCCTTCCTTGCTCCTTCACTAAATTCAAATGCTGGTCCCTTATTGGTAGTGGAAACTGTAACTGATACGAACCTAAAGGGACACCTGCAGCATTCATCACATTCACACCACCATCATCATTACGCTTACTACAAGTTTCAGGATGATGATGATGCACCTGGGCTGTAGTGACAAACACTTTCTTGCATGCACCAGCTTCCTTTACAATAGAAACAGGATTCAGTTGTACTTCGTCACTACATAAACCTGAATCACCATTAGACATATCCTCATTTCTCGTGTATACCCAACTCATCCAATACTTGCGTGGTTGCCTTGCCAACAGTAGAAGTTTTTTGTATGGAAGTCCCATTGGTGGCTGTGCCTGCATCCTTGGGCCAAGTGAAGACATTACCAGAGAGAAAATATTTCAGGTCATGGCAAATTTTAGAAATCTTTGTTTTTTGCAACTTATTCTCATAGTCCCTAAGTTCATGAAGTAGGTCAATAAGAAAAGGTTTGAGAACAGCTTCAGTATAACATTGTATCAATTCAGCATGTTTAGAATTGATAGATTTAATTAACACTTCAGTCTCTCTGTCAGAAACATCAATTAACAATTTCAGATAACCAAAGCTGGCTTGCCAATTCATCATCAGGTTCACTTGATCTGTAAAGTCTTCCTCCCTAGCATTTAATCTAGAGGCTCTGTAAATCTGATTGCGAACAACATTTTTACTCCACTCCTTGGAGGAAAGATTTGTATAAATTAAAACGGAGTCAGTTTCAGAAGTTCCACCTTGAAGCATGTCTAGCTGAAGGCATTGTACCAAGGGGTCTGAGAATTTCGAAAATGCCATCTTATATTAATGGAGATAATGTTTTGCTGCTTGAATGGCAAAAAGTGAATTTGCAAGCCAGCTTCAGTTATCTGAAATTGTTAATCTATGTGGATACCCCTCGCTGGTGTTAGTGGTGAGGTTTGAGGGTCCTTGATTGCTGGGCCAGTGCACGGGCATCACATATTAAATGTTTGTCAGTGGTGGGATATCCACACCACATATTAATTGGTTGGCAATTGGCTTGTAGTGGTGTGGTTAGTGAATTCCTGTAGCTTGTGTACAGTGATCACTGAAGGTGTTTATACTCTAAATCAGCCACACAGTGAATACTCAGAGTTCATATTGCAATTGTTTTATTTCTTTTGTTAGCTTAGTTAGTCAGGAGAGCAGGCAAGCATGTCAGTAGTGGAGTATGGAAAGCTGACAAGGAGCCAGTTAGCTGAGATGTGCCAGGCTAAAGGACTGGTGCATAGAAACCTGACTAAGGCAGACATGGTTGCAGCTTAGGTCACAGCTGCATCAGAAAACAGCAACAAGGGGGACGATCAGACTGGCCATGGAGATGTGCAACACTCAGAGAATGGACAGCTCAACCTTTGTGCAGAGGACTTAAAAATCCATCTGGAGCTAAAGAGACTTGAGTTGGTGGCAAGGCATTTGGAAATGGAAGCTGTGGAAAAGGAGCAGCAGAGGCAGCATGAAAAGGAGATGCTGCATCTTCACCAGAGTCATGGAGGTAATGGGGAAGGGAGTAACCGGACCCCAGAAACACAAAAGGTCAGTAAATTTCTTCCACAGTTTACAGAGGAGGATAATTTTGATACTTTTATTCATATGTTTGAGAGGATATGTAAACAGTATGATGTTGACCAAAGGCTCTGGGTACGGTTCCTGACCCCCTTACTCCATGATAAAGCTGTAACTGTGTTGTCTAAACTTGCTGATTATGAATGTTTTGATTATATGCTGTTAAGAATTGCTTGTTAGAATTTTTTAAGCTAACACCTGAAACTTATAGGAAAATGTTTCGTGAGCAGATGCAAGACAGATGAAAGTGTGTGTGAATATGTTACTGAACTGAGCACTTATTTTCATAGGTGGGTGAGTGGATGTCAGGTCACCACTTTTGAAGGGCTGGCAGACCTTTTGGTGAGGGAACAAGCCCTTAGCACTTTGCCTGACATGAGGATCTGGTAAGCTGATAGACAATGTGCTACTTCAGATGAGTTGGTGAAGAAGGGAGACCTATACCTAGCAAGCAGGACATCCCTGCACAGGAAAGGGGCCCCCAGTACTGCTCATGGGTCTGAAGGAACCCATGGTGGGCAGCACAGACTGCCACAAGAGAATCTGCCAGTAGAAGGGGAAGCCACTAGTCCAGGTAGAGTGCCCAAGACCTAGGATTAAATGTTTTGAATGCAACCAGTGGGGCCATATGGCATACAGATGTCCACGAGGAAGATGGGGAACAAATGGTGAGAGAGCCAGTAAGTGGGGAAGACAAAATGCCAATAGTTGGTTGTCTTCAGACAACAGGTGTACCGAACTACCATCCTGCAGATGTCCTGATAGGGAAGGATTTTGATGAGGTAGTACTAGGTGTTAATGCAGTTACATGCAGTCAGGCTTCGAGACAAGCATGTGGGTCTGGTAGCCTGGGGGAGACCTAGACAGACCACATACTTACAGCCAGAACTGGTGAGGTGGTTACTTCAGGGAGGAAGCTACGCTGTAGCAGTGAGACTGAAGGTGAGCCACAACTGCTATATTTTATATATATATATATCTGTGTGTGTGTGTGTGTGTGTGTGTGTGTGTGTGTGTGTGTGTGTGTGTGTGTGTGTGTGTGTGTGTGTGTGTATGTGTGGGGGGGCTATTGTTATACATCCTTTTGGATGTAAACTGCAGAAAAGAGACAAAATCTTTTTACATTTACATTGCTTTATATGCAGAGTGTGAAGCATTTTATGTAGGTATTACAATGAAAATTTTTAACTTACTTTCGAACATCAATATAATATTAAATCAAAAAATATTCCATGACAATGTAAGTAAATATGCACCTTCATTTGAAAAATGATAGGCTTTCATTTCTGATCATTAAGTGACAGTGGTGGTATATATTATGACTTGGACACGGCTACAAGCAATCACAGATGGATTTGTATTACATGGCTAAGAATGGAGAACCATAGAGAAAGGATTTTATTTGCCATTATGAGATGATTTTTAAAGTTATCATGTGGTATAAAATGGAAAATATTTTTAACACAAATGCAGTGAGATGAGAATGGCTCTGAACCACACCATTATGCACAAAGCCATAGTCAGAGAAAACAGATTAGGTGCCAGTAACAAACCATCGTCACATGCTAACAGCACAGCACATGCCCACTTTGAAATGCAGAAAATAATGCCAAACATCACTATTTCAACAGTTCATAACACCATTCTTCATGCCAGCATAGCTCACTATAGGCATGGTGTACTAAAGTATTTAACTTCTCTATAAAAATAATATTGAACATGACGATGGAATTCTGTCTTTCTCACTGCGATGACTCACACATCCCTATGCTTCCCACTTCTTACAACAGTAAAACTACTACACGCAATGTAATAAATTACAGTAACCAAAAAAAAAAATAAGAAAACATTAAATACATTATCTTACAATTAATTGCTGTAAAAATAGTGACACAAAACATAATTGTACTGATTATTCCCACCAACATCACTTTGACAGGTATGACAGGCTGAACTTCTCTTCATAAAAAAATAACAATTAATTATTAAGCAACAAATAAAACTTTATAAATAACTTAAATATATTAACAATGCTTCAACATATAATCAATTTGCTATACTGCACTTGTGACCGACAAGGGAAAAATGCAGCACAGCGCATATCCACCGTGCAATGCCTGTTCAGTCAGAGTGTTCCTCACCCAAGTTAATGATATCACAAAGCCAAGCATCATGACGTTAATACAGGAAATGAATGCTTACTCTTCAGAGAAACAGCTGTGCTTATGAGGCAACATGACATACTAAAAATAAGAAGAACTGAAAAACGAGTGATGGAATACTGGTTGGCTAGTATTACAAACCAGAATACATTAACAACAACAGCAACAAAAAATGGGTATACAATAGTTACACATGATCTTTAAAACCTCAAGGAGTATCTAAAATCTTCTTAGATCATGGTATCATTACCCATTTTGTTTAGAGTGGCAAATTACTGGACCTTTGAGCAAAATAATGCTAAGCTCCATTGTACTTAAAAAGCAGTGAGTTTCTCACCATGCCAGCAATTTCACCTCTAAAGCTGTTAATGTCTTTGTTTCTTTAATAAGTCAGGAATTTGAAAGCAATGACTGTAGAGGCTTCAACTCTTTTCTGCTGCAGCTGAATATCTGAAAAAGTGGCTACACCATTTGTCAATAAGTTCGTAGTTAACGAGACTTCAACTCATCAATTTAAAATCACTGATTTTCAACTCAGTGTTACTTGTTTTCCATGGAAAATTAGTTTCAGTGCAGTTTCTACTTATGTGCCATCAGTGATAACTCTTTTGTGGCATTTTCACATTTATCTGTAGTTGTGTAAACAATGAGTTAGTGTATTTAGATAAAGGGATGTGGAGATAATGTATCTAACCTGAGAGCGGGTGAGCTTGCTCCCATGCAAAAAACACTATTTGTAAATTTTTTCATTGAGCTTTGGCCTTTATGTCTGTTTAAAGCGTCCGTTTGTTATTCACTGGAAAGATGTAGTCGCAGGAAAAGAAGTAAAGAAGTACAGGCAGCCACATTTCCCCATCTTCACAGAAATGATGCCTTAAAGGTATTTAACATATTTAATCTTATTCAAGAGTTGCCTTAGCCTTCAAAGTAAAACAGTAATATGACCTTAAGAAAAATCTGACTTATATAACACACACATATATAAATATCTATATCTATATTACCTCTCTCTCTCTCTCTCTCTCTATATATATATATATATATATATAGATATATATACTCTCTCTCTCTCTCTCTCTATATATATATATATATGGGTCTAGGTTAGAACGTCGACAGATGGGAAGACCGACAGTGAAATCACCGACGCGAGAAGATCGACGGATGAAAACACCGACGCGGAGAACACCGAGATGGGGAAAGGATGTGTAAGTATGCGGTAGTGACGGACGTTAGGGTGCGAGTAAGGTAAGTGTGCGATGTTGGCGGTCTGTAGGGGTAGGGGTGGGTTAAGTGAGTTAGGGTTAGGGCGCGAGTTAGGTAAGGGTGCAGTAGTGAATGTTTTGGGTTAGGGGTTAAGTGAGTTAGGGTTAGGGCGCGAGTTAGGTAAGGGTGCAGTAGTGAATGTTTTGGGTTAGGGTCGGGTTAAGTGAGTTAGGGTTAGGGCGCGACTTAGGTAAGGGTGCAGTAGTGAATGTTTTGGGTTAGGGGCGGGTTAAGTGAGTTAGGGTCAGGGAGCGGGTTAGGTTAGTGTGCGATAGTGACGGACCTTAGGGTTAGGGTTTCGGTTAGGGTAGTGGATAGTTGTGTATGTAAGGTTTAGTGTTTGTTTGTTAGGATTTAGGTGTGCTTGTGTTGTGTGTGTGGTTTTTGGTCAGGGAATTTGTTTTGTTTATTGGTTGTTGGATGCTGTGTTGAGTGTGTGTGGTGTCGTGTTTGTGAGCTGTCGATGATGTGGTGTCGGTGATGTCGTTGTCGATGTTGTGTGCTGTCGGTGTTATAACCTAAAACCATATATATATATATATATATATTTACCTTTTATTTATTTGCTTAATATTTGGTAACTGGGAAATTGGGTGGGTGACCCATTTTCACTGGAGGCCCAGGGAGAAAAGCTCCAATAGTACTATACAATGCAATAGTAAAATACAGTACATTGCAAAATAACAGCAAGTAATAAAACAATATACAATAAACAATGCAATAGTGCAAGAGGCAATAGAGTTGTATACAATAAACAGTTTAAGGATGATACAGAGAAAAGATAAAGGATTAAAACAGAATTAGCCCTTAGTGAGAATCTAGCATTATTAGTGTATAATATGGTTTCAGTAAAAGTATTTTGCCCTTATTTAACATTTGTTTGGATTATTTGTTATCAAATTACATTTATATGTTTATAATATAATATATATATATATATATATATATATATATATATATATATATATATATGAAGAGAGATGAGATGTTACATACCTTTTTCTCCTGATAGTCATTCACCAATACCAAGTTAGTCACTGTAATCCTATATGGGACTAAAACTCTAACAGCCATCCATTCACCAATACCAAGTTAGTCACTGTAATCCTCTATGGGACTAAAACTCTAACAGCCATCCATTCACCAATACCAAGTTAGTCACTGTAATCCTATATGGGACTAAAACCCTAGCAGCCATCCATTTACCAATACCAAGTTAGTCACTGTAATCCTCTATGGGACTAAAACCCTAACAGCCATCCATTCACCAATACCAAGTTAGTCACTGTAATCCTCTATGGGACTAAAACCCGAACAGCCATCCATTCACCAATACCAAGTCAGTCACTTTAATCCTCTATGGGACTGAAACTCTAACAGCCATTGGCCAAGCCCGTAAGTAGCACCTAATCCCTACTGTTTTGTAACTTCTCTGACTGCTGAAAAGTGTCCTGTCTGCTTGCATTTTTAATGTGAATATCTGATTGCTTTGTTGTATAATCTACATGTTTGTTGTACTACTCTGTATAAAAATATTTCTCTCTTGTTTAACTTGTATTATCATCATCATCTTCTTTCGGCTGTTCCCGTTAGGGGTTGCCACAGTGGATCATCTGTTTCCATTTCTTCCTGTCCTCTGCATCTTGCTCTGTCACACCAACCACCTGCATGTCCTCTCTCACCACATCCATAAACCTTATCTTAGGCCTTCCTCTTTTCCTGTTAGTTGGTAGCTTCATCCTTAGCATCTTTTTCCCAATATACTCAGCATCCCTCCTCAGCACATGTCCAAACCAACGTAATCTTGCCTCTCTGGCTTTGTCTCCAAACCTTCCAACCTGGGCTGACCCTCTAATATACTTTTCCTAATCCTGTCCACCCTCATCACACCTAGGGCAAATCTTAACATCTTTAACTCTGCCACATCCAGCTCAAACTCCTGCCTTTCTGTCAATTTATTTTGTTAATTTTTGTCTTGTTTAACTTGTACTACTCTGCATAAAAATATTTTTCTCTTGCTTAACAATGTGGAGCTTTTCTCCCCTGGCCTCTGCTGTAAATGGACCTAGTCCAGTCAGAATTTCCAGTTAACAAATGTAAAATAAAATAAAATAAATAAATAAATAAATAAATAAAAGAAGTTGTTTAGTTTTGTGTAGTAATCAATAAGTTACAGGTATATTTGTAATAAAATGATAGAGAAGGAACAGAATAAGATAAAGTGAATGTTGGGCTTATGGCAGGGTTGTAAGTACTTAGCATGTTTTTTTTTTTTTTTTTTACAAGGACAGTTGTTTAAATTAAGTACTTGTTTTAGTTTGATTTATAATTTTCTGTGGTTCTGTGTTGACCTAATGTCTAGTGGTAGTGTGTTCTATAAATTAGTAGTGGAATAGTAATAGAGAGATTGTCCTACAATTTTCTTTGGCTTATATAGAGTTAATAGTTGTTTATCTTTGGAATGTAGGGTTTGGTTGGGAGTATAGATTTGAAGTACACAATTTATGGAAGGGCATTTTTCTGGATTATAGATTATTTGATGTGCCATAGTTAATTGCTGGAAGCTGAATTGTTGGGTTAGATTCAGCCAGTTAAGGGAAGTAAGGGAAGTACAATGGCGTTTTTGGAATGGCAGACCTGTTGTAAATTTGGCAATTTTATTATAACAGGATTCTACTGTATTATGTGATTTGGAGGTTGGTTAGTATAGGAGTATCATACAGTAAGGAGGGTAGGAGGTATGTGGATGCTGGTCTTTTACTGGTTGGATTTAAAAAGTGTTTGTGTCTATATAGTATTCACAGTTTTTGGTGTGTTTTTTGGTAAGTATTTTGGATATGCAGGTCAAAAGTTTGTTTGTTGTCTATAGTGACTCCTAGTAATTTGGCATGGAGAACAAGTTCTATTTCTGGGTTATTGAGGGAGTACATTTTAAAATCAGTAGGGTAGGGTTTAGATGTAAAGAGAAGCACTTTGGTTTTGTTAGGGTTTAGTAAGAGATTTGTGTTATTGAGCCAGGTTTCAATGGAAGTAAAAGCAGTTCGTGTTATTATTTTTAGTCAAATAATATTTTATTTTTTTGTGGTGGATATGATGGTTGAATCGTCTGCATTTTGGATAATACTACTTTGGCAGGAGGCAGTATGGAGGTTGTTAATAATAAAAGGGGCCCAAGGATAGAGCACTGAGGGACTCCTGTTTTGTTAGGGAGAGAGGGTGAGTGAGAGGTTTCCCACTTCACACACTGTTGTCTTGGAGAAAGGTAGCTTGAGAACCATTGTAGTGTACAGTTGTAGAGTTTTATGTTAGCTAGCTCATGTAAAAGTTTTTGGTGTGACACCGTATCGATTGGTTATGATAGATCAAGGAATATTGCTGATGTTGGATGTCTTAGGTCCCTAGCTCTATTGACTGCATCTGTAAAGGATACTAAGGCAATTGCTGTGCTATGTGATGGTCTGAATTAATGCTGGGTGGGTGTAAGTAGTTTGTTGGAGATGAGGTGTTGAAGGAGCTGCTTGTGCATACATTTTTCTAAGATTTTGGGAGAGGGGACAGAATGGAGATGGCACAATAGTTGGACAGTTGATTTGATTTTCTTCCTTTATGTAAAGGGATAACAATTGATTTATTCCAAATTAATGGTACATATGATTCTGAGACAGATTTGTTTATAAGGATGCTAAATGGGTAGGCTATAGCATCGGCTGCTAGTTTTAAAAATTTAGATGGGAAGTTGTCAGCTGAGAGGGAGCAGGGTTTTATTTTTTGTAGTAGGTGTCATATACAGTTTATGAGTACTGGTTTCAATATGAGGGTTGGTAGTTGGTAGTTTTGGTGGCAAAGTTGAAGTAGTTAGGGGTGTGGACTGCTTCGAGTTGGCATTTTGAGGTATTGGATTAAGGTTGGCAGTATTTGTGGGGTTAGAGGCATAGGGTTTGCTAGGATTATTGACCAAGTTTTCTATACTTTGTATAAAGTGTGTAGTACATATTTCTGCTATTTGTAATGGGGTTTTGTCTACCACTTGTGCAGGATTTTGTTTTGTTCCTGGGGTAAACAAAGTTGAAATAGTGACCAGAACCTTTTAGGATTATTTTTGTGGTTATATAATTGCTGAGAAAAATATTGGGGGGAATTCAATAAAACCTACATGGATTAATTTTCCATATAGGCATAGTGGCATGGAGCTTAAATGGAAGTAAGCAGCTGTGTGATCCAGTAAACAGAGCTGAGGGGCGTGCATGAGCATGCCAACACAGAAGTGTCCGTGGCATTCAAATCACCACATAAGCAGGTGAATTGCATGCACATAAGGGTTTAGAGTGATCCAGCAAGCAGATAGGCAGTCATACAGATGTTGGTGTCAGAAGTGTACATGGAAAATTTCCATGTACATGAAATTAAAAAGGAACAGGGGCTGTAAAAGCCCTGTTAGAAGGTCAGACATAGCATAGCAGACACAGGTATGTGCAAAAATATGCCCTGTGTGTCCAAATGTAATGGGAAATAATTTAAAATATATTTTTAATACATATATTATGTTTGAGCAGCAGCACGCAAATATGCTGTTATGCAAAAAAAAAAATTAAAAAATGAAAAATAATAAATATTTGACAATAATGCATTATAGGGCCTTGCATGGAGTATGCATAATGGTAGATTTATGTGGTTGCTAAGAGGCAGGCCCTAGAATAGTGTAGTATCCACATTGTGTGCATGGATCTGTATGAAATGAGCTGGGGTTACTGAATAACAAAAATGGGTTTCCATGCCCGCAGATAAAATCTGTGTAGCCCCAGAACCATGTTGGTGTCCACAGGAGAGCTAGCTGACATCTGAAGGGGGTGTGTCACTATATCGTTAAGCACATTGGAGCACAGAGGCACTCACTGCAGTGAGCTGCTCAACTGAACAGGCGGGTGTGTCCAATGCTGCTAAGCTTTGTTTAGCTGTAGGGCGCATGTTTTAGCTGGTTTGAGTGTGTTTGCATGGGGCGCGCCACTGTGCTGAGCATGCACATCCATGGGGGTGTGTCTAAACTGCTGAGCATTGTTTATACCTGTGGTACAGGTTTGCATGCCATGCCACAGTGCTTAGCAGGGGAAAAGAAAAAAAAAAGAAAATTGCCTGGGAAAGCCAATCATGTATAAATTACTTATGACCCCTGTTCCACTAAAACTGGGCCATTCAAACCCCTCAGTGATGTACTTGGCAGGTAGAATGCATCATAGTTAGCCAATCACACAGGCTGCATCTGCAGCAGAGCACTAGAAAGTATGCATGCACCCCACAATCTGATCTTTCCCCCATACTCTGCACCATTGGAGTACAGACTTAGGGAATTTTAACTGAGAGAATGCTAGGGGCTCCTGCTGCTCTGCTACATCTGTATGTGCTAGAGACTGAGATCAGTGCTGATGCTGCTGCTGACAATAGGCCTAGATTGAGAAGGAGAAGAGTGTTCAGGCCCAGGGTAACCTTCCAGGAGCTACATGAGATGGAGATTGTAGAGAGCTACAGGCTGGATGGGGACATACTACAAGAATGCACTGAGCTCTGCCGCAGCATCGCCCTCAACTCAGACCCAGAGCCAACCGAGGGGAACCCATTCCAGTGGAAACAAAGGTATGTGTAGCCCTTAGAATACTAGCTACAGGTACTTTCCAAAGACCAAATGGGGACATGATGGGAGTCCCACAGGCATCCAGGATACTCCACCAGTTCCTGGCTGCCATGCAAATACTTGCCAATGAGCACATTTATTTACTCCACACCCCTGAGGAGAGGGCCAGCAGTATGCATCTCTTCTACCATGTAGCACACTATGCTGAGGTACTGGATGCCATAGACTGCACTCATGTACACATCAAAGCACCGCCTGGTGAGGAGGGTAGAGTCTACATCAACCGCAAGGGGTATCACTCCATTAACTGCCAGGTCATGTGCAATGCCCAGGGCATTATCATGAATGTGTGTGCTGGCAGCCATGGCAGTTATCATGACTCTCATATCTGGCACACATCACAGCTGTACCAGATGTTTTCCAGAGGGGACATCCCCTACGGTCATCTACTGGGGGATGATGGCTACGCACTGGAACCATGGATGATGATACCCATCAGAAATGCACACACACCTACAGAGGAATGCCATAATAAGGCACATGCACAAACTAGGAACATCATAGAGTGTGTGTTTGGGCTGCTCAAGTCACGGTACCGGTGCCTTGATATATCTGGTGAAGCCCTGCAGTACTCTCCAGCCACATGTGCACAGATGTTCACAGTATGTGCCATGCTACACAATATGATCCTGTGGAAACAGCTGCAACAGGATCATCACAGGAAAGGGACACACAGCCCCTCACCAGTTCCTAGGTCCTCATAGCCACACCCACAGGGAGACTCAGAGGAGGAACCCCCCTGAGGCTGTCCCTGTAGGCAGATGTAGGTGTGCCCAGTATGCCCCGGCCTTGGCAAAGACGCAACGCATAGCACATGCACTGACAACCTAGCATCCGAGGGACTGACACCTTACTCCAACTCATATACATAGTAAAAAGGATGCCAACCACACCACACAACCTGTACATTACCATGTATTACCATGTACTGGCTGTGTACTGCGTGCATCAGACAGAGTCAGCCCTGAAACTTAGGTATCTCAACTGCTGCATTCACAAGGTAAGTCACTCTCCTTTACAACAAATATTCAGGGTACTAGACTATGGTAGCATATGGACCTGCTACATGTATGCAAGGGAATAGAGTGGGCTAGTGGGCTACTTGCAGAGAACTAACAGCTATGTGGGACAACAGGTACTCTGTCCAATAATGAGTGCCCCATAATTTGCATTAGGCTCCATGGCTAAATAACCCACTGCAGTATGCAAGGGAAATGCCAAACAGCAGTGTCATAGGACAGATGCACGACTGTCAATGCCAGAGTCCTCTACCCCAACACATCAGTGTTCCCATACAACTGCAGTAACAGTATGTTTGCAAGGATATATCAGTAGATGACATAATTCCAAACATACAGACATTATACATGATCTGAGTAATCTAGAAGGTGGCTAGTATAACAGCAGGTTGCAACAGGTCATTATGTACAAGTCAGTGTGCTCCATTTAGTAGTATATTGCTGGAAAAACACAACTGTATGAGGAACAGAGCAGACATATGGGACAGAATGTTGGACGTCCTGCACAAACATGTACAGTGAGAGGTGTGAAGACTTTTACCCTGTGTGTGGTGTTACATCATGTACCCCAGTCGCATCATACCTACAACCACTTAGAGCAGGAAATCTAGACAAAGGCATGAACAGTAGTGGGACAAAGACCGAAATTTAAGGAGAAGGATTAACTACTGGCCAGACAAATATAGAAAGTTAAGAGAATAACAGGTTGTGCATTAGCATGAGTTTCCTGGTGTGTATGGCATCAGTATCTCAAATGTCTGTCATCATTTCCTAACGTCAGTCTTTAATGATTTGCCACTAATATACCAGAAAATCACAACGCTATGTAAAATGTACCATGCATATGATACAAAACTCTGTATAGTCTAATACAATCTATACAGTTGATAGGTATGAGTCATATATTATGTTCATCGCACAGCTGGGGAATGCCTTGGACAAAATATCAAAGGGGGGTGCTGCACTGTTGAATCAGGTACAGCAGCCAATTGGCTGCAGCACATAAATTCTCGGACTGGAGTACTAGTAAATCTGGCCTGGAGTCACCTTGTAAGTACTGACAGTCACACTGGACATGCTCCTACATTTAGCTAACCTGAGCCTCTGTCTGATGTCTCATCTACCTAAACAACTGAGATGTGAAAATATGTCTGTGCATACAGACAGCTATGTACACGTATCCATCTCTTCCTATTCCCCTCACACATGATTACCCTATCTATCAGTATTTGGCACACACACACACACACATATATATATATATATATATATATATATATATATA